>NW_020664418.1:25566209-25616007 GCF_002925995.2 Terrapene triunguis
AAAAAAAAAAAAAAAAAAAAAAAAAAAAAAAAAAAAAAAAAAGAAAATAAAAAATTGACAGGGTAAGGAAACGGTTTCTGTGCTTGTTTCATTTACATTAAGATGGTTGAAAGCAGCATTTTTCTTCTGCATAAAGTTTCAAAGCTGTATTAAGTCAATGTTCAGTTGTGAACTTTTGAAAGAACAACCATAACGTTTTGTTCAGAATTACGAACATTTCAGAGTTACAAACAACCTCCATTCCTGAGGTGTTCATAATTCTGTGGCTCTACTGTACCACAGACAGCTGTGCAAACTTCAGACCACCCTGCCAAGGTACCTCAATCGTGATATGAAAGGACTACTTCTAGGACTTCTCTAACACCTCTGCTGGGATTGATTACAGAGTGGTCAGTGATAGTAACTGTGTGGTGTGGCAGGGTTATTTATTAGGAACAGCATGAGTACCAACTCATTTTTCATAGGCCACCAAACAGCCATGATGAATCATAATATATTCTCTATCAAGAGCTTTACAGATGAATAAACACAATGGGTGAGATTTTTCATCCCCCGCAAGCCAGGTAGAAGGGCTAGTGTGGTGTAACTCTAAAATCTGGATCTGCCCAGGGAGGAATTCTCCCAGCCTGGGAAGTGAGGAAGACCGTCACAGATGTCCTGTCCTCCCATAAATCCTGGGAGAAAAGAGTGAAGCTGTAGCATATAGTGCTGTACTGATGGTGCCCATAGGTAACCAGTGGCTGAACTACTGTAATTTAGTCCTCTAGTTATGTCTGTTACGCGTCAGTAGCTCAGAATTAGGAGGGTGCAAAGGTGGCTTGAAGCTACCTTGTCACCCCGTACCTCTGTGTGTGAGTTGTTTGCTGTCTCTTTGTGCTATACCTCTATCTTAGTCACTTTCTGTAGTCAATTGGATACTAAATGTAGACCTAGGAAAATGGTTGAAAGTAAAAAAAAACATTTGAGGGAAATAGGGAGCGTGGGGATTAGGATTAACAAAAATGTCACTTATTGGGGTTTATAAACTTGGTGAAAGTTGTTCATATGGATGCACACTGAACATAGTTTAACAATGTGATAATATTTTAAATCATTTTTAATACTTTTCCCTTCCTCTTGCCCTCTGTATTCCTGCCCAGTCTTTGAATTTACCCTGCTACTACTTTACTGTATTTCACGACCTCTGTAATTAATGCTAGCAAGTTTTCACCTGTCTTGGAACAACATTTGTGACACAGAGCAGTGTGCCATATCTTATGTTTAAGGCTGCGTTGTCTGTCACGGAAATCATGGATTCCATGACTTTCCGTGACCTCCATAACTTGTGCAGCTACCAGTGCTGGCTCAGGGGCTGCCCGAGTTGGGCAGCCCCATGGCCAGCAGCAGCAGTTTGGGTGTGGCGGAGGCTCAGGGCTGGGGCGGGGGTGTGCTTACCTGGGCCGGCTCCACGTGCTCCCACCGCCCCCCCTCCCCCCAGCACCTGCGGGAGTCCCCGGGCCGCCGGCCCAAGTTTTGATTGGGGGTATATAGTAAAAGTCATGGACAGGTCACGGGCTGTGAATTTTGTTTACTGCCCATGACCTGTCCATGACTTTTACTAAAAATACCCATGACTAAAAACGTAGCCTTACTTATGTTAAATCCCTTGATCCATCCAATCATCTCTCTAAAAGAGGGTAACTAGAGTAATTTGGCTTTCCTCAGTACTTTGCAAGGATATAAATGGTCCATCCAGTATTACTAACTTTATTTTCAATGGATATTCATTAAACCCTGAGTTCTGTGCTTAAGGAATTTAAATGGAAGTTGTGACCTTGTAGAGGAGGAGACTCCCATGCTGAGAATACCTTATCCTCTGGCCCCGATGTAGGGCAATCTGCTGTTCTTTTAGTGATTGTCTGTCTACACAGATTCCATTCGTGGTGCACATGTGCCCCATGCATGCAAGATCACATTATTTTTAACAATGTGTCTGCCTGGAGTTGCACCTTTGCCTTTGGAGCAAGCTCAACCACTACTGCCTTCTGCCCACCTGTGAGTGAGAGATGGAACCCTTTGCAAAGTCCTCACTTCCTTTCACTGCGTGAACTAGACTTTGTTTAGTTATAGTCATAATTGGTGTTCGTGTAGTTAATAGAGTTGATTAATGAGGTTTTTGTTGCCTATGGCTTAGACATCCAAACAAATTTTGTAGTTGTTTCCTTTTGCCTAAATTTTCTCTCCTCTCCCATGCAAGGTAGACGCCAAGCAACCAGGGTTAAGAACAGTATCTCATTTGACTTTATTGTACACCTGTTAATGATAGGCACTCTCTGTATCTCATGAGGAAAATGTACCAAAGTGTTGCTATATGTATTGTTCCTTCTTGAAGTGTACACAGAAGGAACTTGAGGGAGGCAAGACTCACGCTCCTACTACTTGAGAAGTCTATACAAGTCTCCACAGACTTGGAGACCTGAGAATCCTCAGCAGACAGGACAGTCTCTTCCAACTAATGCCCTTGTGAGCAGTGAATCCACTCCAGACTCCCAGGCTGCTACTACTACTCACCCCATTTTTTGTCCATGTCCCAGAGGGGCAGCCACTCCACCACTACAGGGAAGGGGCTAGGTGTAGGTTACCCAACAGCATGAGGAGACACAAGCCACAGCTTTCCTTAGGCTTCTTCTGTCAACAGCCATAATCAGAGCAAGATAGCACCAACAGTTCCTTATGATTGTAAAGACCATGCTGCACTCAGTACTGAGTTCAGTGCCCAGAGCCTCAGCATCAAATGCTTCCCTTACAGTACCAGTGTTGGTCACCTCTCTACCAGTTGATGCTTCAATATCTTGGCATCGAACCAGTTTCTTTCAATTGGCTGAAAGTGTTTAAGGAAAGTTATTGCTAAACTCCCAGCTTCTTGTTTCCCATGTGTCTCCAGTTGAGTCTCATTGGTACTGACATCTCCATGCCTTAAACAAGGCATGTCAGATAGGACTGCCTTTTCCCTTGTAACGGTTTACTTTTTCATCTTCCTCAGCAGAGCAGAGGACACAAGCGGGGGAAGAGCCTCTGTTTTCCCTGGGGGCTTTGCAATGGGAGTCTGGGAGTGAATCGAGAGGTTTTTTCCCCCCAGGGGTATTAAGAAAGAGATCTAGGGAGCACTTTAGTTGGTCTCCCCCATGCGTCCTTCCCCACATTATCCATGTCAGCTATGGTTATACTTGGTTCCCTTGGGGTATAAAACTCTGCTCCAGAAAGTCAGCATCCTCATTTGTATTGAGGGTCAGATCTCATTCACCTGTGAGACAGATTCAGATTCCCAAACTTCTCAGCTAATTCATCTGCAGCTGTTAGGTCAAGAGAAGGACAGTGGGGATGATCATTACTGTTCTGAGCTGGAGTACCCAGCACCTCTTGCTATATCCTTTTCTTTCCCCAGAGAAGCCTTCAATCCTGCATCGTAGCCTCTGTTTGAGTTCAAGGTCTGTCAAGACCTAATGAAAAGGATGGCAGAAATACTGGATGTTACCTCAAGAGAAGTAGCATAAACCCCTGGGTATCCTTAATACAGCAGCATCAGGAAGGCTATGTATTCACATAAATCAGGAATTACACGAACCTGCCAAGGCAATTCCAGCTACCTGCAAGGGTGCTGACTGGAGGTATCCGGTTCCAGCTAAAGGCTCAAGTACTCTTACCAGCATTCTGCACTTGACTCCCTGACAGTACAAGCGGCCTAAGGGAAGGCAAAGCAGCAAGGTCTCCCAGACTCCACCCTTGATGATCAGGATCCTAAAAATCTAGACCTTTTTGGCTGGAAGGTCTGCTCATTTGCAAGCCTACAAAGGAGGATAGCAAACTGCCAAGCAGTATTCTTTAAGTACCCCCTCAGGTCCCTTTTCAGAGACCCCTCTCATGAGACTGTTAAAGCAGGAATTAGACTCCCTTTTACAACTGAGTGCAGCAATTGCCCTTAGAGTTCAGGGACAAAAGTTTTCATTCCCACTACTTAATCCCACGGTAAAGCAGTGCTCTGGGGGGGGGCAGGGCTGTGCACTCTGGTGGATCAAAGCAAGTTCAATATAACGCGGTTTCACTTATAACGCGGTAAGATTTTTTTGGCTCCCAAGGACAGCGTTATATTGAGGTAGAGGTGTAGTTAACTTAGCTTCTGCCATCCCTTCTTTGGGTCCTGAGCCTATTTTGTTCTGTTATGACCACAGCAACTGTCCCCTTAGTAGTTCTGCCTGATTCTAGTCTCCTAGAATAGAGGCCAGATTCTGCATCTAGAAACAGCACTACACCTGACAGCCTGGATGCTGGCTGGCTGAAGTTCACGGAGAAACTGTTGAACCTGGAGTTTTGCTTCAAAGCAGGAAATCTTTGTTCAACCAGACGTACAGGGCCAAATGGAAAGATTTTCTACTTGGGCAGCTCAGCTTTTGCCATTGACTGCTCCAGTTGCAGCAATACTGGACTGTTTGCTATCCCTGCAGCAATCTGGACTATCAATGAGCTCAAAGTCTTCATCCTATCCAGGGCACACTCTATTTTGGCACCTTATAGTGATAAGATTTCTGAAATAATTTCTTGGATTTTCTACCAGTTAGGGAGCCTCTTCCTTCCTGGTACCTTAATAAAGTACTAACTGGATTGATGGTGTTCTCCCCCCTTTGAGCCCATGACAACCTGCCTCCTTTGACACTTAAAAAGGGAAACAGCATTTCTGGTGTCCATAACATCAGTTTAGGAGCAGTTAGGCCCTCACTCCCAGTCCCCTGTAAATCATCTTTCTACCAGGACAGTTACCCTTAGATCGCACCTAAAGTTCCTGCATTTGGTCACTTCAGAATTCCATACAAATCAGTCCATTCACCTCCCAGTTTTCTTTCCCACGCTTCATTCTAAGCATCACACATTAGACATAATGAGAGCGTTATCTTTTTTTATTTAGGTAGGGTTGGTCCTAAAAATTTGTCCTTGGCATTTGCTTCTATGACCAAAGGTTGTCCTGTATCCACTTGGAGGTTATTGAAGTGGGTTTCTCTACATGGATATTTTTTTTTATCAATTAGTCAAGAAAGATTCCACCTGGTCATATTTGAGTTTATTCCACTAGAGCACAGGCATCCTCTGTTGCCTGTTCGGATAATAGTCCTATACCTGGGATACATAGAGCAGCTACACAGAGCTCGATCTACAACTCACTATTCCATAGTGCAGGCTTCCAAATCAGATGAGGGTGTTAGTAAGGCCATCCTGCAATAACTATGCAAATAGAACTCTTTGTACCCCTCTCTAAGCAACTAAACAGCTATTTAATAGTCACCACATGTGGAATCTCTGTACAATCAAAGAATGTTTACCTTCCAGTAACTGATTCTTCAAGAGGTCTTGTCCCCACAGATTCCATGACCCAACTGCCTTCCCTGCTAATTTGAAGCCCTGCGCCAATGGGGTTCCATATTGGCGAGGGGACTGAGCCTATTCCACTCTTTATGCCCTTGGCTATAAACGTGGGTGGTAAGAGCACCTAGGACACAGGCAGGGCTCCAATGGATACTGCTATTCAAAAAGATTCCAATCTTGTGTGCATGGACCAGAGTGGAATCTGTGGACAGTACATCTGAAAGAACCACACTTACTGTAAGGAAAGCAGGGTGGATAAAAATCAATGATTTAAAAAAAAATTGATTTTTTTTTGATAAAATGCTTTTTGAGGAAAAAATCTATCTAAAGATAGTTTTAATTAAGATACATTATAGCCCAAAAATATCTCATCATGGAATAGGGATTATAAAGTCTAATTCTATAGTATGAGACAATAAATTCATGTAATGTTTAAGAAAAGTTTCGTGAATGAGTTCCAATAGTTCATGGATTAAGGACCTAATTTTATGCGGTTCCACGTGCTTCTGTATAGATTATTTAGGTTAATCTTTCTATCGACCCAATAGGACTCAGTGCTCAGTCTGGAAGATACCATCAGAGACACTTAGTTTTGCAGTTCTCAAACTGTGGATTTGTCTCTCTAGAGATAATGTTTGTTAACAGCAAAAATGTTTTTAAATAAATGTATAGAGGTGAGAAATAACAGACCTCAACCCTGTTGTCCCTCTTCAAATTTGTGTACACAGAGTCAATCCCTTACCTCTCTCTAAAAGTGCAAAGTTTCAAAAAGTTCAATGAATAGAAGATTGTTGGGGGCGGAATAGAGAAGAAGTCTGGAGATAAATGTGAGAAGGGAGGGACAGGCAGTAGAAACAAAAGTGAAACTGTTTGAGCAGCATACTCCAGAAGTCTTGAGGTCTTTCTGAGTGTAGCCTTCATTGATTTGAGATCTACTAGACCATTCTTTCACTAGAAGGGAAACTCTATAATGGCAGCAGGCCGTAAAAGAGACCCAGTTTGGGAATAAGAACCATTCAAGAAATATGTTTGCTGATGTTTTAAAGAGAGTCCCACCAGTGAACTAGTGGAAGTCACTTAAGCACTTGGATTCAGAGACTATTGAAGTGATAATCTCACTTTTAACAGCAGTAGTTTCTTCTGCCGGTATAGAAAGAATATTTTCTTCCTTTGGACTAATTCATTCTAAATTGAGAAATTGTTTGGGACCTGAAAAAGCAGGGAAACTTGTTTTTCTTTTCCAGATTATGAACAAACAGGAAAATGAAGGTGAAGACGACTGAGTTAGCTGCAGAAGCCAATATTTTACGTTTCTCATGTTGACCTGGCTGACAGACAATTTTAATTTTTTAAAATATTTCATTTATCTATTTTTGTTAAAAACAATTTTAACAAAAACAACCCTGATTTTAAAAAACTTGAATGTTTAACTAAATTCAAAAATTCATCTGCTTGTTTTGTTAAAATACATAACATTGTTATTTTAGTTAAATAAAACAATTTAAATGTCTGTCTGGTGATGTTCTCCTAATACAGCATGGCAAGAAAGTCCTCCAAATATTGATTAATCTGTTGAATTGGAGATAGTTCACCTTCCAATGACTTCATAAATATCTGCTTCATTTACCTTTGGTAAATGAAATAACCAATCATTCATTTTCTGATATAGCTGTAAAACTAATCTGAAAAGTTTTCAAAATAAATCACTGTTTAAAAATGTATAGTGTGTACCTTCTAAAAATGAAACCTACATCTATCTCTGAGTTGTAAAGAATATGTATTAAGGTTATAACAACTAACAAGAATGCACTTTTATGTAGAAAACCATGATTAAATCGAGTCTTCCTGACTAGTGATTTTAAATCACGAACCTGAAGGAAAGTAACTTTTTTTGTTTTGTCTTTAATTGAGAGGTTACAGGCTGCCAAGTTACGTCCTACATTTTGGGTTACCTGATACATTTTTGAATGGGGAAAATCATTAGACAATTGTGCTGCTTCCACTGTTAGCTTGTAGCCATTTGCATTTCTCAGCATAACTCTCAAACATTTCAAAGTCTAGTCTTTGGGGGAAGAATAAGCCGAAGTATTGATTTTTATTTTTTTCCAGGTGCCCAAACAATGCAAAACACCCACACAACCAGTGTAACCATGTGTACTTAGAATGATTAATTTTCTTGTCTTTCTCCTTCCCTTCTGTGTCTTGTCTTAAATTAGACTGCATACTCTGCAGTGCAGGGACCGCGTCTTCCTGTGTTGGCATAACACCTGTCACAATGGGGGTCTGATCCTGATTGGGTCTTTTGGGCACTATTGTAATATTAATGTTACATTTTCAGAAACACACAAAGTTAAGGTAGCATCATCCAGTGTGAAACCTTGATGTTTATTTGTAGAGCCCTTAGCAGATACAGATTTCTATCCATGGATAGAAATCAGTATCCGCCGAACTGTAAGGCTCTCCTGGGAACCACAGGGGCGAAAGGAGCAAAACAGAGGGCCTCTGCTCCCAGAAGCCAGCACCCTGCATCAGCAGCTCCTCACGTGCTGCTGTACTGCCCCCACCTCTTCCACGCAACTGTCTGCATGACTGCATCTCCTGTCTGGGGTCTGTACAGCTGCACCAGAGGACAGGGCTGCGGGTGGGACTTGGGGTGCTACACTTGCACTGGAGGAGCTGCCAGCGTGGGGTGCTGGCTCCTGGGAGCTCCTTTTGCCGCTGCGATTCCCAGGAGAGCCCTGCAGTTCAGTGGATACCGATTTGTATCCACGCAGGGCTCTGTTTATTTGGTATAGAGTAATTGAAGACTGAAACCCATTCTAGGAAAGCTACATATGAAAAGGCATATGCCATAGATAGTGCTGCTGCATTCTTTCCTGGGAATAGGGTAACGTGAGCCCCTCTGAAATGGCAATTGCTGTTTCCTAATAGAGCAAGAGAAGATCCTTCCACAACACTAACCTAGCTAGGAACATAGCACTGCTGAAATGCACAAAAGGGAATATGTAACTGCAGTGAAAATACCTAAAAACCTTTCAGTGTCTACTTTCTGTGGGGAGAAACAGCAGTATTGGTTCCTAATACTTCCTTATAGTGACCTAACTGATGAGGGCTTATCAAAGGCTGTGTTGCTGCCTAGCAGAACCAATAGTTATGCAAGAACTGCTAAGGCTGATTATTTTTGCTATTTTATCACAAAATAGCCACTGTTGGAGATGGGCTAATTTAAGCACTAAGTACCGCAGAAAAGGATCTGGGGGTTATGGTGGATCACAAATTAAATGAGTCAACTGTGTAATATTGTTGCAAAAAAGCAAACATCATTCTGGGATGAATCTCATTGGAGCTGCAGTGTTGTAAGCAAGATGAGAAGTAATTCTTCCACTCTATTCAGCACTGATAAGGCTTCTGGAGTACTGTGTCCAGTTCTGGGCATCACACTTCGGGAAAGATGTGGACAAATTGGAGAAAGTCCAGAGGAGAGCAACAAAAATGATTAAAGAGCTAGAAAACATGACCAAAGAGGAAAGAGAGAAAAAATTGTTTTAGTCTAAAGAAGCGAAGACTAAGGGGGGGACGTAAATCTTTCAGTATGTAAAAGTTTGTTTATAATGAGGAGGGTGACAATTAGTTTTCTGTATTCGCTGAAGACAGCACAAGAAGTTATGGGCTTAAATTGCAGCATGAGAGACTTGGATTATTAGGAAAAACTTCCTAACTGTAAGGATAGTTAAGCATCGGAAGAAATTACCTACAGAGGTTGTGGAATCTGTTGTTGGAGGTTTTTAAGAACAGGTTAGACAAACACCTGTCACAGATGAACTAGAATAGAGGCAATACAGGTAATGCACCAATCTTCTCCCCACCCACCCCCCACCTGCTGGAGAAGAGGTGCTGAAAATTTTGACAAGGGGCTGTCCCAGGACCTGATTTCAGGGCTCCAGTTTCTATGTTGGACACCTATTGTCTGAAATATGATAAATATGAAGCAGTTTCCCCTATCTCTGCTGGAACAGAGAAGAGCATTCTTTGTTTCTCACTCACTCCAGAGCTGCTTGGCTGTTATGAAAGTGGGTGGAAATTCTGCTCCTTTACTTAACCTCAGTCTCTTGTGTGCTGCTGAGATGTCTGTTCTCCCTTTTTTTGCTGCTGGGGGTGGGTGAGAGGATGTTTTCTACTTCCTCCAGCAGCCACCATTGATTGTGCTCCCTAGTGACTGGCTCAAATGTTTGCCTTTGCTCATAACTTTCCTAATCAGTAACAGAGTGATACTGATCTAATTATTAGTTTCACTGCTCCCTACATGGTCATGAATAAACAAGGAAAACTAACACTGGTAAGTTTTTCTCTCTCTCTGATCAGCAGAGGCATTGGGATAGTCTTGTTTTAAGACTGAGGAAAACAGTACATTATTGGATTACTTTCAGTTCCTATTTGGAAGGTTTTTGGAACCGTTAACGTATAAAAGTATTTTTTAAGAGAGCCTAGGTTCTGCAGAAGTGAAATCACCTGCCCAGGAAGACTTCTTGTTGTCCTCACGTTTCATTTCTGTTGATCTTCCTTAAATAACTCAAGTCTTGTTTTTCTTGGGAAAAAAGGTGACTCATCTGAAGTTTGCTTGGGGAAAAAAGTACTTAATCTCTATTTGTAAGCATACCATTATGTTACCTAGGATACAAATGGATTCCTTGTAAATTCACTACACGATGAAGTCTCAAATTCTTAAAGGTTCATGATTTTCTTCACTGATACATTTTTTAATTTGTTCAAATTTCACTCTACAATAGTAGACCAGATACAAACTAGAGCAGGGGTCGGCAACGTTCGGTATGTGGCTCACCAGGGTAAGCACCCTGGCGGGCCGGGCCAGTTTTATTTACCTGCTGACATGGCAGGTTCGGCCGATCGCGGCCCCCACTGGCCGCGGTTGGCTGTCCCGGGCCAATGGGGGCGGCGGGAAGCCGCGGCCAGCACATCGCTCGCCCGCGCCGCTTCTCACCGCCCCCATTGGCCCGGGACGGCGAACCGCGGCGAGTGGGGGCCGCAATTGGCCGAACCTGCCGTGTCAACTGGTAAATAAACTGGCCCGGCCCGCTAGGGTACTTACTCTGGCGAGCTGCGTGCCGAACGTTGCCGACCCCTGAGCTAGAGATTTTCTAGTCTTGAAGTCCTGTGTGAGGAAATGTCACGCTCATAGATGGACTAAATGTTGGGTCAAGGAGAGTTAATATTTGATATGGATATACTCTAGAGCAGTGGTTCTCAGCCAGGGATATGTGTACCCCTGGAGGTACTCGGAGGTCTTCCGGAGTTACATCAACTCATCTAGATATTTGCCTAGTTTTACAACAGGCTTCATAAAAAACACTAATGAAATCAGTACAACTAAAATTTCATAAACAATGATTTGTTTATACTGCTCTGAATACTATAAACTTAAATGTAAGTGCAATATTTATATTCCAATTGATTTATTTTATTATTATATGGTAAAATGAGAAAGTAAGCATTTTTTTGGTAATAGTGTGCTGAGACACCTTTTGTATTTTTGTCTGATTTTGTAAGTTTTTAAGTGAGGTGAAACTTGTGGGGTACACAAGACAAATCAGACTCTTGAAAGGGGTTCAGTAGTCTGGAAAGGTTGAGAGCCACTGCTCTAGAGACTGGATGATAAGTAGAATGCAATTCTCTTTCAATTTTGGGTTTTCTTTCACTCACGTACTAAGGATGTCTGACTGGGAGTATTTTAGAGAGACTAGATTTGATAGAAACATCAGGCCTTTTCTCAAAGCAAATATTTGGTTTAAATACTGAATATGTTTTCAAAGGGATAGTCTGCTGTGGCAACTTATCTTAAGATAGTATTTTTACTTAAATCACAAAATAAATACCAATTATTCATTTACCCAAAAGTTGAATCTGAACTACAGCTGTCTTTCAGTGAATTCCTGATTTATTTTTTAGTTCAACTTCACAAATAGGCTGATTGAAGTATAAGAGTGTGTGACCTGTGGGGGCCAGCTGTGGTCATTCAATTAGGGTGAACTGCAAAGATTGGGGCAGACAGTCCCCATAAAGCTGGTGGATTTTGCAATACTTAGATTTACCAATCCAGCACAAAACAGCTTCTTTATTACTTTACTGGTTATTCAGAAGTCCAAAACAACACAGTTCCCTTAAAGCAACTCAGCCTCTGGCCTCCATCCAGGTACCCAAGTTAAATATGATGCAGATTCCTGTGACTCTTATTTCATCATATAAAAGAAAAGGTTCTACCAATCCCAAAGGATCGGACGCATTACCTCCCAGGTTATTGAGTATTCCACATCTTACCCAAATACACGCTACAGCCAATTCTTATTAACTACACTTAAATTTATTAAAACACAGAAGAGAGAGAGCATGGTTAAAAGATCGATATGCATACAGACATGAGTTCAGTTCGAGGTTCAGCTTTGTAGCAGAGATGGTGAGCTTTCTGGTTGCAAAGAGTTCTTTCAGAAATAGTTCATAGGTTATAATCCAATGTCCAAATATCATATTCAGGGCGTACCAGCATAACTGGGATCTCAGTCTTGTGACTGAAACTTCCCCCTATGAAGCTTAAGCAGATCTTAGATGATCAGGACCCAAGAGTCTCTTTATACAGTGTTCTAGCATCCACTTGACCACATAGTCCTGGTTAAACAATAGGCTTTTGATGTAACCTTTTGCTTTCTAAACACTACCAGTAATTAGTTACACAAATTAACATAGGGCAATTCATCCATTAGGCAGTCTAGTACAAACTTCAAAGAGACATATAGACAATGACATTCTTTTACCCAAGATTCATCTAAATATTAATAGTTATAGTGACAGAAACTGTTTACGGGTAGCATATAAGATGCACACAATTAGTATTCAGAGTAGCAGCCGTGTTAGTCTTTATCCGCAAAAAGAACAGGAGTACTGCATCCGAAGAAGTGGGCTGTAGCCCACGAAAGCTTATGCTCTAATAAATTTGTTAGTCTCTAAGGTGCCACAAGTACTCCTGTTCTTTTTACAGTTAGTATTCTAACAATATAGGTTTGCATTTCAAAGTTCTAGCCTATTTAGCATGAATGGCCCTAATTATCATTCGCATATCTTTCTATCATGACTTTTAAAGGTAGGCTTTGGGTCATTCAGCCTGCAAACTGTTTAACCCTTTCTAGCCATGTGTCACAGAGGGTTATAGATTGCTTTAGGTCATACTATGAGGCAGTGGCTCTTCCTTGTTTTCAGCTATTATTTGTAACTATTGGACCATACTGAGTTGAACTGGCATAAATTACATTGTGCAAATGCTAGTTTTACAATGCAAAACTTTCTTAATGGAACATAGAACCAGAGTCATCATGAATTCCTGAAGCTTACTGCTAGTTAAAGAACCTTTCCAGTAAAAGTTTTTCTTGTATTGTCAGTGTTGTCCAAAGACTTCTTGCCAGAACATGTCCTCTGGGTGGGAGGACCAAGGCCAGGGCTACACTAACAAGTTAGGTTGATCAGGTACATCGTTCAGGGGTGTTTAAAAAAAAAAAAAAAAAAACAACCCAAACACCTCCCCCTAAATCACACCCTTGAGCTAGGTAGTTAAGCTGATGTAACCCCTGATGTAGACCGTGCTAGGTCAACAGAAGAATTCTGCTGTTGATCTAACTACTGCCTCTCAGGGAGGTGGGTTACTTACATTGATGGGATAACTCCTCCTGTCGCTTTAGTAAACATCTATGCTGAAGTACTATAGCAGTGCATTTCTAGTGAAGACATAGCCCAAATTTATTTAGCTCATATACAACAACTAAAGGGGAAATGAGCCACGTAATTACAGATTTAAAACTGGAAATAGGCAGAGTAATATTCTTAAACAGAAGGATACAAAACGAATCAAGAAATTACAGGCAAGTGTTAAAGAACTATGTAAAAAGTGAATTGACAAAGGTAAAAACACAAATACATTTATATGGTGTACTAAAATGCAGCTTCTCTACTACAATCCAAAACTTCTAAAACCACATCTAGATGTATCCAAAGGAAGTCTTGCTGCAAAACATCTTCTATAAACTAGTGTTTGTGAGAAGGCATATGATTATAGGTCTGAAGTATTCTTTCCCCACCTTTCTTGCTGAAAACTAGGGCTGTCAATTAATTGCAGTTAACTCATGTGATTAACTAAAAAAATAATAATCGTGATTAAAAAAATTAATCTCCATTAAACAATAGAATACCAATTGAAATTTATTAAATATTTTTGGATGTTTTTCTACATTTTCAAATACATTGATTTCTATTTCAACACAGAATACAAAGTGCCCAGTGCTGACTTTATATTATTTTTATTACAAATATTTGCACTGTAAAAATGATAAACAAAAGAAACAGTATTTTTCAATTCACCTCATACAAGTACTGTAGTGCAATCTCCTTATCATGAAAGTGCAACTTAAAAATGTTGGTTTTTTTTTTGTTACATAACTGCTCTCAAAAATAAAACAGTGTAAAACTTTAGAGCCTACACTTCACTCAGTCCTACTTCTTGTTCAGCCAATTGCTAAGACAAACATATTTGTTTACGTTTACAGGAGATGCTGCTGCCTGCTTCTTATTTACAATGTCACCTGAAAGTGAGAACAGGCGTTTGCATGGCGCTTTTGTAGCCAGCGTTGCAAGGTATTTACGTGCCAGATATGCTAAACATTCGTATGCCCCTTCATGCTTCGGCCACCATTCCAGAGGATATGCTTCCATGCTGATGATGCTTGTTAAAAAAATAAGGTGTTAATTAAATTTGTGACTGAACTCTTTGAGGGGAGAACTGTATGTCTTCGGCTCTGTTTTACCCGCATTCTGCCATGCATTTCATGTTATAGCAGTCTCGGGTGATGACCCAGCACATAGAAAGAACAGGAGTACTTGTGGCACCTTAGAGACTAACAAATTTATAAGAGCATAAGCTTTCGTGGGCTACAACCCACTTCTTCGTTTGTTTTAAGAACACTTTCACACCAGATTTGACAAAACGCAAAGAAAATACCAATGTGAGATTTCTAAAAATAGCTACCGCACTTGACCCAAGGTTTAAGACACTGAAGTGCCATCCAGAATCTGAGAAGGACGAGGTGTGGATCATGCTTTCAGAAGTCTTAAAAGAGCAACAGTCAGATGCAGAAACTATAGAACCCGAACCACCAAAAAAGAAAATCAACCTACTGGTGGCATCTGATTCAGATGATGAAAATGAACATGCATTGGGCCTTTCTGCTTTGGATCGTTATCAAGCAGAACCCATCATCAGCATGGAAGCATGTCCTCTGGAATGGTGGTTGAAGATGAAGGGACATATGAATCTTTAGCACATCTGGCACATAAATATCTTGCGACGTCAGCAACAACAGTGCCATGCGAATGCCTGTTCTCACTTTCAGGTGACATTGTAAACAAGCGTACAGCATTATCTCCTGCAAATTGTAACTAAGTTTGTTTGTCTGAGTGATTGGCTGAAGTAGGACTGAGTGGACTTGTGGGCTCAAAAGTTTTACATTGTTTTATTTTTCAATGCAGTTGGTTTTTTGTACATAATTCCAGGGCTTTGGAGCTGTGCTCCGGCTCTGCTCCAGCTCCAGGCAAAACCTGCAGCTCCATTGCTCCAGAGCTGCTCCACGCTCCAGCTCCGGACTCCGCTCCAAAGCCCTGCATAATTCTACATTTGTAAATTCAGCTTTCATGATGGAGACTGCACCTGTACTTGTATGAGGTGAATTGAAAAATATGATTTTTGTTTTTTACAGTGCAAATATTTGTATTCAAAAATAAAGTGAGCACGATACACTTCGTATTCTGTGTTGTAATTGAAATCAATATATTTGAAAATATAGAAAACACCGAACAATATTTAAATAAATGGTATTCCAATATTGTTTAACAGCGCGATTCATTTTTAATCATGCGATTAATTACATGATTAATTTTTTTAATTGCTTGAAAGCCTACTGAAAATATATTGCTACTCCACTGTTTGAAGTGGGGGATGATAGATGGTGTGTTCAGGGGTCTAAGCTTCCCTATCCCTTCATTTTGTTTCATTTACCGGACAGCTTCTAGCTAGAGAGTAACCAGAGCTAGATACAATACTTTAGTGTAAGGGAACACTAGTAAGCATTAGGAAGTAAGGTGAGGTGAGAAGTCATGCTGCTCAAAAGGAGGAAGAAACTGGGATTCTTCCAGATCCTGTCCTTGGACCCTGGTGGATGGGGCAAAGTTGTATCTTTCACAGCAGCTTCTAGCTATTAGATGTATCTTGTTCATTTACCTTAATCATAGGTGTCCCCAAATAGACATGCCCATAGAGACCAAAAACCTTTGCGCTTGGACAGTTTTGAGCGTCTTTCTAGGTAAAAATCCAGCAGTGTGAATCATACAAGATGTCTTCATGAGGCAGAATTATACGGTCATCTTCCCTTCTCCCCCTCCAGTCCTCTTGGCGAGTTCTCCATTACTGTACTCTTCTCTCTTGTCCCCACAGTTTCCCAACTGCTGAGAGCAGGGGAAGGAATTAGAGGTGCTTTTCTTCTGCCCTTCTTGTTGCTTTAATTTCACAGAGAAATGGAGATAAACTCTTACCACTGGGCAAATAGTCTGCAGTTGCCTTCTTATTAAATGTGTAACAGTGATAATAGGAAGAAGTGCTTTGAATTTTCCTGTGTTCATGGATGCAATTGCTTACGAAGTCTGCTCCCCAAAATTTTGAGGAGATTCAGGCATTGAGTAATGTGAGCTTCAGGGAAGCTTATGAACCATTTACAAATGACTGCGGTGGGGTTTTATTGCTTGTGCACTATTGGGAATTTTGATATGGCTATTTCCTGTTTGGCTCCCTGGCCATACCATGTCAATTTGTATTTTAAACATCATTTTTTTAAAAAGGGAAGCTTGTCTAGAGTAGACGCTTGTGCTCTTTAATTCATTTTTTATTACCACTCCTTTTGGTCAGATAGTTAATAGTAAATTTTCAGATCTTTGTCAGAAAATGGTATTCTGTAGAACAGACGGTAAGGCAAGGGTAGTATATAGGCAGACCAGGGGACAAATCTGGACTGCCAGACACTTTTGAAAACACCCCAAAATCTTTTTTTTTACTTATTATTTATTATCATTATTTTTTTTTATTTTCTCTGGAGTTTGAACCTTGACAAAAAATAATTGACTTACCAGGGGAAAGCAAATGGGACATGAATGCCCAGTTACTCTGTTGGTGCTTTTATACTAATAGTGGGGTAACTGGGAGCACTTTTATGTCAGCTTAGCTAAGAACTTGTGTTTATGTTGAGAGAAACCAAAATACTGTAGTAAATTCTGAATTACAGAACATATTTATCTGAAAACATAAATTACTTTTAGCATACAATAAATCAAGATGGTATCAGGGCTGCCCAGAGGAGGGCAAGTGGGGCAATTTGCCCCGAGCCCCCGCAGGGACCCCGCAAGCCCTGGCCGAGAATCCCTTCTCTGGCTACTCACCTGGTGGCGGTTCGGGTCTTTGGCAGCATTGCGGCGGCGGGTCCTTCAGTGCTGCCGAAGACGCGGAGTGAGTGAAGGACCCGCCGCCACTGCAGACTCGGAGCGACTGAAGGACCCGCCGCCACCCGGTGAGTACAAGCGCCGCAGCAGGTGGCGCCTTTTTTTATGTCCGCTCCCCCGCATTGCCCCAGGCCCCCTGAATCCTCTGGGTGGCCCTAGATAGTATTCAATGTTTTGAAATCACACTGATTAGATTTAAGGTTTTTTTTTATCAGTTGGTGAAATATTTAATGGAGAAGTTACAGAATTGTGGTATTTTAGTTGCAAGACATGTCATGTAGCTTCATATTCATTGACTGCATATTTTAAAGTGCCTTTAAGCAACTCTTAATGCTGCATTATTTATACTGTTTTATGATACATACTTTTTTTATAAAGGAAAAATTGTTTGCATTTCTGTTTAATCAGTTTTGTAGTACTTCAGGAAACTGGTATTTTTAAGTATATTTTTGTGAAAAAGGCCCTGAGACACAATTACTACCGGTCTATACTTCGAACCTACCGACAAAATTAATGGCAATATTTTTTCCTCTTACCATAGCATAACAAAGGGTGAAAACTTGGCCCAGTTGAAATCAAAGGTCAGGATGTTGCTTCAAAGTGTTTGTTTGAAATCCGTTGATGTTTATTTTCTAATGTCCACTTACTTTTTCTGAGCTCTGGTCATTTTCTAAATGCATGTTTAGGGATGTTCCATTTATGTACTTTCTACTTCTGGATGTTACTGTCGGTTTAAGTGTTCTATTCTAAATATGTGTTTTAAATATACTTGACATTGTGTATGAGTAAGGCTGCAAGTCTGTCATAGAAGTTCCAGATTCTGTGACTTTCCGGGACCTCTGACTTCTGCAGCAGCCAGTGCTGGCTCAGGAGCTGCCCGAGCCAGGCAGCCCCATAGCCAGCAGCAGCAGTTTTGGTGTGTGGGAGGGAGCTCAGGACTCGGGGTTGGGAGGTGTGGGGGGGTGCTTACCCCAGGGTGGGGGGCTCCCAGGCTCCCATTAGCATGGCCCTGCAATTCCTAGGCTGCAGAGGGGCCAGGGGCTCCCTGCCCCCACAGCTCCCATTAGCTGTGGTTCCCGGCCAATGGGAGCTGCGCAGCCGGTGCTTCTGGCAGGAGCAGCACGCGGAGCGAGCCCCCTGGGCCTGGCCCCTCTGCCGCCTAGGAACTGCAGGTACATGCAGAGCCAGGTAGTCTAGCATAGACCAGCAGGGGTCCCTGGGCACATGCCGTTGCTCACTCTGTCTCCCCCAGCACCCGCGGTGCCCTGGGACCACTTCCCCTCTCCCTCCCTCGCCCCCCCCCCCCGAATACCTGTGCCCCTCCGCCAAAATTTTAGGTAGGGGTATATAGTAAAAGTCATGGACAGGTCATGAGCCGTGAGTTTTTGTTTACTGCCCGAGACCCGTCCATGACTTTTACTAAAAATACCCGTGACTAAAAGGTAGTCTTATGTATAAGAGAGATTCCCACTCTTCAGACTTTATAATCTAGATAGACAATATACCAGCATGGAAGCAAACTGTAAAAGCTTACAAAGCCTGGTGGTGGGGGTGGGGTTTGGTTTTGTTTTGTTTTTTGCTGCTTTACTAGCTTCTTCAAATGATTCACACCCTTATCATCTCTACAGTTGTTCCAGCTTAACTCAAAGTGCTCTCTCTTCTACACTAGCTCCATAGAAATAGCTCACTTTCATAGAGAAAAGTGACTGCGTACCCCTGACATCAATACTTTTAGGGGAGGGGGGGGGAAAAAAAGAAGAAAAAATTTTTTTTTGAAGATGGTTCCCAAATCTCTGGAGGTCTGTGCTCGCTCTCCTCCTGCCACTACAACTGCTCTGGCAGCAGGATGTTCAGGAGCGCCGCCAGCTTTTCCGCCGCCCTAGATGGCGGAAGGTCCCACCCCGAAATGCCGCCCCCCCACAGAGGCGGCGGAAGGTCCCGCCGCGGAAATACCGCCGCGATCACCGCCCCCCAAATTGCAGCACCCTAGGCAACCGCCTAGGTCGCCTAATGGGTTGCGCCGGCCCTGAGGATGTTGGCTCTGCTTCAAGGAGATGACTCCCTCCCTGCATGGGAATGTCTGCTGGAGATTGAACTCAGCCTGGTGAGGTCTTCCCTACTGCTTCATAGTTCTTACAGTATAATCAAGTGTTTGGGCTCGGATACAGGGTCTGGACAAAAAAATCATCTAGCACCTACTAACCAGATGCTAAAGATGTCGTCCTAACTTTTTTACTGGACCAAAAAGATGGGAAATTAAGTTTAAAAATAATTTCATTAGGACATGGAAAACAGCACTGTAAAGTCAAGGAGTAATTCGCAGCTCTAATCTGCTCCTTGAATTAACTCTTTACTAGATATGTGGTCATACCTCTTTCTGCACTCATTTGGAGAGTGAATTCCTCTTGCTCATTCTGATTTGAAAAAATTAGATGACAAGTTTGTGAATTTTCCTCATGATCTTGTCTAACTTGAAGTACTCATTGTTATGTAATTTAAAGTAGCTTATGGTTGTCATGGTCTCACTTTTTAGAAAGGTATCTTGATGAGCGTCACTTTAATTACTAATTGGCACAGTGGAGATCAGTTGTATGTCTGCCAGTCTGCACTTTCCATTATTCATTGCCTAAATATTTCTGGGTGAGACTTCCTGAAGGAAACTTCTTAAGAGTCGTTAGCTTAAAAAAATGATTTTCATGAGGTGCTCCTATCCTGATATTTTTGAATGTTACAAAAAGACCAGCAAACAGACTTGGGTATATGAATTCTTACCTCTCCCATAGATTAGGGCTCTGATACCTGCTATTGGAGGATCCACTTAATCTTTAAAGGAATTTATGGGTACCCTTCTCGCTCTCGCTCTTTTTTTTTTTTTTATTTTAAACAAGTCTCTCCTATCCCAGCCCGATTAGCTTATTTCTTCAGTTATACTCTTTACCCATTTGTACATCTTCATGCAGAATATGCACATTCCAAAGTAGCTGAACAATTTTCCTCATAGCTGAAGAGGTCCTCTGAATATTCTTTAAATTAGAGGATGTTGCTTCTCTGTTGCTGGACTTACTATTTTACCACGCTGAATGAAATGGGATAGAATGCACTTCTGAGGTTATTTCCCCCCGCCCCCACAGTGAGTCTATTTAAAAGCAAATTAAGCATAAATAGAAACTAGCTTTAATACTTTGTTATACTGTCAGGAAATTAGGTGTTGTATCTCTACTATAGCATAAATGCTTTGAACTTTTGTAAGAGATCTGGGCAGGGTTGGCTGAAAATAGATATTGTTTATGTTCCTTTGAATGTTTGACTTGGGAGAATAAAAGATGGCCTTTATATAGTTCAGTGATATTAATAAGAACCAGGTATGAAATGACTGTGATTTAGAAAATTCTTTGATATCTTAGACTTCATTCTAGTTAAATCCTTTAAACTTATTATGCTTAGGAAAATGTAATTACTGCTCTGCCAAATAGCTTGAAGAATAAGCAGTACTTAATTGCAGAGTATTCCTAAAAATTACTTCTGCTTAGTCCTTAGTTTCTCTTTAAAGTGTAATTGTATATAGAAGCAAATATATCAAGCCAGAATATAATCAACCTTTTTTACTTTACAATATTGGTGGATAGCATGCATAAAAGGCCACTTATCTGACATAGTTTGGAGCAAAGACTGAGTGTTCTTATGATTGGGGAGGCTTTTCTGTTGATTTGATATATTGGTTGGTTGAGTTAATTGTTTGTTGTATGTAATTTAATGCTGGGTGGTCATCCTTTGATGGAGCATTCAAAGTTTTTTTTTGTTTGTTTGTTTGTTTTTTTGAATGGGAATCTTTTCTTGTCTAAACCTAAATAAAATATAGTGATTGGCTTGTCATGGAGAATACTCAAATTGTTTTTCTTTGGTGTTTAGGGAAGACGAAGTGTGTAGTATTGTTCCCTTGTTGCAGCAGTAGCAGGGCAGAACTCGTATATAGGGGTCAAAACTGTGAGAATCTTGAAATGAATCTATAATAAAGATGGTATCCCAACCAAACTTCAGTTAGGTACAGCTCTGGAGTGATTTCTCTGAAAAGCCATGCCTAACTATGTCTTAGTAGAACAAGCATTGCCTCCTTTCAATCTAAATGTAAAGCTCACTGCTTCACCCTCGCTCTTCTTCTAAGCAGCACATAGTATACCAGTATTTGCTTCAATAGTTAAAGCACGCATAATTTCCTTTCCGGGCCAAAAATGGAAAAGAAAATTTCAAATGAGATGCTAGTGTATTTGTTTTACCATGGGAAGTGATCAGATCACAGTGATGGCCTGGTTTAAAACCATAAATAGAAAATCTAAAAAAACTGAAGGTAGCAATTTACAATGAATCTAAATTTGAAAATGTCTCATTCTTGGCACATACACAGAGGCCTCTGCTCTATTGTCCTCATTTTGGGAGGATGAATCCTCACTTGAATTTGGCTACGGAGATAATGGGAGGTGCAAATCAATGGTAAACCCTCTACTTTGACTACTTTGTTCATTTCTGGATACTTATACTTCTGGTATATTTTTTCTGGAGATTAACAGCTTCAGAAATGGGGGACAGTTACTAGAGGTATGGAAAATTCCAGGATATTTTTAAAGATTGTGAAATTAGTGTGATGAGGAAATGAATGAGGTGACATAAGAATGCCGCCCGATTGACTTTCTCTAGCACTTATTTATCTTCTCATAGCACAAGAATAAGGAGATGAATGAAAATTAAATGAATTAAATTTAATTTTTTTTATTTAAACACAACATATAGCCATTTTATGGCAGCAAATGCCACAAGTTACAGAGGCAAAGTCTTGGGCTGCATTAATTCTTCAGTAGCCGTCTCTGCTTGGGGAACTATCTTTAAAGAGGATAGTGGTGTTTTGGGGAAATCCCTGTGAAGCTGTGCTGGCCAGGGAGATGGGCAGCGCAAAAGAATCCTGGCATCCAGGAGATTGGGTTGGTTTGGGATTAAACTATTTACTCATTGGGAAAACTGCATTTTCTCCTACCTTAAATTAATTATTTGGAGAAAGCTCAAGGATCTGATTTTCCTTGGATATATTTATTTTTACCATAGTGAAATCCTCCAGATCCCCTCTGACACTTATTTCTAGAGAAAGGGGGATGGTCCAGTCCAAGTTCTGGAAGATTAAGGACAGGAAACAGAAGAATGAGTTTCCCAGGAGGAGAACCTTGAGAATAGAAAAGATTATTCTCAAATAGATGAGCAACCAGTTTTAATTGTGGCAAGCACATTAAAAAAATCATAAGGAAGAAAAAAAGCAGATGGTGAGCATGCCACAGTAACAGAAGTAGAACAAGATAGTAATTTTGTCCTTGGAGTTTTTTCATATGGACACTTTTGCACAAGGAAATGTTCAGATCACCAGTCCATTTCATATAGGTAACTAAATAGTCATCAGATCTGGAGTTGAAAACTGGAAATAAAAGACTGCATATCTTACTTCCAGTACATTAACTTGGATATCAACAACTGTGTGTATTAACTTTAAAAATAAATGATCTGAAATTCCTTTTACTCCCACTTAATCCTGAGTGAAGTATATGGCAAAGGAACATCTGATTTTGTGTGTAACTGGATGATAGCTGGTTTAAGTAAAGATGGTGCTTTTACTCCATTTTATCGGCCTTTTCGTCATTACTTCAATTTCACACCAAGGATACAATTGCAGTGCTGCCTTAAGAACCAGAGTATTTCTCCAATCCATCTTTGAAGTCATGGGGTCTACTCTATCAAAGGGATGATGTGGGGAAGACTTGACAAGCCATTGGGCAAAGCTTGAATAATAAATATTAGTACTATTTGAACATTTCTTCTAGAAGTCTGGTTGGCAAAAGTTATACTAAAGACATTTTTTGTTTTAGAACTATTGGCTTGTTTTAAAAAAGTTTGACTTTTCCACAATAAACTGCAAATTAGTGTTTCTACATCGCTGCAGAACTGGTGTTTACATTTGAACAATGTTATGAACTATGTTCAAATGTAAAATGCTGTCTTAATGCACGTGACTGCCTGATCCATTGTGTTCTTCAAATACAGCAGCTTCAAATGAAGCTATTTCTATGAATTGCAAGAGGAAGGATTATAAATTGGTCATTTTGTTCTTCAGCTTGGATTTAATGACAACACTGGAAGGCCTCCTTGTCCCCAACTATATAAATTTACATATGAAGTACTAATGGCAAATACTCGTGTGTTCTGCATGCAAAATGTGTGTAATGTTTTAAGGCCTATTTTAATTAGGGTAGCTAGTTTTTAATTTTCCTCAACATGCTGTGGTTGTTTAGTGTCCCATTCTAACAAAGAATGCAACAATGAAGTAATTAAGACTGATACATGTTTTTGAAAAAACAAAACAAAAAACCAAACAAACGCAAACTCTGGTTCCAACCAGGGCATCAAAACTCTCTCTCGAATTCTGTATAATAACTTTTGGCCTGATCTTCAAAGTTGTTAACACCTGAAGTTTACATTCATTTGCTGGAATTTGAGGGCACCCACCTTTTTATTGCTGTTCGTCTTATGAGCACCTTGAATTCTTAAGGGTTTAGATTTCTGGACCCAAACCTTTACTTTAGGGAGCAAAATCATATAGAACCTATGCTCAGTCACTTTAAGTGCCTTATATCCAATTAAAAATGCTTTGCAAGATAAAAAAAAAAAAATTATATCTGATCTCCATCTACTCATCTCTTGTTGGGTTTATTCCTCTTTTCTGTTCTTCCTCCCCACTACTTTCCACAGTTAAGCTTTTACTTGTCTTTTTATCCCCAGTGTGAACTATTGAATCCCTTCCTCTTAAGTTGTTTCCACAAAGCCTTCTTTCAGCTTGCCTTATTACTAACTCAGAAGTAAATTCTATGTATGAAGAATATTGTATGCGGATTGTGATGTTTCAGATACTGAAGGAAACTATACATAATGGCTGTACTTATGTGTAGGAAGAATAATTGCTTAGAACACACTTAATGAATGTCAGGACTACTTAGAAGAATACCTTGTCTCAAACGATCTCTTGTGAAGTGTATTTTGTACTATCACTTTTGAATATTCACTTTCCAAAATAGAAGAAGCAGAAGTCTTCACTTTTTATTTAAAAATATGAAACATTCGAAATAACAAGTAGTGGCCTAGAGCATTGAATACATAGTATTCACCATTCGGGGCATGAGTTCCCACCACACTCCCATCCATGAGGGTTTGCGGGAGGAAGAAATTTTCAAGACAAAGCCAGCCCTGGAGTCACTCATCCATTTTGAGTTGGTAGCAGCAACCCTCAGTCCCCTGTACATTCATTACTTTTCTTTCTGAAGTTTTACTGGGGAATTGTCACTGACATGCTGTTTGCTCCAAGCCCCTCCTGTCCACTACACCACAGGCTGCTCACCATCAGCTTTGACATCAGTGTTCCTATTTTCCTGTTCCTAATGTCCCTCCCATTTAACATCCTCTGTCCCTTCCTTTGGTTTTCCTTGTTTTGTTTCTTCCCATCATTTGTCTGCTAGGTTGCTTTAGCAGCCTAATTTAGCACATACCCTTAATTTGTCTTCTGGCAGATGTCTACACAGTGGTAGAGAAGTCAGTTCACAAGCTTATCAATGCCAGCTGACCATTCAGATATCTAGTCTTGCAGTGAGTCTTGTACTAAGGCAGAAGTACCCAATGTCTATCATAACTTTAAAGCCATTGTTTTGGGCCCTGTCTGCACTATATGTAGATCCAGGCAAAGCTCTCAAATACCAGTGCTCCTGGCCAGCTCTCCTTGTGTTCCCTTCCATCCTCAGGGTAGCCAGGTTTCTCTTCCAAATTTCTCGTGCACTCAACATGAGTCAAAAACCTTCTGCAGGGAAATGTCTAGGCCAGGAGGCTTGAATTTAAGCTGAATCCTCAGGGATGTTTCTTCAACCTTTTTTGTTTTTGTTTGTTTGCTTGCATGGAAAACTGCTTTGGCAGCACAGTTATCACATGGAAGAATATTTGTATCACTGCTCATTAAGACTTGCTTTTAATTGCCATGTTTGGCCTGCAGAAGTAAGCCTTCAATTTTGAGTAGAAACTGTAATGCTAGCAATGCAGAATGAAGAAAATGCAAGTATGTTTCTTTTAGGAATGCAAAAGAAAAATGTCAAGTTGTTCTATTCACTGATACTTTTGAAATGCTGAGACTCAGATTACTGTTTTTTCTTTTCTTTTCTTTTCTTTTCACAGGCCAGTATGGAAATCCTTTAAATAAATACATTAAACATTATGAAGGATTGTCATATGATGTGGATTCATTACACCAAAAACACCAGCGTGCCAAAAGAGCAGTGTTGCATGAAGACCAGTTTCTGCACCTAAATTTTCATGCACATGGAAGGTGAGTAATTTTTATTTAAAGCTATTCACCTTAAGAATACTTTCCATTTATTTTAACAAAATACAGATGCATTGGTTGAAGTACTATACAAGTGCATATGAATGTTACATAATTTGAATGTTAAAATATTTTAAAGATAGCTTTCATAATGCAAGTGAATTAACTGTAGGTGTTCAGAATAAATCACACTGAGTTGCAACTGTCATTTTTACTTAGGCTTCCTCAGATTTTCTTGTTTAACCTCAAACCAAAGATTTTATTTTTGGCTAAGCTTAAATCTCTTTTGGTTTTTGAAATATGTTAAGAGTGGAGTGGCATAGTTATTCCTGGTTTTGTAATGCATTTTTGGACTTTGTGAATAGCACAAAGCTGTACACTGAACTTTGCCTGTGAGTAGACTTCATTGAAGAAAATAGTCCAATTTGGGACAAAATACTAAATTTCGTAAGCAACTAAAAATGCATTTTCTATACTTATAACTGAAAACTGAAGTTATCTAACTCCATGTTGCCAGAGAAAATTAGGTAATTCCATAGTGTCACATTGTAGATAAATGTGGTGTGTGGGTGAAAACTAGCACTGTGCTGCAAAGATTTGAAAAACCCTGGTCCTGCAGGTAGCTTGCTTTTTTTTTTTTTTTTTTTTTTTTTTTTTTTTTTTTTTTTTTTTTTTTAAATAAAGAGAACTCTTGCATTTAACTTACCCTTTGCTCTTCCTGATTTTTTATGGTCAAATTTGCTCTGAGACTGTCTATATACTACAAGTGCTACAGCAGCACCGTTCTACAGCTATGCGACTGAAGGGGTTTTTCTGTTGCTATGTTGCCCGATTCTTTAGTAGTTATTAATTATTATTGATTTCTAATTAATACTAATTTAAATAGGGTACTGTAGGTTCTAGTCCCAGAATCTGGCATGACAGAATCAAGGTTATTGAGTTCAGTATCTGGTTGGGAACCCCAGAGTACACAATGTAGACACTCAGACTGAGGGGAAAGCAAAGCTTCAATACCTGTTGTGAACACAATTAGTAAAGCCACAAAAGCGCCAAACCGCATAAAAGGATAGCAAAAATACAGAGTTACCTTGATATATTGTACCATTCCTCACATATGTACTCATATAGTCATACCCTTGCTTGGGGGTCTGATGGTAAGAGACAACCTGCTCTGACCCTGGCATGCCAAACAAGGCCCATGGTCCAGATTGATGGATGACAATGACCCCCTTTATGTGGTGGTCTGGCCTATTGTAGGGCCCAGGGGCTGTCATGAATATTCATTCAAATGCTCAGTCTCCCTTGTCCATATCCAACTTTTATCCTATAGATAAGTATATTAATGATTTTAGCTTATTGCCATATACATCAGTTAATTGCCAGGGCAAATACGTGGTTAAGCATCTGCTGACAGTCTATCCAAACATACCCAAGCCTAGTATCAGCTCAACATTCCTGTGGTTATCTGGTAGCATTTTAGACAACCCCTTCCCTTAAGCACACTATTCCCAGTTCCCCAAAACTCAGAGTAACTTGGCCATTTATCTATGCCAGAGTTCACAGGCCTCAAAGCCTTATGCTAATTTATACCTTATATTAACTGCTTAAGCTTATGTCTTACAGGATATGGGCCTGTAGGTTCCTTGCATTACTGCCAAGTGAAATAAAATGCTAAAGATAGCTCTCTAGGCTACAACTGTAGTAAATCTATCCCCTTGAGAGGTGGTAGTTAGGTTGAGGGAAGAATTCTTCTGTCAACCTAATGGTGTCACTACTGGGGCTTAGGTCAGCTTAATTTTATGTCTCTCTGGAGTGTGAATTTTTCACGCCCCCTGAGTGATGTATCTAGGTCAATATAGGTTTAGTTGTAGATCAGGCCTGAATCTAGACTTATGTAATATTGATATAGCCATATACATCTCTAATGTAGGAAAGTATTATCTTTATTTGACACGGTAGAACAGAGTTACAGAAAACATCACATTTCAGATATCCTCATTTTGGTTGCCTCAGTGTCTGCATGCTTAACTTGAGGTATCCAGGGCTTGATATTTCAGAGGTTCTGAGCATCCAGAGCTCTCAGTTATTTCAGCTAGAGTTGTAGGTGTCACAACTAAGCACCCATAAAATGAGGAACGGTTAGTAGCCACATCTTAAAAATTTTAATCTAAGTGACTTGACCAGCATCACATAGGAAGCCGGTGGCTGAGGAAGGATAAAGCCCAGATTACCTGGATCCTAGCCTCATGCCTTGCCCACAAGGACTATCCTTTCTATTCCTGCAGTAATTTGCCTTATTCAGTATGAACCTTCTGGGGGAATGCAAACATGAGAAAGGAAATAGAAATTCTCAGCTGTTTATATTTAGGCAAAACCTAGATGGGATTTCAGGGGACACAGAAAAGGCTGCCTCTGTTGCCCTTCAGTCTTTTTTCCACTGCTATATTTTAAAGGCCTGCTGCAAACAATGGATGTTTTGGAGCTTCTCAAAAAAAGACAAAAGAATCTTCCTGTCTCTCAGCTGTGTTCCTCTGGGTGGTGGTTACCATTTCCTTGGATTACTTTTGAGGATCAGTGGGTGCATTATACTGTGAACCCAGAGCTCCAGGTCTCCTGAGCTCCTAGTTACTTAGATGTGTTTCACAGAGTTCACCTGGCTGGGGGAACTAAGGTTGCTAATTAAGCCTGCAGGGACAACATGGCAGGAAAGGAGGGAGTATAGGCTTGGCAAAGGCATTTCCTAACCACTGTCACTTTCTAATAATGTTTGAGTTACAGATCTATAAAAATAAAATATGAGCACAGCCTCCCCCAACTCCTGGTGCCTGATCTCGATGCTCTTGAGAGCACTGGGTTTGGTTGAAGTACATAAGTCAAGGTCCCCAAACTGGGGGGCGTGCCCCCATAGGGGCATGCGGAGGAACATTGGGGAGGTGGCGCGTGTGGAAGGGCCTGGGCCAGCCCCATGGGGACACTTTTCCAGACCAGCTCCACCCCCACCCTCGCTCTTCCCTCACCCCCATTCAGCCCCCCGTCCTGCTCTGCCTTCAGGCCCCGCCCAGCTTCCAAGGGGGGGGTAGGGATGGAGTGCTACATTTCCAGCCCAGCTCCACCCTCATTCCCTCTCTGTCCCTCCCTCCCCCGACCAGCTCCGCATCTAGCCCCAGCTCCAGCCCAAGCTCTGCTGTTGAGGAAGCCTTGGCTGTGCAGTAATGGAGGGAGGACATTGACAGATTCCATTACTGGTTAGGGAGGAGGGTGACTGGAAAAATTTGCACAACTCCTGCATGTTGCGATGGTCTGGCCTCTTGCTTAGAAAAGTATCCCTCTTCTAAAACAGCCTCTCTCCCCCTCTTGCCTGTGTGCTTCAGCTCCCCTCCCTATTCTGTTATGTGTATAGAGACATTTAAAGTCAAGGACCCTACTGGAAGAAAACCCATTGTTCCAATAGGGGAGAGTCATTCAACATTGATGGCTGTGCCATAGCTTCTCAGACAATTTTTCTGCTAGGTGTCATGCCACTGCCACAAAATGGATGTTCTAATCGACAAAGGAGGTTGTAATGCAGCATGAAGGTCATGCTCCAAATAATTACAATGGAAAGTAGAACCCCTGAAACAACATGGGGTTTATAATTTGATATTGACGCATCCTCAGTTTCACATTGACCACTGTGATCAGTAAATAATCGATGACAGTCTCCAAAAAAGTACCGGTGTTATATTGGTGTTGTAAACAGGTTCCAACATCTCTTACTACATTTTGCTTACCTAAAATTTTTTAGCTGATGTGGTATTCCATATTCTAAATATTACTATAGTGTGTTGATAGTTATCTGCTGCATTTCACCAAAGAAGTGGTTTCTCTTCAATGGTGGATAAGTCATGCATATATGTAGCTTTATCTACATCAGGGATCGGCAACCTTTGGCACACGGCGGGCCGGGCTGCTTTGTTTACCTGCCGCGTCCGCAGGTTCAGCCAATCGCGGCTCCCACTGGCCACAGTTCGTCGCTCCAGGCCAATTGAGGCTGCGGGAAGTAGCGTGGGCTGAGGGATGTGCTGGCCGCCGCTTCCCCGCATGCCAAAGGTTGCCGATCCCTGATCTACATGATAATTTTAAAGCTCCATTGGATGAAAATAGCTACATAAAATTTAGATAGTGATCTTTGAAAGACTTTCCACTGTAAACTAGTCTCTTGCGCTCCAGTTCCATAAGGTAACTGAGCCCAGGAACCTGACAGGTTTTTTTAAAAGATAGCATGAGAACATCTGCAGTTACCTTAGAAAGGATTTAAAAAAAAAAACCAAACAAACGTGGAAGGGATATAAATCTGTGCGCTTCAGGACATAAGCCAACTTCTTACTGAAGGGGTTAGGAGGAAACTTCCTACATAGATAGGTGTCACCGTTCTGGTTGAGCTCCTTGTAGACACTCACCAGGCTGCTGAGTTTGGATCTCAACACTGGACTTCTGTGTTTTTTGGCTTTCTGAGCATATTCCAGGTACTACCTCTGGCTTTGGGTCTCTAGGCACACACTCAGGGTACAGATCCTCCATCTAACTCTGGCCCCTCTCCCAGCTGGGACTTTATTGCCCACTTGTCTAGGCCCTGATATTAGCATCATCCTCGCAAGGCTTTCCAGTAACTTAAGTACATCCATTCCAGAACTCCAGCGTTGTGGGCACTGTGCTTTATGGTTTATCCCTTCAGAGACATCTAATAGCTGAAGCAAACCGCTAAACTTACATACGATTTCCAACACAATCACTCTTCATTTTAGATGGCGTCAGGTACAGATCTAGGCAAAACAAGAAACATTTGCGCAAAAATCCTTCCCTCGGTTTCCTCAACACTTTGCAGCATTCTTTGAGACTGTACTCTGTGTCTTCTCGTGGTTCCAGGACTTTGTTCCTCCAGGTCAGGGTTCTCTTCCGGATCCTGGAGTCACTGTCTGAACTCTGCAGTTCATTTCCTCTAGCTGTGGCTGGTGTCCCGCAGTCAGATAGTTCTCTCTCCCTCCTCAGCCTCTGGTTTTAAAGAACTGTACCTGCACCTAGGCTGTATCTACACTTAATATGCTACAGCAGCAGTGCTTCAGTGTAGACAATCACTACAGTGATGGAAGGGGTTCTCTTGTTGCTGTAGTTAATTGACCTCCCATAGAGGCAGTAACTAGATTGACAGAAGAACTCTTCCATTGACCTAGCCCTGTCTAAACCGGGGGTTAGATTGGCATAGCTACGTCTCTCAGAGGATGGATTTTTTACATCCTGAGAGACACATCTCTGCAGACGTAAGTTTTCAGTGTAGCCCATCCCCTGGTTTTTATGCCCCTTATGGAGAAAAGCCACTGCGCTAAACCCCCACTCTGTGGACAAACTTGATTGAACTGGTTCCCATAGGCTTCAGCCTTTCCATTGTCCTAAGGTGCTCCCTCTTGAGTAAGAGCTGTTTTGGTGATGACTATCCATTGCTCCTGGTCTGGGAGAGATATGACACCAGCCCTGATAGCAGATGACTGACTATATATCCCCTGAGGCATTTAGTGATGCAGAAACTTCCTCAAATCAATCACAATTCAGAAGTGTTATGTAGGTCTCCAAATAGTCACAGCAGGTTAGTACACAATTGCCCACTTTGGGGTTTTTGTACCTTCTTCTGAAACATGTGGTGCTGCCTGCTGCTGCAGGGTGAGTAGTGGACTAGATATTTCTGGTCTGGTAATTCTTACGTTAATTGTTTTGAATGCATTCTTAAACTAAACAGCAAAGATTAAATATACACACAATGCTCAGTGTAGAAATAAAGTGTTATAAAAATTGACACTCTTTAAAACTGATGATGCTGGTGTTTCAACCACAAAAGCAAGCAATGCAGTGTTGTGGGTAACATTTGCCAACAGGTAAATAGATATTCGATCAAGAAATCATTACTTACTATAAACAGCAGTACCTGGCATAGGTAGGTGGATGGATTAAGGGCAAATATTCAGCCTTGGGATTCCTAACTGAGTATAGCTTTTGTTTTATACATAACTTATTTTTATGGTAATATGGAAGAAAATGTGTTTACAGTTTTTTACATTTGCTATTGTATGAACTGACTTCTTTGATATTCAGTCATAACTCTATGTTCTGAATGTACATTTAAAAATTACTTATTGGTGTGTTTCAGAAGCACTGATTTGTTAATAAACCATGCTAGCAAAGATTGTAAATACACTTTGTGGAGAGGGGAGAATATTGCACATTTTTTTGCAGCATTTAACTACAGTAAACTGGCACTTAAATACCACCCAAAAAAGATGTCTTTTATCATTTGTTTGCAAAAGTCATCTTGAGTGCAGACCCATTTGAGCTTGTAGGGTTTAGGTGAAATGTCTTGAAACATAGACCATGAGTCTGCAATGCGCTGCACCAAACAAGTCTTTGAGTCTTTGGTTTACATCTAAAACTTAGGTCAACCCAACCACGTTTCTAAGGAGCGTGAAAAATCCACACCCCTGAGCTATGTAGGGGTAAGGCGACCTAACCCTGGTTGTAGATGGAAGAATTCTTCCATCAACCTACCTACTGCTTATTGGGAGAGGTGGATTAACAGCAATGAGAGAACACCCCACCCCCACCCCATCCCCCCGTTGCTGTAGTGAGTGTCTACACTGAAGCGCTACAGCAGCACAGCTGCAATTGTGCTGCTGTAATGGTTTCAATGTAGACATAGCCTAAGCATAGACACCACTAGATTGATGGAAGAATTCTTCCATTGACCTAACTACCACCTTTTGAGTGGATAGATCTACTACAGCGACTGAAAATCCTTCTGTCGCTGTAGCAAGCATCTACACTGCAGCACCACAGCCGTGCTGCTGAAGTGCTTATAGTGTAGACCTACTTTAAGGCTCTGCCTGTGTATAGTGGTCTGCCTGCATGGAGTCAATTGTAAGACTGCGGCCTTAGCGGGGGAATTTATATTTTAAAACCTCATTTCCTAGCTGAATTCTTACCTTAGCTTGCAGTCTGGGTGATACTTTAATGGCCCAGTTGTAAACACTTGATAATACAGGTTAATATAATACTTGCATCTCCTTAAATGTGCAAGGGCACTAAGCATAGCTACTTCTAAACTTTTTAAAACTCTTGCCCATTGTACAAAAGGAGAAGTCTGTTAAAATGAGACAAAAGCTTTTGTAGAAGTGTGGCACATCTATATATTTTTATTACAATGCTTTAATCCTCACTTCAGAAGATTCACCCTTTTTAAATTGACTTTGAAGATCTTGGCTTATTCCTTAGTCAAAGTGACTTTTATAACAGACCATTAAAATATTGCGGAAGTGTGAAAAATTGTAATTCTAAGCAATTATCCAAAGCCTTTCTACACAAGAGATGTTTTTGTAAGGAGAACAAAGCTATTCTTTTTAGATGGGGAGAAGCACTTTTGCACTTGTGCTAATGGTAAATGTATCTCAAAATAGTTATTGAAAATTAAAGAATACTATTAGAATACTAATAGATTTATGAATATTTCAAAATATTGAAAACTAATTCAATTTCAACTTGCTGATCAATTTTTGTTTAACATTCCAATTTAGAACAATACCTTGCTGTGTTTACATTTTCTTGCATTAGTTTTTCTGGGGGGGGAAAAGTGCATATACATGAAAGCAGAAACTATCAAAATAATTCTTTATAAAGGTTTGAACGCTTAGAACAACTTCATGAATTAATTGCTGTAACTTGCTGAAGTTTTTCCAGAGCAAAATTCTAACGATACCAGACGGGTGTTTCATAAACTTAATTGAACAGCTCTGATACCACCTACGAAACTACCACCTACGAAACTTTTTTCTTTTCTGTGGCTCTGTTTCCTTTTGGGGCTTTGTGGAGGATCAGAGGCTACTGCTGAGAGAAGTCCGTGTTTGTGAGTGAAGATGCAGAGGACCTCATATTCAAACCTAACTGCTTTCTTGGGCTCATCTCGTGCATTTGGAGCTGCTTTTTCTTTACAGAAATGTCTGATGTGCAGGCTAGGCTGTAATACTACTTCATTGCTTGATTTTTTTAACTGCTATCAGTTCACTGTATAGAGAAGAATCAAAATACCCTTCAGCTCAGTGTCCAGAAAACTTGCTGGTGGCATTGGGGGAAAACAATGTGTGAAGAATCAAAGTATTCAAGTGTGGCTGGCTTGCTTCAGTGTGATCTGTTTTTTAATCTGTAGATGCTGCTTAATAACATGGAGACCAAAGACATTTACAGCTCTTTACATTTGAGTCATTTTAATTGAACTGATACTTAAATAAGTAGTCTCTGCTAGTAGTGTCAAATATATAACTATTGTATCACTACTGTGTGTAGTTTTTCTGACAACTTACTACTTCAATATTTGTACTAAAACAAAATGCACAGTACACCACAACCACACAAAGCAATTAACTTGTAAATACAAATTAAAACAAGCTCTTATACTATAAGTTTACCAAATAAAGTAAACCTTTTACAACTTCAAAAACAGATATTACAGTAGGTTTTTTATAATTGGATAATCACCTAAATACCATTTGTTTGGCAGCTTTAATGCTTGAGATTTTAAATGAACACTTAATAAAACACCAGCTTAATAGGGCAGTTAAGACCATTAAAAGTAACGCATGGAAACCTGTTAAATCTTTGGAATCATAAACCTTATTGTTTAGATCAGTTGACATTGCTGCCTTGCAGACAGTACAAAACTTATTTTATTTTTTCAAGGTCTGAAATAGAAAATGAAAAGTTGCATGTGCAACAGGTACAGGTTAGAATTAAAATTAACCTGCCTACAGTTATTTTTACATGCCCAGGATTTGCAAACCCAGTTGATTCTCATTCAGGTAGGTCCCCTACTGCTATCAATATCCTATTGGGAGGGTAGTGAATTCAGAAGGAATGAGACACTAGAGGGACTCCAATATGGTGTAACTCAGTGGTTCTCAACCAGGGGTCTGGGGGCAGGTTTCAGGTGGTCCACCAAGCATGGCTGGCATTAGACTCACTAGTGCTCAGGACAGAAAGCCAAAGCCCCGCCATGCAGGATTGCAGCCTGGGGCCCTAAGCCCCATCACCCGGGGCTGACGCCAAAGATTGAACAACTTAGCGTCGCAGTGCCCCCTGTGGCGTGGGGCCCTAGAAAATTGCCCTGCTTGCTACCCCCTAATGTTGGCTCTGGCTTTTATATGCAGAAAAACAGTGGTTGTGGCACAGCTGGGCCATGGAGTTTTTATGGCATGTTAGGGGGGCCTCAGAAAAAAAGATTGAGAACCCCCAGTGTAAGTATGTGTAAGGGAGTTTGATTGTAAAGGAGTTTAACTTACTCCATTATATGCCTTCCCTCTTAATATGGGATATTGGTCTCCATCTCACTGGCAGTATTTCACTTTCTAACAGACTTTTCTTCTTGATCACAAATATTGCCTTATTGTTTTGATGTTCACTTTCCTTTAATAAACTCTCCAGCAGTAGTTTCAAAACCGTCTTTCGTAATATTACGTTTCATTTTAAGGTTGAAAGAAAAGCTAGGCTTCTATAGCAATCTTGTAAATCAGATCTATCCCTTCATCTCAAATGATCTTTGTAAGGTAATTCATAATTCTCGGGTGGAAGATTGAATCTTTCATGAAGTCTGCAACTTAAACGTAGGAAGCTGTATTTTGTCATGTTAACTCCTGAGGTTGCAACTTCCAAACTGGACTATAAATCTACTTGAGTTCTTGTGTTGGCTCAACTCCTTGCTCCTGTAGGGTCCCTGATCTTGCATTGAAAAAAGTGGAAACTTTGATCCAAGGAATGAAACTGTCCCAAAAATTGAAGAGTAATGGTAAATTGCCCTTCGGGGAAAGATCCTTCTCAGCATAGACATTGCCAACATACCAACTGCAGAACAAAAATAATCTTAAATAGGTAATTGAAGTTCTATTAAAGGATGAGTTTATTGTGCTAGACATTAATTAGTAATTGATTATTTTCATTTGAGGACAGGATTTGAAAAACTTACTTCACACCTCATAGTCCCAGAATTAAGTCTGCCAGTCAGGGTGAAAAATACATGTGACCCAAGACCCATGCATATTCAAAGGAATAATAAACTGTCTTCTGTTTAACTGTACTGTCAATTAGCTTTCTACTTAATGCATTTAAAAAAATGTAATTTACTATCTCTTCCTTATACTTTTTCTCTAACTTGTTCCATCAGTCTGTCATCCACACCCACTAACCCCCACTCTGCATAGATTCTGCAAAAATTGATGACATTCCCCTGGGAAAGATTGCTACTCACCATGGGTGAGTGAACAAGTGGATTTTTCAAGTGCTTTTTGAGGACAAATGACTACATCTGCATATTACTAAATCATATTACAGGTACACTCAAAACAGTTTTTCAAAGGCTCCACAGTTTATCACTAATCCTAAGATTTTTTCAGATTTTTATTGCAAACCATTTCATATCATTCCGGTTGAAGTCAAGCGTCTGAACTAGCTTCTGTTGGAATGTGTAGCCTTAAGGAAAAAGCTGTTTTTAAAATACGTGATATATATGACAGTTCTTAATTTTTAACTGTGTGTAAGCCAAAAGGCCTTTCACCTGGTTAAACCTGTGGATATTTTTGTGTTCTGTAAGATTATTTGATTAAAAGATGATTTAGGACCCTATTATTTCAATATTTAATATCTATTATAAAAAGGTTTAAAGTTCAATAGCAAAATACCTTCATACATTTGCTTCACTCTTTGGCTTACAAGTAAGGATGGCTACATCTGATAACTGTCTGTCAAAAGTGCAAATTTTCAAAAACTAGAACCCTATCTTAAACCAAATGTTTGGAACAGTTTTTTTTAATGTCTCACCTAACTGAGTATTTCTAATGGTATTTTCATTGGTCAGCGCTGATAACAGAGGGCACCTATGGGATGGCTTGCACAGTTGGGCCCTGAGTGACCAGTGGATGCAGTGCAGTTGCTCTCCAGGAGACTGACAGGAATTGTTGGTGGCAGCAGTTCTATGCTTTTTGTGCTTATCCTGCACATTTTTTTGAGTCTAGGGTCAGTGGCTCCGATTGCAGTGCTGACTACACTGGCCATGGTTGCCTTTAACAGTGGAGTCAGATAAGAGTGGGTAAGCAAAGTAGGAAAGCAAAATAATTATACCAAGCCAAAAAAGTGGCAGTGTAGCTACCATACCGTCGAATCAATGCTTTTAATTGATAAATCTTAAACAAGTTTGCTCCAACAAGCTGGGTAAGAAAAAAAATAAATAAATAAAATTCAGCAAACGATCTTGCGTTCAGACTATAGGGCTGAGGCAATGGGGATTGACCCCTTTAATTAAATACTATTGAACAGCCCAACTACATTCAGGCATAGTACCCTGGATGCCAGTTACCACTGGGTTAACATGGAACAAGATTAATTTCTGGATGCCATAACCTTACTGCCCCAAAAGTAGAGGCCGCTGCAAAAGGGTGCGTATCCTGACAATACTGACAGTTTAGAGAGCCTCTGCAGTGAAGGGGAGAGGGAAAGGCTGGTCATGATGAGACCATTACAATTCAAAATGTCCTTACAAAAATGTACTGGCCTTATTCCAGTATTCACATTTTCAGTTAAAATGTTCTTAATGTGCTGGTGGTATTGCAGAGTAAGAAGTCTTCATCTCAGCTACAGGCATAACTTTGGAACATATAAATTATCTGACAATCAGTTAAACTGAGGATGGGAATAAGCCTTATTTGGTAAGTAGAATTTGGGTGGGCTTTTCCTTACCATTCAGTGGAACTCTTTAGATTCCCTTCAATTTTCACTTGAAATTAGTGCAAATCACTGACTGTTTTGATGGATAGGTTCATTTTTATTAATGTGTTCAAGCTGATGTTACTTCAGCAGTGATTGTCATGAGATTTTTTTTTTTTTTTTTTATTTGGGTGGGGAGTGGGCTTGTTGATTGTGCAGTCATTATGAACTGAGAGTTAGGGGCACAGTGGCCCCAGAGCAGTTTGCTAACACATGATGCTAGTTTTTTAATCTTTGAGAGAGAGTTTTTTTTATAGTGCCTTCAGTCTTCAACGCTGTTAGACACTTGGCTATGTTAAACCAAGTAATTATTAACTATATTTGAACAGGTCATGAAAATGAAAGGTGCTGAAAATTATATTGTTATATTGTCATCTTTAAAAGTGATATGCAAAGCATGCAGTCACAAATGAGATGGACTGAGGCGACAATATTTTACCTCAATGAACGGGGGAGGATGCTCTTCTCCATTCTGTCAAGAAGTGACTCTACTCTGGGAGTTATTGCCAGTCAGTAGATATAGAAGCCAGGAATACAGAATGACCTAGCAGACCAGCTGAATAGATAATTTACGAGTCACCATGAGTGGTCTCTTCGCCCAGATCTGGCCAAATACATCTTCCAGCGGACAGGTTCCCCAAGTGGACCTATTTGTGACAGTCCAACAGAAAGCATTAGTAGTTCTGTTCCATATGAGGTCACAGCCCAAGTTCCATAAAATGACTTTTTACTGATATGGTTAGGCAGGCTCCTCTATGCTTTTCCACCAATCCCATTCATTTGCAGGATGTTGCTAAAGATAAGACTGGACAAGGCCGGAGTCACACTTGTAACCCCAGCGTGGGCCATCAGCACTCTCCACAGTTCTCCGATCTCCTGGCACTATCAGTGAAACCTGCAATTTCACTTCCACTAGACTCAGACCTAATCTGCCAGGATCACAGTTGCCTACTCCACCTGAGCCTACAGTCCCTTCACTTAACTGCATAGATGCTCCATGGGTAGATGCTAAAGAGCACGCTTGCTTGAAAGATGTTCAAGAGGTTCTGCACAATAGGAAAGCCTTCTGTGAGAGTTACTTACCTTGCTAAATGGAAACTTTTCTCCATCTGGTCTTGCCTATATGGGGTATCACCGACCGGTTCATCAGTTCAACAAATTCTGGACTATGTATACCTGAAACACCAAGATTTTGCAGTTATACCATCAAAGTACATCTGGCTGCTATTTCAGTGTTCCATCCTAAAGTGGACAATCGTTCTGTTTTCTCCAATGACATGGCCATAAGGTTTTTAAAGGTCTTAGTCAAATTATATCTTCAATTGCAAGAGCCCATTTCCCCAGGGGATCCAAACTTAGTGTTGTCCAGACTTATTGGCTCCCCATTTGAACTGCCGGCTACCTGCTGGCTGCTGCATCTATCAATGAATGTGGCATTTTTGGGGGGCCATTACCTCGGCCAGAAGAATAGAGAGCTGCAGGCATTAATGTCGGGACATCCTATATGATCTATTTTAAGGACAAGGTTTACCTGCGTCCTCATCCAAAGATCGCCCCAAAGATGGTTTCCTCTTCTTCCATAATCCAGCCAATTTATTTGCCTGTATTCTACCCAAAACCACATACAACCAGAGTGGATGAGTGTTTGGATACCTTGGACGTCAGAACCTTGCCTCAAGGCTCCAGGGACAATGCTAGAGTGGGACAAGTTATTCTCTAATCTTTATTGAAATAGATTCTGATTCCACTTCCTGTCTTTCAGTTTGAGAGTTGCCAAGAGTGGAATGCATCTGTGCAATCACTCAAATAAAAAACAGTTGCTAACCTGTTCCATAAGTTATTCTTTGAGATGTTTTGCACATGCCCATTCCACAACCCTATTTCCTACCCATCTCATTGGAAGTACAGCAGGAAAGAACGGGGGAGATGGGGTAGGGATGGCTTTTCCCTTTAAACCTGTGTGCAGTAGGGGAAGCTTGAGCTGCCTAACGGGTTCTGCGGAAGGAAAAAGTTTCCATTGGCTGGGTGCTCAGTGCACCGACATTGAGAGAAATGGACGTGCAGCATATCTCAAACAGTTACAGAACAGATTAGTAACAGGATTTTTTTAGCTTTTAGAAGATATTCAAAACACACAGACTCGGAAAGAATCTGTTGGCTTATAGTGTAAGCCATTCCATTGCATGCCTCACTAGTAAATTTCTGTAGGAAAAAATGCGCTAGCTGAAACATATATGAAAGAGCACTCTGTTATAAAAATGTCTGCAATTTGTACCGATCACTTTAAAGTCAAGTTTGGATCCAGATGCAGACTTTTTCAGGGCTTCAGAGTTGTTAGGGATCCCTGTTTTTTATTCGTGTTCATCTGATCTGTAAAATAATGCTTTTGGTTCAATATAAATAAAAGTAATAAGGTTCTTTTCGTAAGAAGTAAGCTGGGAATTGAAAGGGGAAACTATTCAACTATGGGGGAGAGGCAAAGTAATTACAAGCTAGCTTAAAAGTCGGAAAGAGTAACAAATTGTGCGAAATTGGAAGGGGGGAGATTAGGGACTCTAAGGCTGCATTTATATGCCTGTTAGTCTTTACTTTGGTTAGAGCTGCATTTCCTAGTGTACGGGAACTTCTCTTGGTGAGATTTCCCAAGTTGTCTTGTGCAAAAAGATAACAGTTGTCTCCTATTTTATAGGAACCTGATGCAGAAATAAACACTAAATGCTTTGCATACCTTAACTGTTATCATGTTCAGTCAAAATAAGCATGTCAGTAGTTTTCAGCTGTTTGATTTGTATGCAGTAATACTGTGCATACCTTTTTATGGCTAAAGTAGAATGTAGGATAGATATAATTAAAGCTTATGAGAAACTACAAAGGTTTTGTCTGAGCATAGATAGCAACTGTTGTTTCAACTACAAATCTTCATGACAAAGGGACAGTCTGGCCTGTACATTTTTTAGTAAAATTGTTGAAACTGACTTTTTTTTAAAGCAAATTATGCAATAACTTAAACATGGCTCATTATTGCATCTCCATGGTTGTATATAATCAGTTAATCTATCATAATTAAAATAACAGCAATAATAAAAAATCTATTTAGTGAAAAAAACAAAACCTAAAAATCTGCGATAATCATGATTAAAACCATAGTTCTTGAATATTTTAGTTCAGCTCTAGAGGTAACATCACTGTATGAAATGTACTTTTATGCTAATATGGCAAACATGAAATATGAGAGAAATCGTACTCTAGCTATTTTCTGGAAACGGGTGAAAAAGATTATTTAACCAGTGTTCAAGCAACATAGCTTGCTGGGTATTGGTACTGCCTGTGTGGTGCTTTGTCAGGTTTTTCAGCAATATGTGTCTGCAAGCAAGAAGGTCAAAGCCATATTTCAAATGCATTACAATTCAGTTTATACATATTAAGAAGTTCTTGCTATGTCAGTTTACATAATTGTACTGAGCAAAATGGTTCATTTGCTTTCATTGCTAACAATAGGTAACACATTAATAAAATGAGACTACAATGCAAATCCCCAAGCACAGAAATTCAAAGGTAAGAGTCCTGTTGTCGAGGTACTATTTTGATCCCAAACTGTGAATTGACGTGCTTGTGTGGGTTTAAACCAATATCTACCTTTTAAAATATGTAGGGCAGAATTTCATCATTACCACTGCCTATCTAAAGCTTTGGGGCTTAATTTAACTTAAATTGTACTTCATCCTTGAAATCAAATAACTTTCATCCTCCTTCCTTTTTTCCCCCTTGGAAACTCATTAGCAAAAATTAGTGCTAGTGATTTGCCAAACTTGCTGAGTTATGACTGATTATTCTTTTGCTACCTGGAGTATGTGCAAATGACCAAGAGAAGGCCTGTTTGTTCCAAAGCTGTTTTTAATCAGATTATCTAACAGATTTCTTAATTTAGTTAAATTAACTGAGGGAAGTAGGAAGTGATGAGGAAAGAGTGAAGTCAGTATGTAAAAACATAAAAGGATGTATTTTTATTTAAACCACTAGTCTGTTTTACTTGTGAATGGCTGATCGTTCAAACTGCTCTGTTCATAATAAAAAGTTTAGTCACACTACTTTAATTAGCATTTGTGTGTATTTGTAGCTTTACCCATATACTGGAACATAGTGGTGTCTTTAGAAATCAGGAATGCTAATTCCAGTGGTTATTGGAAGTTTACCTTACAGGCCAGTTTGGTAGGTATGGATTCCCAGAATGGAGGTATGAATTCCCAGGATGTACACGTTCTCAGATACCAACAGAAAAAGTTTTATCATAAGGTACAGGCCATCTAAGCAAACCTACCTCAACAATTGCTGTTGTGGAGTAGGAAGTGCAAGATTGAAGAATGATGTGTAAATACCTCAGAAGAGGATTTTAGTGTCAGTTGAGACATGGAGCCTGTTTATCCTACTCTGTGTAATTTTAGGTTGAATCCAGTATATTCTGGCTTTGTATATAATGTCCTTTTGTAATAAGGCCAGCTACATTCTCAATTCCACTTACTTCAGTTGAGCAAGAGTGTCTGAGAGGAGAATTTGGCCCTGATTATATAGTATTTCTACACCTGTTTGTCATACCTATCTTGAGTAGTTATGTAGTTTTCAGTGTTAAATATAATAATAAGCTTGTCTTTTATTTTCGAATAGCTCATGATTGACTTCAGTTTATATGAATTAGAACTTGAAAAGTTTAGTCTTAGAGTACTTTATTTTCAATATGCTACTGTATCACATGTAATATAGAGATCAAGGATCATTCTTTGTTCTGAGCATATAGACTAAGTTAAGGGTCTGCAGGCAGAATAAAAATATTTTGAATTTCCTTTTAGAAAGAATACCATTCACTTGAGTCAGTTGTGACAGAGGTCTTGCTAGGATTTTTAATAGACATCAATGAAATCAGGGAGACTAGGTTATTCTTTCACACATGGGCCTCCCCAGGAGGAAGATAGCAGTCCCTCAAATGTGAGGGTGGAGATTTGTTACTAGAGTTTCAGCAGACGGATGGAGTCAAGAGCTTGTCTAAACACACCAGTTTGACTTAAATCAGTTTTAAAATGTATTTAAATTGGTATAACATTGTTAACCTTGTGTATGGACACCTATATCTGTTTAAACCTGCCGTATCAGTTTATCTTGATTTACAGGCATAATCTGATAAGAATGTCCACACAAAGGTTTTAAGTCTGTTTAAAACAATACCTTTAAACCAGTGCTGTGTGTGTAGACCAGGCCTAAGCAAGAGCATATTGTGAACTTCATTATATTCAACTTTATCATTTTAAAATGGATGAAGTTGGCGACCAGGGCACTTGTGTAACTTGTCAATGTAATATCAAAGCAAAGTAATATTTAATATTTTAGTTTTATTCTGTAACCTTTAATTCCTCAATTTTCCATCTGTTTGTCATTCGATCTCTAAATATTTATAGTTTACAAGTACATAAAGTATATATGTCTAGAGATGTACCATTTACATAAGGACATCCTGTGGACATAAACTTTCAGTGAGACATTTTGTTTTCTTCTTACTACCAGTGTGCATTTCTCATCCTGTTATAAATTACTAATTTACTTAAAGCTAATCTACCAGATGTTAACGTTGAGTATTGAGATTACTTTCTCAAAAGATAATACATAAAATGCTATTTTTTGCTGGAGTGGTGTGTGTGCTATTTAATAGAGTAGGTTAGAGAACAGGACACTTACAGCTTGTTTCTTAGTACTGAGAAGTAATATGGCTATGGAAATATAAGGATAGTTGTATTTGGAGGTATTGCTTATTACATTTTGTATTGGTGTTTGTATTGAAAAATCAAAGAAAAAACTTGTCTGAATATAGACTTCACTGTGCATTTTTCTGAATTTAGATGAAATTGAGTCTTAATATTAAGAAAATGCTGAAGATATTTTTAGGAAACTTTAAAACTGAAAGAAGAACAGGAGTACTTGTGGCACCTTAGAGACTAACAAATTTATTAGAGCATAAGCTTTCGTGGGCTACAACCCACTTCTTCGGATGCAGATATTATTTATTATATAATCGAGGTATATACTGGAACAAAATTGGATTGAAAGTGACTGACAATGTGACTGACTTCAGACATTAACACCCTTTATTTTTTTTTATACTGTGAGCACAAATGGACAGTAGGTTTTACTATATAAACTATGAATCTGAATGTGTTTGTATAGTGTACATCTCAATGTACGGGGGAGAAATTGATTTTTTTTTTCTTGTTTGTTTAAATAGTGGATTTAAGAGAAGTCAATATTGATGTGCTAACTGTTTCCTTGCTAGCAGATTAAGGGAAAAGTAAAGGTGGAAAGAGTCACGAATATTTATTATTATGACTACAGAAATGAAAATTACAAGCTAAGTAATACCCTTTTTATATATGCTTATTTCAGGTTTGTCTCACTAATTTGATTATTCTTCAAAGTCACTCTGTTTAGGCCTATTTGACACTTTTTAGCCTTAATAGTTAGTCCTGCCTCCCATATGCGCTCGAAGACTTTTTGTAGATGCTCCAGGTGTTCTGCCCATGAATCAGAAAAGATGGCCACATCATCAAGGTAGGCAACTGCAGAGTCTCCCAGTCCCGCTAGGAGACTATCTACAAGTTTTTGGAAGGTGGAGGGCTCATTTTGCAGCCCGAAAGGGAGCACGTTAAATTCATACAGCCCTACATGGGCGATGAAGGCTGACCTTTCCTTGGCGGATTCATCTAGCGGTACTTGCCAGTACCCCTTGGTTAAGTCTAAGGTAGAGATGAACTGAGCACATCCCAGTTTCTCCAATAGGTCATCTGTGCGTGGCATTGGATAGTTGTCTGGGCGAGTTACAGCATTTAGCTTACGGTAGTCCACGCAAAAGCATATCTTCCCATCTGGTTTTGGAACTAGATCCACTGGAGATGCCTATGCACTGTTAGAGGGGTGGATTACCCCCATCTGTTATATATAGCAGTTTTGGCTTGAGGAGACACCCGGTAAGGTTGGGCTCTAATTGGGCAAGCATTACCTGTGCCAATGGAGTGGTATGCCCGTTCGGTCCGTCCTGGGGTGGCTGAGAACATCGGTGCAAAGCTAGTGCGCAGCTCCTGGATCTGCTGTCTCTGCATACGTCGAAGTGTTATGGAGAGGTTCACCTCTTCCATGCCACTGTCACTTTTTCCTTCGTAGTAGACATCTTCAGGCCACTCAGCGTCATCTCCTCCCTGGGCTGTAAACTGACAAACCTTTAATTCTCTGGAATAAAAGGGCTTTAGAGAATTAACATGGTATGCTTTAGGGTTGAGGTGGGGGATGCTATGAGATAGTTAACAGCTTCCAGGTGCTCTTGGACCATGAATGGCCCTTCCCACGACGCTTCCATCTTATGGGCCTGGAGTGCCTTCAAGACCATGACCTGGTCCCCTACTTTGAAGGAACACTCTCTGACATGGTTATCATACCAGGCCTTTTGCTCTTCCTGAGCATCTTTTAGGCTTCCTCTAGCAAGAGTCTCGGAAGGTGTTTTGTACGTTGTTTACAAAGTCCAGAATGTTAGTTCCTGGAGAAGGCGTAAACCCCTCCCATTGCTGATTCACCAACTGTAATGGCCCCTTAACCTCGCGGCCATACACAAGTTCAAATGGTGAAGACCCTAAAACTAGGATGTGGTACAGCCCTGTAGGCAAAACTTCAAAGTTTCAAAAAACAGGAATAAACCTCCCTCTTAGCATAGGGAAAATTCACAAGCTAAAACAAAAGATAAACTAACACATTTCCTTGCTATTACTTACAATTTTTGTAATCTTGGATGCTTATTTCAGGCAGTGTTTTAGGAGATGGTTTTTCCTGCCCTGGTCTCTCTCTGTCCCGGAGAGAACCACAAAGCGAGCACAAAACAAAAACTCCCCCCACAGATTTGAAAGTATCTTCTTCCCTTATTGGTCCTTCTGGTTGGCACCTGACCAAGTTATTTGAGCTTCTTAACCCCTTACAGGTAAAGGAGGGATTTTATGCTACCCTTAGCTGTATGTTTATGACACTCCCTCTTTCTTGATTTGAGGTAAAGAGCTGGGATGGCCCTTACTAATGACATCTGAGGCAGGATGTATGCAGTGTTCGGTCCCAGAATATTAGAGTGGAGCATGGTATGCATCTATGTCACAGAACAAATTAAAGGATGGTTTAGTGGTTAAGGCATTTGGACTGGGGCTAGGGAGATTGGAGGTAATACCCTGCCACAGGCTTCCTATGTGGAGCTTTGGTAGTTCTCTTAATCTCTGTTCCTCAGCTTCGTATTTACAAAATGGAGGTAATACCATGTTGCCTTGCGTGTTTAGATTGTAAGCTCTTGAGAGCAGGGCCATCTCTTGCTATGCTTGTATAGTGCCTAGAACATTGAGTCCCTGATTTCAGTAAGAGTCTCTACGAGAGGAGGATGATATTCTGTAACACAATCTCCATCCAAGATTTCAGTAAGGATAATTGTCTCTGTAGCTTGAGAAGGATGAACGTCAGTCTGTGTTGCACACGTGAATTCAAGTTGTGTTATGAAGTGCATATGTTATGTGGGAAATGGGTTCTTTGACAGCATCTCCAACTTTTGCCACTATTCCCTTCCTATGTGATTCTGGAACTGGGTAGGTTCCGCTGCTGATAAGGGAGCGTTTGGTTCCTTGCTAGTAGTGCTTCCTGAGAACAGATCAAAAGCCCAAAGCTTGACCACCTCTCAGGGGATGTGTACCTGGGAACATTCAGGAAGATTAAGACAGATCACCTGAAGGTGCAAAGTCAGTACGGATCTTTAATTGATTTGCCTTAACTTCTGTGTGTCCATGTAGACCCTTTAGATGTCTGGCTTCATGTGCATCCACTCTCTTGGTGTTTAGGAGTGGCAGCAGCACTTGTGTCCATCTCATTGTTTGAATGTAAAGTAAGGCATTTCTGTAATGAGGAAGAGTCATACAATAGAAAGACCTAAATGAAACTGATATTGCAAACTTCAATAAACAAAACCCAGGTTGATTTTATTTTATTTTATTTTAAGAGCTTTCTAGTGTTGGGAGGGTGATTCTATATGCAAAACATGAAGTTTAAATGTTGCAGTCCTGATTAATTTAGATGACTAAAATAAGTTGCCAGGTAAAGGTAATTATTATTTTGTTCAATTGGACTATGCAGGTGTTGATTTTAAAAAATACTTCATTAATGTGGCACTTGTCATACTGTAATACAAATAATAGCGTTGGAGTGAAAATTAATTTTGGGCCTAATAGCTGTGGATCACTAGTGGTGTATTAGTTATTGCAGCACTTGTAAAAATTGCCATGTTTTAGGGAAAAAAAAAAAAATCAACAAAGTTGACGTTTTATGTCTTGATAACTTTTTCTTCCACTTAAATATTAGAGGTTGAAACATAAACTTGTGCTCCTGATTTCCAAAGAGATCATTTTATATTTCTAGTGGAATTAAATGTAGTCGGAGTGTTAAATATAAGTAAATCTGTTCAATTTAGATATAGTTGAACTGCTATAGTTACATGTAGTAATCCTTACACATATTTGTGGACTTATTACAAGTGTTGGTGTCCATCTTACTTTTGAATTTCATATCAAATTAATCCAACAGTATACCTATACTTTAAGTCTCTATGCTGGAAATTGCAAGTAAAATAAATTGAAAATGAAGAGATTACTAACTTGAATAGTTTATAATGCTTTATCAAAGAAAAGATGGCTCTTCCTTCAGTTACTCCTGCATTTTATGGAGGAGTGGGAACAAAATCCATAGTTAAAGCTGGAGCAGGTAAGATTAGGTTTGTGAACTTTTAAGAGTGGCCATGATTTCTCTCTTATATTATTTTGTTAGTATAGTTACATCAGAAACGTCTGAATACCATTATGTACTGACCTGAACTCATTCTTGTAATACATTTATCTGTCTCATGCTCTATGTAAGGAATATTGTTTCCATATTTTTAAAGGATTTGCAAGGTGTTTTTACTACCTACATTTTAACACAGTCTGTATTCAGCAGTGCTTGTGTAATTGAAATTATATTTCAGTTTACTATCTTTTGTTTACTTTATAGACACTTCAACCTTCGAATGAAGAGAGATACGTCCCTCTTTAGTGATGACTTCAAAGTAGAAATATCGAATAAAGTAGTTGATTATGATACCTCCCATATTTATACTGGACACATATATGGTAAGTACAACAACAATTTCACATTGATTAAAAAGTGCAATGATTTTAAGCAAATACTATTTGATTTTAATGTTGTTTTGACTTATGAAGTGAAAAATACTTGATCAAATTGCTCAGATATTATTTTAAAATTTCCTTAATTGAAAAAATACTAAAATATGATGCATGGACAGTTGATTTATCTTTTCCTAACTTAGTTTTGGTGGACTTACTGCAAAATACTTTCATAACTTATTTGAAGTCATTCAAAGTCTGAATGTCCTTCATTTTAAGCACCTTCTCAAGAATGTGGGTACTGCACTTCTGAACATAGTCTTTCCTTCCTTTCTTCCCTCCTTCCTTTCAAACAGATGGTGTCTTCAGTCTGTGTATTTTCACTTAAAGATGAACTAAACCAGATGGCTGAACAGTTGATTTGACCATCCCCTATTCAGTTATACTACTGAGTGGCCCAACTACAATATCAGGCAACATGGTACCTGAGGGATTCTGACAAGCAATGTGGTGAACTTAGACACCCATATCCCAAAAGAAGGCCCCTGTAAAAATTGTATGTAATCTGGTTCTTAGCCCTTGGAACAAGCTGAACGTGGAAGCTAGTCCTGACCTTCCCCGTAATGCTTGCTGGAAAAACTTGAAATTTTCCATTAAGTTTCTTCAAGGATTATGAAATGGCTACAGGTGATCAAGTATGAAATATTGAATTTGATGCCTATTCAAATTTACTTCCATTTAAGAGCTCACATACCTTGAACTATAAAACTTTATGCTCATATTGAATGAATGGTGAAGGGAATCTAGAGAGTCTTCACCAGCGTAGAATCAATAACTTGGTCATTGACTGTAAATGCATGGATTCCAGAATATATATATATAACTGGAGATGTAAACTCTGGGGGGTGGGGAAGAGTGCTTTCCACTACTCGTGGTTCATACATTGTTGTTGGGAACCAAAATCTCTTGTGTATCTCCATAAGAGAGCACCATCTACAAAGCGATGCATTTATGGTATCTTGCCCCATCTTGCACCCCTCCTTGCACCAAAATAAAATGTTGGAAGACATGTAGGGATAAATAGTTGGTCTCCTTAAGTGTGTTCTGGGCTCAAATTTGGGGGTGGGGGGTAAATTTGCAGTCATTTTTGTCATGGTTTTCTTGGGATACAGCCCCTACAAAATGTCGTGCTTTTACATTTCAAAGTGCTTGAATGCTTGTGTATAGCCAGACTGTCTTCAAGACAGCTATGCCCTGTTGGAATCTGGGGTAAGCTATGTAGTGGAAATCTGAGGTTATTTGGCTAAAGGGTTCATGAGAGAGCCCCTCCCACAAATGACCAACTTTTAATTTGCTAAGTGCTCTAAAATCAGATACACAGTGAAGCTAGGGTGGGGAGCTGAGAATAAGCAGGCAAATCTTATACCATTGATAGGTACGTAGTTCTCAGAGTTGGTAGGGGTGGGGTGTAAGGTCAGGGAAGCTAAGAGGAGGCTCATCTTAAGGCTAAAGATCAGCTTGAGCTCTTCAAGGAAATTCTTAGTGAATGAGGCCCTGGCAATTGATCCACTCACCTCAACTCAGCTGGTTGCTTGGGGAGGCTGGTGCTCATCTGCAGTCCCAGTGACCATGAGTTCAGATCCTCTCCTCATCTGACTCTTGTTAAGCATGTGGAGTCCACATACAGATTCATCTGGGTTCATCTTGTGTCTGGAATCAGAGCCATTCTCAATGCAAATGATCTGCTGGGTCCTAAAGGGATAGCCAGAATGAAACTCTACTCACTAGTCCTGCTGGTTTCTCCAGCTGCTAATTGTGGACATGTGAGAAGTGCTAGCAAAGTCTCCCTACAGCACCCCTTTGGTCCCATAATTGCCCCTCAATCATGCCCTATATAATTTTTTGAAAACTGGAAGTTCACATGGAAAAAAATATTTGTAGGATATACATGCTCCTGCATTGCCTTGTGCCTCATTCTATTCCAGAACATAAGATTAACTTCCCCAATTTAAACATTGGCAAATGAGCAAAAGCAAAGTTGAAATGACTTTCCCATATGAGCTTTTCTTTTTTTCTTTTTCTCCTTGATGTCTGAACAGAGGAGTCTTCGTCATCCCTTAGCCTCTTCCAACCAGTAGCAAGTATTCAGGTCACTGATGCTTTACAGAATACAGTGAAGGTCCATTGAACAGCCTGAATAGGAGTGCTGATTTGGAGCTGTACAGGGCTTGGTTAGAGAAAGGGGGTTATGATTAGGGTTACCATATTTAAAAAAATAAAAAAAGAGGACACTCCACGGGGCCCTGGCCCCACCCCTTTCACACCCCCAGCCCCACCCCAACTCCGTCCATTCCCCCAAAGTCCCTGCCCTAAC
>NW_020664418.1:25616407-25738837 GCF_002925995.2 Terrapene triunguis
GGGGCCGGGGGCGCAGCTCCAGCCCCAGGGGGACACAAATCCGGACAGTGCCGGCTCCACGCAACGCGCTGGCGTCCACAACCCCCCCTGGGGCGCCCCCAAGCCCTGCGATGGCTGCCGAGTGGCGCCCAGAGACACCCCCCACCCAAAGGACAGGGGCCCGCGCCCTCCCTCCCCCAACGGCTTGCTGCCTCACAGGGGCAGGTTGGTCGCGTCGCAGGGGCCGCTGGGAGTTGTAGTTCTCGGCTGCTCCCCTCTCCCGGCTCTCCCTGGAGCATGAGGCCCGGCCGGACTACAGCCCCCAGCATGCCCTGGGCAGGAGCCGAGTGTCACACCGAGATGATGTCACAGCGGGCGACCCACACACACAGATTCGGAGATCCTAGCCTCCCTATTTCCCTGGACATGTCCGCCTTTTTGGCAATTCCCCCCGGACGGGGATTTGGGGACCAAAAAGCCGGACATGTCCGGGGAAATCAGGACGTATGGTAACCCTAGTTATGATACTGTGGTAATCCCAGTTCCTGTAGCGATCCCTGTGGGGGATCACTTAGTTTTGTGGGAAAGTATTGCTTTAACACTTTTCAGTGTTTTGCTTTTTAACACTTGTTTTGTTCTTGTAACATTAACCTTTTGAGGTACATGTAAGAGGACCCTAATTCTGCATTTCTTGGTTTGCCAATGTTGGAATTTTGGGAATTAGGCTCATATTCTGGAAAATCATGAGTACAGGGCAGTGCTGAGTACCTATTACTTTATCTGTATGTTAACTAACTGTTTTGCATGTGAATAAAAATATATCTGAGGTGGTCATGGGAATTTTAGTTTTACAGCTTTATGCTTCAGAATTTCCTTTTTGAATTCATGTTTCAGGTGTATTCTTGTAAGTAAGCTTAATTCACACACTGTTTCCCTGTATTGATTTCAGAGTGTATCCTGGAAACATCTTTGTATATAAACTGTAAGAATGTTTTGAGATGGATGTAAATGTTGTTTTTTCAAAACACACTTGCTGCTTTGTTTAATAGGCGAGCAGGGAAGCTTTAGCCATGGATCTGTTATTGATGGAAGATTTGAAGGATTTATCCAGACTCACAGTGGCACCTTTTACGTTGAGCCAGCAGAGAGATATATTAAGGACAGAACCCTACCATTTCACTCTGTCATTTATCATGAAGATGATATCAGTAAGTACTCCCACTCTGTGCTGTAGACAAAGAGAAAACGTTTTGATTAAATGTAAAACTGCCTAAGCCATTGGTAAGTTTCAAACTGAGGGGTCTACGGAGACAAATATTCCAAGATTCTCATTATCATACAACAGTACAAGTCATGATGTTCTGAAGTGATCCATGTGCAGGTATGGTATGAAAGGAGTCTAGTGTAGGCACAAACCTTACCCCACTTCAAACTTTTTTTTTTTTTTTTTATTCATTCACTACTTGGCCTCTTGGACTAGCCCTCTAGCTGCCAGACTAGTGGAGTGGAGTACTAGTGGAGATCTTTCCTGCAAAGTTAACATAAAGCCTTCCCTTGAGCTCGTTAAAATGTCACATACTGGCCATGATGCTTTCTTGTGAAGTTCTGTGGTATCCAAAAGGAGGGATGAGTAATCTTAATTCACATTATATGAAGCTAGGAGCACTTTAATTATGTAAGAAAGATACCCAATTTAGCCATGTGGAAAGCAACAGCTTTCCCTGCACATATGGGTCCCAGACTCCTTCAGACTGGTACTTAAAAGGTGCAGTAACAGCTAGCATCTGGCATTCTGGGGCACAGTTCTGAGGGGAATTTTCAGTTGATGAGAAAGTGCAGAAAATGCTAGCTACAAAGGTCATAGATTGTAACGCTAGAAGGGACCATTGTAATTATCTAGTCAGACCTCCTATATAACACAGGCCCTAAGGCTTCTGTACATTTTGAATTAATTCCTGTTCAAACTAGAGCATATCTTATAGAAAACTGTCCAATTTTGATTTAAAAATTGCCAAAAATGGCGAATCCACCTCGACCTTTGGTAAGTTGTTCCAGTGGCTAATTACCCTGTTGTAAATTTACATCTTATTTCCAGTCTGAATTTGTCCAGCTTCAACTTCCAGCCTTTGTATCGTGCTGTACTCTTGTCTTCTACATTAAAGAGCCCATTATCAAAGTTTCACTTCCCACATAGGTACTTATAGACTGATCAAGTCACCCCTTATCCTTCTCTTGTTAAACTAAATAGATTGAGCTCCTTGAGTCTATTGCTGTAAGGTAAGGCATTGTTTTTTAATACTTTAATCATTCTCATGGCTCTTTTCTGAACCCTCTTCAATTTATCAACATCCTTCTTGAATTGTGGACTCCAGAACTGAACAGAGCATTCCAGTAGTGGTTGCACCAACACAATAGAGGTAATATAAGCTCCCCACTCCTACTTGAGATTTCCCGGTTGATATATCCAAAGATCACATTAGCGGCAGCCCTTTTGGACACAATGCTACACTGGGAGCTGGTGTTCAGCTGATTATCCGCCGCAATGCACATACCTTTTTCTCAGTCATGGCTTTCCAGGATAGTGTCCCCCATTCTGCAAATATGGACTATATTCTTTGATCTAAATGTGTAACTTTACATTTGGCCATATAAAATATGTTCAGCCTTACCAAGTGATCCATATTGCTTTGTAGCAGTGACCTGTCTCCTTTACCACTCCCTGAGCCTTTGTATCATCTGATTGTGCACATTAATAATAATAATGTTAAGTAGCTATAGGGCCAGGAACTGATCACTGAGACCAAACTAGAAACATCACTACTTGATGACTGTACCCTATTCACAATTAAATTTTGGGTCTGTCTACACTGTAGCTGTCTATACTGCAGCTGGAGCGCAAACTAGCACATTAAAAATAACAGCGTAGGTGTTGTAGCATGGGCTTTCAAGCTTAGTTTTGATATCAGATACTGACTCCCTATTTACTTTATTAACCAAATTTATAATCTTGTCAAAAATACATAAAGTTTTAAAAGATCGATTTTCCATAGTCCTGTGTCAATTGCTTCCTTATTTTGACAGGGATTAATGTCAGGCTGATAAGCCTATAATTACCAGGGTCATACTTGATGCATCTGAAGAAGTGAGGTTTTTACCCACGAAAGCTTATGCCCAAATAAATCTGTTAGTCTTTAATGTGCCACCAGACTCCTTGTTGTTTTTGTCAGGGTCATACTGTTAACCTTTTAAAAATATTGGTACATCAGCTTTCTTCCAGTCTTCTGGAACTTCCCCAGTGTTCCAAGAGTTATTGAAAATAGCTCCTCAGACAGCTCTGTAACAGCTCTTGTTTGCACGTTGTCCTGACCTGCTGATTTTAAAATGTCTGTCTTTAGAGCAATGGTCGCCAACTGGTCAATCCTAGAGGATCTTCTAGTCGATTGCGGTCTCTGATGGCAGCGCAGTGTGGCTGCCACTTAAGGCAGACTCCCTGCCTACCCCGGCCCCATACAGCTCCCAGAAGCGGCCACTGCAGGAGGGGGGCGGAGCAGGGGTCTCCCTCTGTGCCCTGCTCCTGCCTGCAAGCACCGCCCCTGCTCCGATTGGCCAGGTGAGCTGCGGGGGTGGTGCTTGCAGAGGGGGGCAGCGCATGGCGCCACATGCTCCCCGCCGCAGGGGCGCGTAGGCCCCTTCTGGGGGTGGTGTGAGCCCGGGGTAGGCAAGGAGCCTGCCTTAGCCTCGCTGCACCTGCTGCCCAGCGGGAGGCCGCACTCCAACCCTGAGCCCCCTCCTGGAGCCACACCCAAAGCCCCACCCTGAGCCCCCTTCTGGAGCCAGCACCCCATACCCCCTCCTGCACCCCAAGCTCCAGCCCTAATCCCCCAGCCAGAGCCAGCACCCCAACCCCCCTCCTGCCCCCTCACTCCCTCCTGCACCCCAACTCCCTGCCCCAGGTTCAGCCCAGAGCCCCCTCTCACACTGTGAACCCCTCGGCCCAGAGCCCATACCCCCTCCCGAACCCCAACCCCCTGCCCCAGCCCGGTGAAAGTGAGCGATGGGGGCCTCGGGGAAGGGGCGGGGTAGATTCTGGGTTGCCTGTGGATTCAAAAAATGATCTTGGGCGTAAAAAGGTTTGAGACCACTGCTCTAGAGGCTGCTGTTTTAATATCCTTCTGAGTTTCTGTTAAAATGGAAAGAGTTTCTTCATCATTATCTATTTAATTTTGCTTTGATTTTTCATTGATATCAGCTTAGGATAACTTCAGGACTTCTGTACATTGTAATATTTTAAAAATTAATGTATCATGTTTACTAAGACACCTCAAAACGATTCAGTGAGACACCTTCCAAAGCATACTGTCTTACGCCGTGAGGATGCGAAGTAAGTAATTTTAATTCGATCTAAGATACGTCGACTTCAGCTACACTATTCTTGTACCTGAAGTTGTGTATCTTAGATCGATCCCCCCTAGTGTAGACCAGGCCTTAGATATGTAATCTTGTTTGTGATTGTAGTTTAACAAAACAGGCTCTTAGTTCTTCTTGCTGTATAATCTATAACTGCTTCTAACTCTCATGATATAGATAGCAGCTCGTACTGGAGAAGCAACAAAAAAAAGTCTCAGTGCTATTTCAGCAGGTTGTGGGGGAGGGGAAGGACTCTTTTTGCTTTAAGATGGAATATTTTTAGTCAGCTGTGTTTGAACCTTTTGAAACGATATACTTTTAGAGCCTTTTCAGGAACCATAATGCAACATATGATTAGCATCTCAATGAAGTCTTATTCAGTAGTCAAACAAAAGTGTTTTTTTTGTAAATTGTCATCTTTATAAGAAGGCTTTTGTCGGTTACAGTGGATGTGGTGACCAGTGGAAGGCAGCCTTCTATTCATGATTTTGAACACAAAATGAATGATTTCAGATTCCTGAGCCACTCCCAGTCAAACTGTTTTATAACTCAGTGCCAATATGATGCAAATTAGTTGCATTCATTGATGGATTAGTTTTGGAAACCAGTTCTTCTACACAGTAAGGCTTTCAAAGGAACTCTTTATTTAAATATGTGAACTATATAATATGTTCTTGAGTCACATTATCAAATACAAAATGACTTGCATGTTTATTCAGGTTATTTGTGGAAGGGAAAGCCTGCTCATAAATCTTTTACAGTAAGTCATAAAGGAAGTGGAAATTTTGGTGGCCTCTTCAAGGCCTTGGAGAAGTTGTGTAACTTTTAATCGTTAAAAAAAAAAAAAAAATCCTGTACCTGTTCTGGTGAGTCCATATTTTCGTAAGGTAGCATTATTCACCATGAATAAATTTACTCAAATTTACAAATTGTGCTTTTAATTACAACTTGCATTTCTGTGCCCACTACTTGTGGTCACCATCTTGTAGATAAAAATACTTTTGAAGGTGTTATGGGAACCCAGTGTGAGTGGTTGATAGTTCAGGAAAAAAAACTACTCCTTTAATATAGGTTTAACTTATAAATAGAAGTTTTAAAATTGTTAAAGTTTTTCTTAAATCACTTTGTGAGGAACCATGTGTCTAAATCCAGTGTACTTTTAATTATTTAACCATACATTGCTTAGTTGATAGCACTGTTTACTAACAAATGGGGGAGAGGGGGAGGTGACCTGGTTTCTTGCTCTCCAGACTGATATTACACTTGGTATTCTGACAGAGTAAAAATAGATTTCTCACTTAAAACATCCCTGGTTACTAATGTCATGAACACTTCATAGCTGTTCTGCCTGCTAGTTACATGTAAAGTGTTATGGTCCTCACTAAATATTGAGGAGAGTAGGGATTTTAAAGGGATTATATGTAAGGATATGTAAAAAGTTCCCCAGTGTGGCCTCTGTTTCAAATATCTAACACAGGGGTAGGCAACCTTTCAGAAGTGGTGTGCCGAGTCTTCATTTATTCACTCTAATTTAAGGTTTCGCGTGCCGGTAATACGTTTTAACGTTTTTAGAAGGTCTCGTTCTATAAGTCTATATTATATAACTAAACTATTGTATGTAAAGTAAACAAGGTTTTCAAAATGTTTAAGAAGCGTCATTTAAAATTAAATTAAAATGCTGATCGTACGTCACCAGCCTGCTCAGCTCGCTGCCAGCCTGGGATTCTGTTCACCTAGGCCGGCAGCGGGCTGAGCAGGGCCTATGGCCGGGACCCCAGACCTGGGTGGAGGGGTTTCAGGGGTCAGGGCTGGGGGAGGGGGAGCCCGGGTGTGTGTTGGGGTGTGGGGGGTTCAGGGCAGAGGGCTGAGGGGTGTGGGGGGGTTCAAGGATCAGGACAGAGGGCTGGAGGTATGGGGGTGCAGGGCAGAGGGCTGAGGGGTGTGGGGGGGTTCAAGGGTCAGGACAGAGGACTGGGGGTATGGGGGTGCAGGGCAGAAGGCTGAGTATGTGGGGGGGGTTCAGGGCAGAGGGCTGGAGTGTGTGGGGGATGCAGGGCAGAAGGCTGGGGTGCTCGGCTCGTGGGGGTGCTCCCTGCCCTGAGCGGCTCATGCAGGGGGCTGGAAGGGATATGCCCTGTTCCACCCCCTTCCCCCAGGCTCCGTCCCTACCTCTCTCTGCCTCCTCTATGGAGCTGTGTGCATGCTGACGCTCTTCCCCCTCCCCCTCCCTCTCCCCCTCGCTAGGGCCATCAGCTGATTGGTGCAGGGACGGAGAGGAGGAGGGGCAGGAAAGCACTGCGCTGGGGGAAGAAACGGGGGAGGAGGGAAGCTTGGCTGCTGCAGAACCAAGCTTCTGCCTCCTGCCCCCGCAGGGGAGAGCGGTGGGCGGGGGGGCTGAGTGGGGCTGGGGCCCGGGACCGCGGCAGGGAGCTGCGTGCCACTCAAAATTGGCTCGCGTGCCGTAGGTTGCCGACCCCTGATCTAACACTTGTAGGAGAATAGGAAAAATAGTTTTACAATTGTTCAACTCTTTGCCCAGAAGATCATCCTAGTTACATCCAGTGCAGGTTCAGTGGAGAGGTCCAGATGCCCTTCTTGGCTTTACTGGAAAGTTGTGGTCTGGAAGAGGTGACTGAACTTGCCTTTTGGTGAAGGCACATGCTCCTCTGCTGGTCAGCTCTGCGAATGCTGGAGCTAGGATCAAGGGCTACTTCAGGACAACTGGAGAACCAGAATGGAGCTATGCTTCACACAGGAGTTTAAAAGCATCAGAGAAGCGCTGCCTAAGCCATTGTGATTCAAGGAAGCATCACTGCTTTAGCACTCACCATCACAGGTTGTTCTGGCACCTCCTCCTCATCCCCCAAGATCAGAGTAATGCCCGTACTGAAATGAATGGGCAGTCCTTGCTGCCCCGCTCCTTGCACAGCAGAAGTGTAGTGCCACTGATTTTTTTAAAGTGGATATGAGTTCTGTTTGAGGCTATATTACTCTGAATGCTAGCATAGCCACACATACTAATAATTTTTTGTTTTTGGAATGTACATATATCTATCAAAGGGATACTAATTAATCCAAACTCGTTTGGTGTCAATATTCCAATTGAACAATTAACAGCCAGCAGAAAAAGGTCCTAGAAAAGTTCTAGTCTCATCTCAGTAAATTTTCTCTAAAAAGTTGCCATCATGGGAAGGATCTTCATTTTGAGTAGCATTTGCTATAGTAAAGACAGCTTGAAAAATTCCTGACTGCAAATGTGGTGTCAGTTGTACCGGAATCTCAAGCCAGCTCCCCTTGGTAGAGATGGTAGGCACCATTAGCTAGTTAGTGTCTCGATACACTGATAATATGGCTTAGGTATGTCTGTTGTATTTGATGTCACTTTAAACCTCTTTAAGGTTGCTACTGCACAAAGGACCTCTTGTCCCCTAAAGCTTTTTGGAACATGGGACTTCAAAACCCCATATTCAGATATGAGAAACCCTAGAAAAATACTCATTTAAGGGGTCTTTACATATCTCTGAAAAGAATGCTACGGTTATAAGAAAAAACAAACCACAAACTTGTAAGTCCATTTGAGATATCAACATCTTGTATCATTCTTTTGCAAGTGAGAACTATTTGCCTAAACTGCAGGAAAGAGACTTTAGGAAATCTCTTAGCACATTCTTAGCTTCTTAAACTGCGATCTTGTTTCCTGGAAAGGCAGGTCGTTGTTGACAGATCCTACCAAACACTATTTTCATTATCTGTGCTGCTGAACAGGCCACATTGAAGGTCCTGTTGTACTGTATGAACAAGAGTCCTGATTTGGATTTGTGGTGGCCAATGAGTGGCTTTTTGTTAAGGAAGGGGTTCCTATTGCCACCCCTGCAGAGTGGCAATAAGATTGTGTGGTGATTGTGTATGTGAAATCTGCTGGTACATATGTACTGTTAGTCATCACTTTCTATTGGTCGTCACCCTTTAGGTCACTGGAAATTCAAGTCCGAAGTTTATCTTGGAGCCAGGCAACTTAGTCCAATAAAATCATCCTAAACAACCAGGATTTTTTCAAAAATTAATGCTAAAGTCAGCAATTTTAAAAATATTTGGTTTATTGCAAGCCACAGCTTAAGTCTCAGCCCCTCCTCTCTAAAAATATAAAAAATACAGAACATAAGAACACTTATGAGGAAGCTGACATGCCTAATTGAGGTAAAAAAGGTCTTGTGATGACATTGTCACTAGTTTACAGAAAGTTACCAAATCTGGTAAAAAATAGCTTAAAAGACCCTGGCAACAGCCAGCCACTGAATATTCATTTATCAGGTTACGAAGTAGCAGACGTGTTAGTCTGTATCCGCAAAAAGAACAGGAGAAGAAGAAGAAGTGAGCTGTAGCCCACGAAAGCTTATGCTGAAATAAATGTTAGTCTCTAAGGTGCCACAAGTACTCCTGTTCTTTATTCATTTATCAGTAAAGGTAAAAAATAAGTTGGAGAACTTACGACTAGTGTTGTCATTCGTCTTGTAAACAAGACAGTTTACAGTCATCTTTATATTTAGGGACTGGGCCACAAATCAAATAGCTTATCTTTGAAAGTTTTCATTTTGATAGAGAAAAATTGTGTTAAAATCTCTCAACATGAAACACATTATATAAAAACTATTTCTTAAAAGTCTGTGTGCTTCATACACTATTTCTCTCAGGTAAGGAAAGCTTGTTAGCCATATTCTTTAAAGTCATAGACAATGGATTAACAGAAATATCATATGTATTGTAAAATATTCTTGGTTTGGGTCTACAGCAAAAGTAATATTATGTGGCTTAGTAAATTTCAGTGTGTTCTAGTGTTAACTTTTCTTTTAGGGCTTAAGTATTCATCTCAAATCCTAAAATAGAAAATGAAATACTAGGTTTTTTTCTGTTCAGTCTTTTCTTTGACTGCCTACTAACTTTTTCTTCTGTGATTGTGGAAGTGTGTGTAACGTTGTGTCTGGGGTAGAAAAGGATATGGGGAGGAATATGTGGTGCATTTCAACGTGAATTATTGGTGTCTGGGTGTGTCTGTGTGTCACTTGAGAATGATCCAGGACTGCTTGCTTTGTTCTTATTCTTGCGCCCCCATCTATTCCTTCACTATCCCACCATCAGAAAATGAAATCCTCCAACAGATGATTGATTTGTATTTAAGGACCTTTAAAAGAAACATACCTTACGATAACCTTTGCCGATATTAGATTTGCAACAAAAACTAACTTGTGACCTTCATTACATCATGTGACTAAAGCTGATTATGAACATAATTGGATTTAAGGCACAGCCTATTTAAAGTTTCCCTGTAAATTCAATTCCCCTCTTTCACAAATATGCAACTGGCAGTATAAAACAATAAAACATCAGACAGACTATTGCCCAGGCTGGGTAGAAATATAAATATTGTGCACTTGTCTAGTTCAAGGGTTTTCCCATAGAACGAAATATTGCTGTTCTGAGTTGTGATATTCCATTGAAAAGAAGATGCGAGTGTTCCAGACATTTCTTGTAATGCAGCCATATTTTCCAAAGACATATGGACAATAGATCCCACAGTATTAACAGTGTATTAAACTAATGGACACTTGTTTATCAATAAAAAAGTGCTGTTTCTCAACCTAACTTTGAAAAGCAGTATTTCTTGAAACGTGCAGACTATGCAAAGCTCACTCAGCTGTTCAATAGTGCAGTAATCTTGCTGCAAATATCTAACTCAGGGACACGTTAGCTATAAGAAGATCTATGCTAATTATTAAATATAATCAAAAGGTTATTTTTACATACATATATCAGTTTAAGATTTAATTTAAAACCACAATATATACGAAATACTGTATCTTTAAAACTAGAGTTCTCTGTATGATATACTTCCATTTGACTCTAACGTTCATCTTGACTTGATCCTTTGACATCAGGAATTGGGATTTGAAAGAGAAGGCTCCCACCTTACGTTTATTTCCATGGAATAGGATGATTTATTTAATTCATTTAAAACATTCAAATAGAATTTTAATGCAAGTGGATAGAAATGTTTTTTCTTTGAAATAGCAAATTTCAAAATAGTTTTAAAATGAAGTTAAATATACAATAAATGGCAGTGGCTTGAATTTCTAGAAGGAAATCTGTAGAGGTAAGCCTTAGACACTGCAATCTTGCCTACTATGGAGTTAGCTGCTATTTAAAGAAAATGTCATTGGTTCACGCTCATTGTCTAGATAATAGCATTCCTTGTCCTAAAGGCATGTCTGTCACTGTTCACTTCCTTTTTGTGCAGACGATATTCCCATTCTTGCTTCTCCTTTTCCCATAAGGTTCCCATCTCTCTTCTCTATTCTTCCTATTTTAAAAGCCAACATTTTCTCTAAAAAGTAAATACCACTATTTGTAGCTATGAAGTGGCTACTGCACATGTAGTGGCTGCCACCTACAGTTGTACTGTACCATGTCCCTATTCTCATCTCAGGAAGCACATTTTCTCTTAAAACAGGAGCACACTGCCATCTTGCATTTCAAATTGTTGAAACAAACTACTTTTGTTTAGTCAACATTGTGTAAGGGTAAATGCTTTATTCTTTGCTTTGTAGTATCAGTGATTTATGCTCCAGAAAACAAACTAGTTTTGTGGCATTGATCTGGATTCTCTACTCTAGGGGTATGGTGCAGTTGGAAATAGACTTTGAAGTTATAACAGTTGTAGCTTAGTTTCCATTAACAATCAGATTATAGTAATTCTATATCTTGCTTTTCTCCCTCAGCTTCCCCACAAAACTTTCATTTTTTAAAGCACAGTGTGGCCATGTCTACATTAGACTTTCAGCAGCATAGCTCTATTGGTTGTGTCCCCTCAATGTGTGATCTCGTACTGACTTAGCTCTTTTGGCAAAAGCTCCAAGTGTAGATGCAGTTGTAATAGTACAGTTTTGCCAGTATCAGTTTTGCTCTGGGTGGGAGTGTAAAATAAGCTGTACCAGTAAAAGCATAGCTTTGCTGATGTAAACTGCCTCCACGCTAGGAGCACTTTGCTGGTGTAGTATACTGGTATACTTGTACTGACCAGTAAAGCACTCCTACTGTAGACATAATGTATGGTTACACTCTGCCAAAGACACTGACCAATAAGCTGTATTTACTGATACACCCAGTAAAACCAGAATGGCTCTGTAAGGTGGGAAACTGAGGCATGAGTCCACCCAATGTAGGCTTAATCGGTTTTTTTCTTTGTAAATTTCAGACAAAATCATTGTCATTTACAGTTTTTGATCATATATAACACACAATAAAATGGAACAGATAGGGGTCCAAGTTACCGAGTTCTGTTGTACCGGGAAGCTCTCCATTTCATGATGGTCATCTCAGTCTCTGGACTGGTGTTCTCCAATTTGAACCCTTGCTCACTTGGGTTTTCATACATTTTGTTCTACATCACAAAAAAGCATCCTAAATTATTTGTTAACTTAACCTTTATTTTTCTTATTTGAGTTAGAAATTTATAGGGAAGAACGTGCCCTAATGTCAGCATATTCTTATATTTTCCAAACATGGGTTTTTGGAGATTTTTTTGCTCAGTTTAGCAGTAATGCTCATAAATCATTGAAAATCCTACTGTTACAATTTGAAGTACTTATTCAGTCTAGGGCCAAGATGTTTAATTGTTCCCCAACAGCTCTGAAAGTGTTTTGAAATATTAAAGTACCATATGACTTGTAAGGTTCTTTTAATTTTGTTGTAGATGGCAGGAGAGGTTATAAAATACAACCTGTGCAACCTGTAAATATTCTACAGACTATTCAACTTGGGACACTATAGCACAATCTTCAGGCAACGTGGTCCAATTGCTGGAAAATGGGACAGGGAATTAGGACATGAATTCTTTTCCCATCGCTGCCACAGATTTTCTGTGCGACTGTGAGCAACTCACTAAATTTCTGCACCGTAGTTTTTCCTTGTACAATTCTGATAATTAGTAAGAAAATGGTTCTGCTTATGGCCTAGTTTATATAAAATATACACTTCCCATAAGAGCAAATATATATATTTGAATGTTTAATTTTAAGCTTATGTTGAGTAGTCACTAGTGATGGTTTTGTTGTTGTGTCATATTCATGTTAGTGAGACTTAAATTTGTGGGTTGATTAGAGAATAAGGTTGCTCCAATATAGTAAGAAAGTTCAGAAGTGAACTGAAGGATTGTAAAATCCAACACTTGTTACTTTACAGTAATAGAATGCCTCGAGTAGAATTTAAAAATGACCAATATTTTAAAACAAGTAATAAGATAATTTCCTCTTACCTACCAGGACCTGATTTCAAGGTCTTCCTTTCTTCAGCAAGAATTCATGACATCATTAGAGCCAAAATAATGTAAGGAATACTGCTTTAATGGCCAATGATGTCATCAGCTCTTGCAGTAGAATCAAAATCCTAAACACTCTGGTCAGGTAAATGCTTCAGTTCACTCTTGTAAAGCTTATTTTTATTGTAAAACTATCCATGTTTTAGTATTTTTTTTTTAGTATTTTATGTGTCACGATTCATTTGTGTGAAAGAAACTAAGAAAAATGAAGTTAAGTTGGTGGCTTATTGGGAATGCTTCTGGGGAAAAATTTCAGATGTTCTGTTGCATACTCAAGTTGCAATCTCTGAAGATTAGAGATTTTTCCTTGAAGTATCAAGTGAGCAATGTTGGACACTAATTGAAAATTAATCTGTCTGATACTTTCACATTTTATACATAAAAGTAAAATTTAAACAAATATTCAGAAGTTGAAAAATCAAAATAACCTAATTTTCCCCACATTTTAGAGTATCCTCATAAATACGGACCACAAGGAGGTTGTGCAGATCATTCCGTGTTTGAAAGAATGCAGAAGTACCAAATGACCGGTGTAGAGGAACCAACAGCACAGGTACAGCATCTGGTATAATGGATCGTATTGATAAAATGAAAATTAAATATTGATATTGCTCCTCTGCATGTGCCCAGTATCCCTTCACTCTTTTCCTGGCCCACCTCACCAGCCCTCCAGTCAAAGTTGCCCATACAATTTCAGAGGACTTCTCCAGCTTAACAAAAGTATCTGAAAAATCATTTTCCTGTCTTTAAATTGTTTATATTTCAAAAGGCTATTTAAATTTAGGTCCAAAAGTCTACATTCCTGAACACAGGTATAGTATAGATCCTGGTTGGTATATTATGTTCAGGTCAATGAAGATGCATATGTGCACAGGTACTTGGGTTTCAGTTGAGAATATGTTTTTGGTACAGAACGGAGGTCTGGGTAGATGTTATCTCAAGGTCTTAGTTATTTGACTATTTTTATTGACTATTGTTCCAATTACAAGTCAGACTTTGCAGATTTTAGGTGGTGTAGAAGCAAACAGTCATGTCAACCTTGGAACAGAAAAGTTAGTCACATTGAAGAGACTATTTGTTTGGTTTTTGTCTGGTGACTAGCAATTCAGCTTTAACCCACTGAAGACTAACCAGCTTCCTAAGGTTTCTTGGGAGAGGGAAGAGGGGTCGGTTCTTGAAGAGCAATCTATTGGTAACAGGCCGCAGCGGACCCAGGAGTTGCTTATGTCTGCACGTAGTTCATTTTGTTACACGTAGATTCTTTGTACTATATCCATCACTATGGAATCTGAGCACCTTCCAGGGGCAAATTGAGGAACATGAGTGGAATAGGTGTGGGGTCAAAATGAGCCTCAGAATGCCTGCAGCAGGCAATGGAAGTTTGAGTGGAAAGGCACTTAAAATTTAACCAATGTGGAGCCCTACTTCTTTAGTTCTCCTAGGATGCACAGGAGTTTAGGTGTTCCTTATGAGAACCTTGGGAGATCCACAGGAAGGAGGGGAGAATTGCCCCTTTGTGCTGTCTCTTGTAATCTTTTTAGTCTCCTAATTTCTCCCCTCACTGCCTACATATTTTAGAACGGGGTCGGCAACCTTTCAGAAATGGTGTGCTGAGTCTTCATTTATTCACTCTAATTTAAGGTTTCGCAGGCCAGTAATACATTTTAACGTTTTTAGAAGGTCTCTTTCTATAAGTCTATAATATATAACTAAACTATTGTTTTATGTAAAGTAAATAAGGTTTTTTAAATGTTTAAGAAGCTTCATTTAAAATTAAATTAAAATGCAGAGCCCCGCTCTCTCCCCCCCCCCCCGGACTGGTGGCCAGGACCCGGGCAGTGTGAGTGCCACTGAAAATCAGCTCGCATGCCGCCTTTGGCACACGTGCCATAGGTTGCCTACTCCTGTTTTAGAATGTGCACAGAGGAGGGAATCCCCTCCTAGCAATCTTAATATCTTCAGCAAAGGCAGAATACTCTTTAGTGGATATTAGGAGATGCACAGATGAGGGCTTCCACTCCTGCAGATCTCAGGAAGAAAGAAAATCATTCCAAGTCCTTTGCTCTGCCAAGTTTCATATTAGTTCTGAAAGACAAAACTTGATTATGAAACTATTAAGGCTGCAGATGCATATCTGAATGTTACCTTTCAAGAACCTTTTAGCTTAATAAAGGTTGAAAATTAGATAAGGTTGTACTCCTTAAATACAACATTGCCTTCTTTAAAAAGAACCTTCACTCCACCCTCAGTAAAAACAACAGCACAGAGCAAACTAGTACGTGAATACCATAAACTCAGTAAAACTACATGTTCATATACTGTTAGAATGAGATTACAATAATAATGTTTTTTTCTTCCATTGGATTATGCCTTAGTTTAGACTGGTTTGTGTCTCATTTTAATAAGCACTAAAATTTTCCTTCAATATATTCCACCCTATACGTTAATATATTTTTGGAGCTTTCAGTGAGGAAATCTTGTAAATACAGCTAATTACACCTGAAACAGTCTCTCTTTCCTTCATTCCCTACATATTCTGGAAAGGGCCACAAAGCAAATTGCGTTCATTTTCTGTCCTTGAAGGGTAAAACCTAGTTCAGATGCTAATGGCTTAAATTAATTTTACTGTCAACAGACCTGCTCAGATGGGATTTGCAAAGTGCTTTGTGTTTTAGGAGCCAAAGTCTTACTGAAAATCAGTGAGAATTGTGCTAAGTCACTAAGATGTTGTTGAAAATTGCACCCACGGTCCCTTATGCTACAGTACTTTCAATTTTATTTTAATTATCTTAGTTAATAAGTCAACTTGCTAAATTGAGTCTTCCAAAACTGACCGTATCCATCTCAGATTCTACCATATAATCTCTTACATTATGGATTTGCTCTAAATCTTGTCTCTAGCTAAAAACTTTCTTTCCAGTGTTAGGAATGTCCTGATCCCTAATGTGGACAGTTTCAACTGTCATGACTATTTTCAGAGCTGTCCAATAGATTTACCTTTAGTGGTTAGATGACACTCTGCTGAAAACAGCACTGGCAGCCAAAACCCTATTTACATTGTGGCTCAAGAAATTGCTAACACTAGTGCAATTAAGCCAGTGCAGATGGATCCAGTGTTGGGAGCAGCAGGACTTTTCCTCCAAAACTGCCATGTGTAGACATGACCTACTAGATGATGATGGGCTATAAATAGGGCCCTACCAAATTCACGGCCCATTTTGGTCAAATTCACAGTGATAGGATTTTTAAAATCCTAACTTTCATGATTTCAGCTATTTAAATCTGAAATTTCACGGTGTTGTAATTGTAGGGGTCCTGACCCAAAAAGGAGTGTGTGGGGGGGGAGGGTTTGCTACTGCCACCCTTACTTCTGCGCTGCTGCTGATGGCAGCTCTCCCTTCAGAGCTGGGCTCCCAACCAGCAGTCGCCGCTCTCCAGCTGCCCAGCTCTGAAGGCAGTGCTGCTTTCAGCAGCAACGCAGAAGTAAGGGTAGCATTAGCGATCTCCCTCCCCCCCGCCCCCACAACTCTTTTTTGGGTCAGGATCCCTACAATTACAACAGCTGCCGCTTGCAGGCTGCCCAGCTCCGAAGGCAGTGCAGAAGTAAGGGTGGCAATACCGCAACCCCCGTAAAATAACCTTGTGAGCGCCTCCCCATCACTCCCTTTTGGGTCAGGACCCCCAATTTGAGAAACACTGGTCTCCCCTGTGAAATCTGTATAGTATAGGGTAAAAGCACACAAAAGACTAGATTTAACGGGGGGAGACCAGATTTCACAGTCCATGACACATTTTTCATGGCCGTGAATTTGGTAGGGCCCTAGCTCGCTAAGGCAAATGTGTTAGCTATCAGTGCTCTGAATGGCAGAAATAGTGGATGCGTTATTCTGGCTGTTGTTTGGTAATACTTCATTCCACGTTCAAGCACATATTGGAGTGTTTCAGCTTGTTCAGGTTAATAACACTTCAGATCATTACTACTCTAAGAAACAACCTTTTTGTTGTGGTGAGGAAACACTTCTAGAATTGATTTTTATATCTACAAATTGGATTTTGTTGTTTATCCACCATTGCAAAGAGCTACATAGTTTTCTATTATGGTTTCCTAGGTTTTAGAAGCACAGAATTCCTGTAATACGATGGTACCAAAACTTCTCTGTTTTTGTTGGCTATATTCCAAATTACAGGGATAAGCTCACAGAGGAGTTATGAGTAAAGTGTGCTTATGAAGTAGATGACCTACTTGAAGACTAGCCTAGTTCAAGGTTTAAGAAACTTTTATATAATAAATAGGATAATATAGTTCTTAAGAATACTACACTCCTGTAAAAGGCATTAGTGTTTTTAAATGACTTAATTTTAAAAGAATATGTACAAAATTAATGCTTCATTGCTTTCTAATTTCTATATATATAGAAACCCTACAAAGAACATAACATCAATGGTCCAGAGCTTTTAAGAAAAAAACGTGCAGCTCAAGCTGAAAAAAATACTTGTCAGCTCTACATTCAGACTGATCATCTATTCTATAAGCATTATGGAACAAGGGATGCTGTGATTGCACAGGTATTTGTAAGCCTTTAGCCACTATTTCAGGAGTCTGTTCTTTTTCTCTTTAAGGGGGAATAGTCTAGACAAATGAATGCATTTTTATCATGGTGCTTTTCATGTTCAGGTCTGGATACACTTTTTCATCTGCTACTGCCATCCAGGCATTATTAAGGCAGCTTTCTCATTGACCCACCACAAGGGTACCAAGTGCCCAATGTTCAGAGGTGCTAGGCACTTGGACCTCTCTTTAATGGGAGTTGTGGATGTTTAGCACCTGTGAAAATCAGGCCCCAAGCTCATAATTTGTTAAGAAAATAGTTCCTTCTGGAGATGTCAGACTTGTATGAAAGTCTGAAAAAATGATATGTTAGCATTTCAAGAGGAAAGCTATACAATGTAAATTCTGAGCACTTTCAGTTAATGACTGTGGGTATGTCAGCAATGCACCTTGGAGCATGCCTTTTAGGCTGGGTAGACAGATCATACTAGCTCTGCTTGCGCTAACATGCTGAAGCAGTGTTGCCATAGCAGCACAGGTGGTGGCTTAGGCTAGCCACCCAAGCGCAAACCCAAGGAGTCAGGAGGACTTGGACTTGGGTGACTAGCCTGAGCCCCTCTGCCTGTCCCACAACGTCCACACTGCTGTTTTAGTGAGTCTGTCTACCTGTGCTGGGACGCGTGTTCCCAGCTGCGGTATAGACGTGTCCAGTAAGACCTACTCCTATAGCAGCAAGTTCAGTAGATGGTCAGAGAAGCAGCAGGAAGAAACTAAAAGTAGACAGTCCTCACTTATTTCAATGAATTCCTAGCCAGGAAACTTACTTTCTTGCTTCCTCTTATGTTTGCTGAAAAATCTAGGTGAAGTGTTATGTAGCTTCACAGCCCACTTTTGCATCTAATTTAATGTAGATTATTCGTTCATTAGACTGTACCGCTACAATTCATTATGGGTAATGTTTTCAGAAGTGTCCTAGTCCCATTTTCAAGAGTGAGTTAGATAATTAGGCACCTAATTGAAAGTCAGCAGGACTTAAGAGCCTATGTCTCTTTTTTTGAAAATGGGGCTTGGGCTCCTGAGTCCACAAAGGGACTTAAGCTTTGCAACACTTTTAAACTTTTAGGCGCCCAGCTGCCCAGTAGGAATCCTTAGCCCCAATTTAGGCAATGCATGGTGAGAGTTAGGTGCCTAAGAATGGGATTCGGAAAAAGGCAACAAGCTGAATGGGGTGCAGCCTAAGCTAGCCAGTAGGAAATACCAAGGAAAGGGGTGGGCTTTAGGCACTGCCACATAAAGGTAGTTAGGCATTTCCCTCCAACCCAGAGTTAGATGCCTATTTCAGCTCAGCATTCATAGCTGTGAACCCTCTCGTGGAGTTGTGCACCGGGCTTTACAGTCAACCTTTGGTCCAATGAATATCTATTTATATAAAGTGGAGCAGTTTCAACAGGAGAAATTGAGTTAAGGCACTCACCTGGAATGTGGGAGAGCTGCATTCAAGTGCTTGCTCCAAATCAGGCGGAGAGGAGATTTGAAGATGGGTCTCTCCCATCCCAAGTGAGTGCCCTAACCGTTGGACTATTGGATACACATCCACCCTTCCCATTCCCCCAAATTCCTGATCTGGTCAACCCTAGCTGTCTTTTTTTTTTCACGGATTAGATGTGCTCTGAGCACACTTAATAGATTGGGCCTCCCAGGTGAGATAGGCAGAGGAACGCTTAGTTTGAGAAGCCCACAGGTGTTTAGGTGCAAGCGAGGGCGGGCATCAAGCTGCTTTGATAGCATCAAGACTTAAGCAGTTTTGTGCAGGCCAACTGGCAGGAACTTGCGTGGGAATTTAGGTGACTTCGTTGTTAGACGCCAGCTAAGTGGGGTTTTTTGAGGATCTCATTGATCCCTAAATATTGGACATCAGCCCACTTAAAGTGGCAATTAGGCACCTAAGTCCCTTTGTCACGCTAATCCTTAAGTCACTTAGGTGCTTTTGAAAACTTTATCCTGTATTCTTAAGAAGGCAAATGGTAGTTTTTCATATTTGCTTTCTAGTAAAAATAGAATAATGTGCAGTGACAATTGACAATTAAACTTTGTCTAAAACTGTTCCAGCATATCATTCTTTAAAATAATGCAATCCTTTGAGGATACTTTTCACAGTACTTTGATGTTAGGGTGAATTAAATGGCTGTCACAAACAAATATATCATAACTGTTTCCAGTTATTTGTATTGGGTGAGTAAAGTTAATTTAGCAATAGGGGATATCTAAGATTTTTATGGTCTGAACTATGTCATTTACTTTAGATGTACACTGATTATTCATTATGGGTACTTTATTAAAAATGCCTATCACATATGAGTGAAAGTTAATTTGCACGTGAATATGCTTGCATTGAAGTTTTCTTGTGTAGCATAATACGTAGAAAACATTTTTTGACTGTAAACACTTCAGCTTGTCTCTTTCTGATTAATAGATATCCAGTCATGTTAAAGCAATTGACACAATTTACCAGTCAACAGATTTCACAGGAATCCGTAACATCAGTTTCATGGTGAAACGAATAAGAGTAAGTAATTCTGTTGTTGCAGACATATCTGTTGAATGTGAGGAATGTTTGTTTAAAAGAATTATTGTCATTTAACTATCTGCTGACTTTGATACTTTCATGTTAAAAACAGTCTGTTATAATTGTCCTCCTACCTAATTTCTTCAGTGCTCTTGCAATCTTAATATTCACATTGCCATGGCTTTCATTATAGCCTTGTGATGTTTCAGTTCAGTGTTTGACATAGTGCAATAATTTAAGGGACAGAGCTTCTCATATATTGGTTATCAGCAGTGATGGGAAAGGAAATACAGTAGAAATATAGGAGTTTACTTGGGGGCTGTTACAATATTAATTTTTTAAAACTGCTTATATTTGATGCTTTAAACCAATGGTCACTGCAGAAATTTGCTTCCTAATTTTAAAGTCCAGTTTATCCTTAAAATGGTTCTTTCATTGGTGGGGAAAATGTAGTCAGTACATTGATATAAAGAAACATCATTTAGTTGTTAAAGGGGACATGCAAAGGAGAAAACTGTTGTGCTTGTTCCCTTTTTGTTGCTTTGACATACAAAGAAGGCCTGAAATTCTATGTGTGTGATAAGTGGTGTGCTTCGAAAGTTAGAAATGTGGGTCTTTTAAACAGGGTTTGTTTATGTAGTGGGAGGAGAGGGTTAATTCCCTCCAGCACAGGTGAAACTCTGACTCTTCTTATGCAAGAAGTTAAAGTGATCTTCTTGGTCTCTTTTGGCCTTAAAATGTATTAATCTACCTTGGAAGGATATCTGACACTACAAGAGACCAACTAAAAGAGGGAGCAATTGAGAGGAAGGGATTTTAGTCTAGTGTTAAAATATAGGTTTGTTTTTTTTTTTCTTTGTAACATCTATGTAACTAATATATAAACAGCTTGGGAGAAAGGAGGTCTTTTTTTGAAGAGTCAGCACTTCAGCCTTTTCGGTTAAGGTGTGAGGTAACTCACAATACACCAGACCCCTGAAAAGTTCCTCCTGAAAAAATAGGGAAGGTCAAACCAGACTGGATCACTTGATATATCTGACTCTCTTTATTTTAAAGATAAAAGATTAAAAGGCTGCCTTTATACATTATAAAAAAGCAAAAGACCAAAGTGCAATTTTTAAAAAATCTTCCTTTTGTAAATTGCTTTTAGGCCTCCAACTTTTAGATTGTTACACATGAAATTGCTCTGTGCATAGTAGCACATATTGTTGTGTTCCGTTTAAAAAAAAAAAAAAATCTCTAATCAGCTTCTGCCTTAGTGCATGTTTGTGCTCAGAAAAATATCTTTGAGAGACTTTCACAGTACAATGAGCTGAATGGAATTTATGTATAGCCCATAATACTAAAACCTTGCTCTTAGTTTTATGTTGGAGATTTAATGTGAGCATGCAGTTTTACTCTGACACTTTTACAAATCTTTCTTGTTCTTAGCTGTATCTAAACATTCTGACCTTTGTGTGCTATGATGTAGCATGTGCCATCAGTGTATATTATAGGATATAATACAATCTTTTTGCTCCAGGAACTTGCATTTAAAGTAGATATAGTTGTCAACTGAATAACCAGATGAAAGTTAATCTCAAAAATGTAGAATTAAGGTTATAAATACACACTTTTTTTGAATTCTTGTGGATGAAGTTTGTCTTAAGGAAGCATTTGAAGGAAGAGGAAGGAGGTTGTAATTTGCCACATAAATACAGTTATGTTGTCTTATGAAACAAGTTCACTTTAGGACTCAGGATTTTCCAGATATTATGAATTGATATGTAGTGTCTATAAATCTTTAGATATTGATATTATTTGACATCAGAGTTGATAATAGGAAGTCTTTCTTAGCAAGCTTGTATTAGCCAGACAAAAATGAAATGTCTGATTCAGTATAAACTTGAATTTACTTTTAGATCAACACAACTGTTGATGAGAGAGACCCTTCCAATCCCTTCAGATTTCCTAATATTGGTGTGGAGAAGTTTCTGGAACTGAACTCTGAACAGAATCATGATGATTATTGCTTGGCCTATGTATTTACTGACCGTGATTTTGATGATGGTGTTCTTGGTCTGGCTTGGGTTGGAGCCCCTTCAGGTAATTAATCCATAACTAGAGTACTCTCTTACAGAAGTCAAGTATTTTTAAGTAGGAGAAAGGAAGAAAAGTATCAACTGTTGACTTTACTGAAATTTTTCCAACATTGTAGGTCTGATTCTTCACAGTTTGATAATGTATGATTTGAAATTATGTAAATATCAATACATCATGTGCCACTAACTACTTGAGTCATACAGATTCCCCTATTCATTGCTTTCCTTTAGAACAGCACCTTAATTCTCTGGGCAGACACTTGACCAGGTATGAGTGACCAATGAAATGAAAAAGGTGTCAGAAGTGCTTCAAATAAACTATAAGCAAGGCTCCTTGTATTATACAACACTCTACAGCCATAGAATTCACAGCTTGCCATAGATTTGTACTCCAGGATCTCTGGCTTCCTGCTCTTACGGATACAAATAACTTGGAAATCTGAACAGAGTATAAACCAATGCAGTGATGTCTGCAAAGACGCTGAAACAATATCTCTGTACTTGCCCTTCCTAGATGATTTGTCTTTAAATTTCACTGAGACTCTGACCAATTTCATTTCAGTCATGTGTCTTAATTTTCAGTGTCTAAATATTTCCTGAAAGCACTTTACTATGTCATGTCATGTGGAGAAATTTAACAGTCTTCATGATAACTTTCATTGGAGCTACAAAAATCTGCTATTCCAATAGTGTTTTATGCCTGCTCAAGTGTGACACAAGAGAAAATCTTTCTAGAGAATGACTTTCTCCACTGGAGAAATACCATTTACCACCTGACAAGGAAAGTCTGTTCATCCATGTGGATAGGCAACTAGCTCCCTCTGCAGAAAAGAGCCTGTATTGTTAATGTAAAACAGCAGTTGAATAATATTGGAGGTCAACAAATGTCTAATGGATGGAGAAAACTGGTTGCAACATTCTTTCAATCTAAGTGATCATACCTCACTTAATTCTAGAGTATCTGAATGTTAAATGGATGACCTACCATACTTTCCTGTTCATATCCATTTTGTGACCAGAAAGTGTAATTCTTGTGCTACAGATAGTCATGCTTGGTTTGTCCTCTAATATACTCAAAGGCTTTTTCTTTAGACAAGTCTGACACGAAGACTGTCTCTTCATACTTCTGACGATACACTGCTGCAGTGCTGCTTTTCTATTGTCTTCTTGGACCACACCCTTTACTTCCTAGTTCCTATAACTTCTTTGGTTAATCAGTTAATCAGCATAGATGAAATTTAAATTTCAACTTAATTTAAACTTAAATTTAAATTTAAACTTTCACTATGCTGTGGATTTTATTTAAAAAATTGTGTTCTCAGTAACTTGGGTAGTTTTATCAGTACTACTGTAATTCTCTTGATATTTTTTTTTTTAATGTTAACTTGGACTTGTCCGTTTGATTCCCTGAATGACAAAACTGTATTTAAAATAAAATAAACACTAAAATTCACAAGTTAATAACTTCTATCCCTTTACTTAGAAAGTCAGTAGGAAAATTTCCTGTTTGAAGATAAACAAAGAATTTCTGATAGTCTTCAATCCTCACAAACTAATCAGATAGTATGCGAAATAAAATATGAAAAAATCAATTTAACCTGTAGTTCTTTATATATAATCTGTTCAAATTTTTTTAGAAGTAACTAGAAATATTGCTATAACAACATTAATCAAAATTTATTGTGAAAAGAAAACTTTTAGTTCAAATTCAGGATTGTGAAAAAACCTTTTTATTCCCTTCCCTCTCTCCCCCTCCCCCCCCCCCCCCGAAAATAGTTTTTTGAGGCTTTCATTTTTTATCACCAAAATATTTACATGAACATGATATTTTTATATTAGAAACAGATTCTAACTGAATAAACATAGAATACAGTTAAGATAAGTTATTTAGAACATAGATTTATTTTCAAGGCTTAGGCTTATTGGGAAACAAACTTCTATAGAAGTAGAGGAAGAGGAATGGGTGAAGTCACTTGTAATTGAGAACAGGGACATGGCTAGTGAGTGGAATCAAATTGGAAGTTGAAGTAGAGGAGAGGATGAAATTTAGAATTTGATTCGCTAGAAACTTCTGAATATGAGCAAGGCATGTGAATTAGTTAATCTTGTTTGGTATCCAACATTGAATTCAATAGGTGGCTGTTCCTTGTTCTCACTGTAGTATATGTGAAAGGTTGCTGATCACTAATGAAAGACTTGGCCATGTTATCTTTCACTGCAGCTTGTGGTATTTGGCAGCAGTGTCCTCTATTTCAAGGGAAGTAGTAGATGTTTGTGTTAAATGGTGCCCTACATGGCCTGGAGTTAGGATTGTTGGTTCAACTTCATTTTCAGGAACATTAAAAATTGGAAATGTTAAGCATATTAGTTTAAAACAATTGTTCTTGAGTTGCCAAAAAATAACAGCTGCTGCTTTGGCTGCCCCATATTGCTTATTTGTATAATTGATCCTTTAGGAAATGTTATGTTTGAGCTGTTTGGAACACACTGGATACGTTAGTTTTACAAGATGAATAGTTTGGAACTGATAAGTCTGTATGGCATCTCTTATTTTTGGATATCTTGTATGTTGTACGTTACATGCCCAGCCTGAGAAATAAGATTCTAACCTCACTTTCCCAATATTGTGTCTACGCTTTGCGTAAATGTAAATTTTTATAAATTTACTATGTCTCATTAAAAATTCCAGCTGTGCAAACCCAGGGTTGTTAGTGTCCATGGTTTCACAAGAGCTCATTAATTACATGATGTCTAAAATACACAAAATAAGTTAACTGTAGTTATGAAAAGCATTATTTTTTTTTTGCATTCCCACAACTATAAAATGTTCTCATTGTGGTGTGGTTTTTTGTTTGTTTTGTTTTGTTTTTTTTTAAATATTCACAAGCATCTGACCAAACTACTATTTTTAACTATTTAGGAAATTTTAACAAGTTGACAAGTCCTGGCCATGTAAATATCAGAAACAAAACAATTATTAAAAGAGTTAGTTTTTGTTTAATGAGACATACAGGAGTATAGTCATCAGATATTTCTGTTTAATAGGGTGTTGTATTACAGAGTGAGCATCATTAAAACACCTGTAATGTCATTTCTACTGATTTTTATTAAGTTGAGTGAAATCTCAATATACATGTTTAACAGGTCAGGCGTGTCTATCAAATGTTAAAAAAACTGGATAGGTGTGCTGGGTTTTTTGCAGGGGGATGTACTTTGAATATTGAATAAAAAGTAACCCTATATCTATGTAGCTATCGGTCTTCTGTCTCTTACTGGGTACATAGTTATGTTTATTTTTCCATAACCACAACCTCCTTTTTTTTATTTTATTTTTTTAAACCATTCCTCTATGGTTGGACTATGTTTCTTTTTCCAGTGAGAGGCTACCAATAGCCAAGCAGTTACTACCAGATGAGAGATTAATTCTTCATTTCCTCTTGTGTGACCATTTCCACTAGAAAGATTACCGAGAGATCGTTTTGGTAATATATACTCAACGATTTGTGATATTTGGTTGTGGATTGCATCCAAATACTCTCTAAGGACTGAACGGAACACGATATATGCATAAAATCTCCTTTACCACAATTTCTCTAACACTTATTCCCATTCAATCTATATATATCTTTTAGCCTGGTTGGTTTGAAGGGCCATTGAAACAGTATCTTCAAGAATTTTTTATTGTGCATCAGACTGAGGTTACTGGTCCTCTTTTTTTTTTTTTCTGGACTAAACCCCCTTTCTCTGCGGTAATTTGTCTATCCACATCCTTTCCCCAGTGAGTCATATATGAACATTTTTTTTTGTTAGGGAAGCTGTCTGCAAAGATTAATACAAATTAGTTATTTTTTTGTTTCCTCATTGACCAGATGCCAGCGCTTCTGTTTGTTAGCTTTCTGTATAAAACAGGTTTTCTAGAAAGTTGAGAAACATAATGCCTTACTTGAAAGTACTAGTGCCAGTTAAAATTAGTTGTGATCTCTAAATAAGTTAGAAAAGTTTCTTTACTGAATAGCTGGCCAACCAAGTGTATTCCATGGCTCTCCCAATCCTTGAAGCTCTTTGGTTTGCAATTTGGGTTAAGATCTAGAGTATTTGCAATGGGTGTGATTGGCGAGGGGAAAGAATTTCTCTAATTCTATCCCAAACCCATAGAGTAGCCTTTACTAAAGGATGTGTGTAAACTTCTGGAGTAGCCTAGAGATTTACACTGTCACAATTTTTCTGTTCAATAAAGACCCAATGTTTGTCTGGGCACCCCCACTCCACTCCTGCTTTGAGCTGGCTGGCTTGATAATACCATAGATTGGCGGTTCTCAAACTTTAGTAACTCGAGGACCCCAATTTTGATTTTAAAATTTGCTGTTGACTCCCAAGCCGCCCGCTCAGCCCCAAGCTCCGCCCCCACTCCACCCCTTCCTCCAAGGCTCCACCCCGCCTCTCCCCTGCCTCTTGCTGCTGCCTCCCCCAAGCACCCCTGTCCCCCTTCCTCTCCCTCCCTCCCAGCACCTCCTGCATGATGGGGAACATCTGTTCCCCAGCATGCAGGAGGCGCTGGGAGGGAGGGGTAGGAGAGTTGATCAGCAGGGCCTGCGGACCCCTGTTTGAGAAACGCTCCCATAGATTATTTGGAGCAGCTAGTCTACCCTGTTTAATGGATCTGTACAAAGTATCTGCACTCACTCTTGGCCTTTTCTTATTCCATGTAAATTGTAACAGCATCCTCTGTATTCCTGCTAGGTTTGTATCTGGGATAATCATAGAAAGATTTTGAAACAAGAAAGATATCCTTAGCAGAATGTTTATTTTGATGGTGGCTGTTCATCCCAATCAAGAAATTGCATACGTCCCCCAGCACTCCAAATCTTTTTTCATTTGCTGAAGTAGGGGTTTAACATTTAAATGATAGAAGCTCTTCTAGGTTGTTTGAGATTTGAATTCCCATGTATCTTATAGAATTTGTTGCTCATTTGTACCCAAACATTTTCTGGAGGAGTGACTTTTCAGGGTCTGGCAAATTTATAGCTAGTATTTCAGATTTGGCATAATTTTATTTTAAATCCAGACTTTCTCAAAATCCTGGATTGTTTTAGCGAATAGTTTTAGAGAATATTTGATTTAGATAAAAATGTTACATCTATATATGCTATTTTCTGATGTGGTCCTGCAAGTTTCATTCCTGTGATGGATTCATTGTCCTTTGAGCAAAAGGCTCTGTGGCCAGTCCAGAAAGTAGAAGAGACATTAGACATCCCTGTCTACTCTCTGGGTAATTCAAGTAAAGGAGATTTAACTCCATCAATTCACACAGCTGCTTTTGGGCTGATGTCAAGAGCAGTTATTCATTTAAGGAACTGGGGGCCAAAGTCCATATGGGACAGGACTTGAAACAGAAAGTTCTACTCTGTTCCATCAGACTTTCTCTGCGCCTAGTGATAACAAAAGAAATGGCTTTTTTTTTTTTTTTTTTAACTGCAAGCTACTATTTTTGATCATTCAAAAATTTCCTGACCAATTTCAGCCCAGTTTCTCACCACAGGTTTCAATGGTATTTTTGTCTGAAAATAAATCTAGTGTAAATTATTTTATAGTCTACATATTTATAAAAACGACTATCAGACTACACCCTTGAGTTTTGTAAACAATAAAATGGCCACTCACCAGCTGAAAACTAATACAAATGTTTAGGGTTGTGATCCAATTGAAGTAAATTCATTTAAAGCTATCCAATACCTAGGTAATACTATCAATACCTACTTGTGTCTTAAGTATTGGACACATTTTCCCCCAGCCAAATGACTTTTCTGTTTTCACTGTTGTGTCCCGTCCTGCTGTGCGGTCATTTTCAGTAATGTCATGGAGACACCTAGGCAGGGATAGAAGTCCATAAAAAAACAAATGTCACAGAGAAGGTAGATCGGGAGCTTCTGCTCTGTGTGTCTCATAACACAAGAACAAGGAACGAACATTCAGTGAATTAAAAACTGATAAATTAGGAAGGAAATACTTTTTCACATAATGAGTAATTAGACTGTAGATCTCATTGCCACAGAAAGTCATTGAGGCAAAGAACTGTTCACCAAGATTTAAAAAAAAAGATTGGACATTTATGTGGATAACAAGAATGTCCAGTATTATAATCAAAGCTTACACATTTTGGAAGGGATATTAAACCCTCTCATGCTTCAGGCCTTCAGATAAAATCTAGCGATTAGATTAGGATGAGATATAATGTGGGGGACACACTAGCCCTTATACTGGGGGTTCTTGCGCCTTCCTCTGAAGCATCTTGTAAGGACCACTGACAGAAACAGGATATTGGACTAGATGGATCTCTGGTCTGAGTGGTATGGCAATTCATGTCTGTCGTCTCTACCACTTAGATTTTCTGACTAGGTTATGCAGGTGAATTAGCCTCTTACGAGGGTGCAGAGAGCCCCCCTGAAACACAGAGGGATCTGTATATCACTTCTGTATAGACCAATGTTGATCTCTGCCCAATCGAGATCATCTCCCCCAATGGAATTGACTGGATGGGCAGCTCTTTAATCTTCATCTCTGCTCAAAGTCTAATGTCTTCAGGGTGTCTATTACTGATCGTCAGTATGCTGATGATTGTATCATCCTCGCACACACTGAGAATGACCTTCAGTCCATACTGGATTTTCTTGCACAAGCTTACCGAAGCCTAGGACTCTCACTCAATATTGAGAAGACTAAAATGCTCTATCAACTTGCTTCAGGCCTTGCACATGACCCAGAACATATCACCATTGAGTGTCAGACTCTGGAGACAGTTGAGCACTTTTGCTACCTCAGTAGCCAACTTTCTCAAAATGCAAAAATCGACAGTGAGATCCAGCACAGAATCTAGTGCGCAAGTGCTTCCATTGCTCCGATGCTTTTTCAGAGCCCATGACCTATGGCAGGACACCAAGATCCAGGTCTATAAGACAATTGTTCCAACACTTCTCCCTGGATGCGAAACCTGGGTGACCTATCGACAACACCTCCAGAGTTTGGAGAGGTATCACCATCAATGTCTCCGGAAGATCCTTCACGTCAAATGGCAAGATCGCCACACGAATGCCAGCATCCTTGTCACCAGCATTGAAGCAATGATTCTCATTTACCAACTTAGCTGGGCTGGGCATTGTGTGCAGATGCCAGACTCTCGCCTCCCAAAACAAGTCCTTAACTCTCACTCACCCATGGTCTGAGATCAAAGACACACTGAAAGCGTATTTTAAGAAAACTGATGTGGACATCACAAGCTGGGAAGAGCAAGCCAGCAACCGACCCCAATGGTGCCATATCCTCCATCAGGCAGTGGCATGTTTCGAGGAGAAGCACCTTGTCCTCAAAGCTGAAAAGAGAGAGGAGGAAGGAAAAAGAAATAACTTTCTCCCAGCATGCCATCGTCCTGTCACAAAATGTATGTACCTACTCAGGACGGATATGCGGTTCCAGGATCAGACTCCAGAGTCCTCTCAGGACCCATATGTAAATCCATGGTAGAGATCATCCTCGAATCGAGGGATTGCCAATCCATCAATCAGTCAGACCAGTGTTGGTGATTGTCCTGAGGAAGAGTCACAGGAAATTCAATACATGCCTTAATGCTCCATGTATGTGGCACAGAGAGTCTGTTTTGGTCCATTGGCTGGGAAAGCATGGCGGCATAGTGAGGTAGGGCTGATAGAATGTAGATTTTGCAAGCACCACTCACAAGAACTTTACCTGCATAAAACATACTTAGTTGGTGAATTTCGCCCTTAATACATGTGCATCTATTAGATAGTTAGCATTCACGTTTTATCTCACATCTGTACAGGATTTCTTAATCAAGGGGTGTATTACATAGAGTCTGGATGACTAACAGGTGTTGGATGTACAGCTAAGGAATGTTTTGTTAGTCTGTTTAAGGAGGATTTTAGGAATCTGATTATATTTTGTAGCATGAAAGAAAGATGAGTTGTCCTTTAAGACTTGCTGCATTGAAATGTATGGGTGAATATAGAGTATGTAGTAAGGCTCCACTTTGGACTTTTTACTCACTGACTTATAGGTGCTGAAGTATGAATCTTTATCACCCTTCCCCTGTGAGACTATTCCTGGAAGTACTTATTCTCATATGACTTATTTTGCTGAACTGCAACTTGACTTTAGCAAGACAAAACTTGTTTAGAAAGCATATGTTCTAGATTCTGAAAATGTTTTTACAGCAAAATAACAGTCTCAGGACTGCATTTTCAAACACTGGGTGTAACTTCCTTGATTGTTGACCTTTAAACACACATGATTAACCACCTATCAAAACCACATTTGTTTTAAATTGTACTGCGAAGAAATGAGTCACTCCTTCTCACTAGGATATGTGGCTAATCTTAGGCCTTTTACAAGTACTTTTGGGAAAAAATGGAAGATACTATTTAAAAGCAGGTTTGAAGTATGTGCAACTGAACATTGTGAATGTTAGCCTTTTTCCTTGATACTGGAAAGAATTTTGTATTCAGAAATAGTATATTCTTTACTTGAAAAGGAGAACCAAATGGGATTTAGATTAAAAAAAATAGAAAAAAAAATTGATGTGGCACTCTACACACTTTCTTTCAGTATTGTAATATTGTTAGAGTAAGTTTTCAACTAAGATACAGAACAAAAAATACAACTCACCTCTTTTCTTTCAAAATGTTTTAATTTTGAGCTGTTTAACTCTTGTTCTAAATGCAGGGAGCTCTGGTGGAATATGTGAAAAGAGCAAACTCTATTCTGATGGTAAAAAGAAGTCCTTAAATACTGGAATCATCACTGTTCAGAACTATGGCTCTCATGTCCCTCCTAAGGTTTCTCACATCACTTTTGCTCATGAGGTTGGACATAACTTTGGTTCTCCTGTAAGTATTAAGTGTTGCTCCATTACACATTTTCAATGTTTTGGGAGACATAACTTGTTAATGATGAAAACATTTTGTAACTTAAACCTTTTATGCTAATAAAAACAATTCATCTAGGTATGCATGCAAAAGAAAAGCAAAGTCTTTGCAGATAAGCAATATGTGTTAAGATCTTTATGAATGTTCTGCAAAAGGAAGAACTTGGTGCAACAGGACTTTTGTGAATATTCTTAATTTCTCATTTAGCTGCTTACAGCAACTACTGGCTTAGCCTATCTTATACTGCACTTATTCATGACTACTCTTCTGTAAAAAGTGTGGGTTATTCTCTCCTAAAGTCTTCCCACTTCCTTTGAAGGACAAAGCTTACTCATCTCTCTTCAAAAGTGTGTATGTGTGCATCTGTGTTTTGGTGAGAAGTAAATACTAGTTCTTATTTTATGCAGAGTGAGGGCAAGGGTCCCAGCTCATGAGGCAAAACTTTGGTTATGTCCTCTCACTCAACAATGGGGATAAAACTGGCTTTCCTTTGTACCCTTTGCATTTTTTTATACCTTAAAGATTTTTAATTTATTTTGAGAAGCAACTGTCTGAGTTACACTTGTAATAGGATTTTGAAGCAGTTGTCTTCACGTGCTATGTTCAAGGCTTTTGTCTGTGACAAGCTGAAAAATTTGAGATTTTACTTGTTTCTCTTTTATTTGTGGGTGGTGGTTGTGAAAAGTGGAGAATATTTCCTTTTATATGTCACTTTTAAAGTTTTACATTTTAGAAAACTAGAAAATGAATCACTAAGCTAATTTCTACCATATTGGCAGGAACAAGAATCCAGAATGTTAACAGTATGCATTGATTTGAAGAAGTAGGAAATCTGTCATAGAGTGAAAATCTCTTTGGACCAATGGAAACATCATTTTTGAACTTGCCTGTGAAACTCATGTTTGATCTTGGATAGTCAGTGGATATACGTGTCAGAAAATTTGCTACTTTTTGTAGTAATACCATTTTAAAAGTGCACATTTATATACTTATGTTGGAAGGGTTGGGTCATATTCTGGGAAAATCAGTTGTCAAAAGTGGTAGTACGGTATTGGTATTAAACGATTTCTTACTCTTGTCAAATATTTTTTCAAAGATTTGCCATTTATCATAATCTTTGAAACGTCTATATTGTAAAGTATTCCATGTATGTTACCAGGTGGTGGTATAAATTATCAGTTCTTCATAGTGTGGATAGAAATGGACTTCCCCCACGAATCATATCTTATTTAAGGCCACGTTTTCCCTACAGTGTGAATGTGAACTATCTGAAATGTTTCCACTGGTCCTCCCATTACTATCCTACAGAGCACTTGGTAGTATTCAGAAATCTCAGAATCCTCTGCTTTTGGGAGATACCAGGAACTGTGGACAGGTACCCAGAGGGCAGTGTAACTGAAATAGTCTAAAACAGTGCTAGTGTGTAAAACTGCTGTGATTCTTTATACTAGTCAATGTGGCTAAGCATGGACACATCAAACCATTTGTGCTTAAGCCAGTTTTATTTAACCATTTCAACTGAACAGTCAAGTTCTCTAGTGTAAACATGATATGGTTGCTCTCACAGAAGTTAACTTTGTCAGTGCTCCAAAACCTTTGGGATATAACGTAAAAGAAAGGAGCGTGTGTGTTGTGTTGCTGTAACCAGCACACACACACAGGTTGATAAGCCACCATTAACATTTAAGATGGAGATGCTGTGGACTTTCCATTTCATCCTGTGCTTCTGATATTCTTCACCTTTTTGAAATAGGCAAGTGGGTACACTTTTTAAAAAGGGAACAATTTTGTATGAGCTTTTGTTTCTCACCCTATTACCCCACACAGGTCTGTTATACACATAGGTAGAAAGATAGCAAATTAACTGATAGAAACTGATCTGCTTGAAATAGTTTACAATGTTCTGTTTTGCAGCATGATTCTGGAACAGAATGCACTCCAGGAGAGTCCAAAAACTTGGGGCAGAAAGAAAATGGCAATTATATCATGTATGCAAGAGCTACATCTGGGGACAAACTTAACAACAATAAGTTCTCCATCTGTAGCGTTCGAAATATCAGCCAAGTTCTTGAGAAAAAAAGAAATAATTGTTTTGTTGGTATGTATTTTTGTCATCCTTATAAAATGCTAAAGAGTTAACTGAGCTCTGATCTAACTTTTCTTTTGCACAAGAAGTTCCCATTGTTATTAGTGGAAGTTCTGAATACAAAATATGTAGTAGAAATCAACAACCTGGATGCTGAAGAGTATTGTTCAAGTTTCCCTATAAAATCCTAATCTGCAACACACCTACACTTCCAATACTAATTGCATCTTGAGTAGACGTTGCCAATCATGCTTAACTATGTCATATCATAATTTAACTACAAGTTACCATGCATGTCTTTGATATTCTGTAGTTTTACAAAAATATACTGACATTTTTCAGAGTCTGGCCAGCCCATCTGTGGTAATGGAATGGTAGAAGAGGGAGAGCAGTGTGATTGTGGATACAGTGACCAGTGTAAAGATGAATGCTGTTATGATGCAAATCAACCAGAAGATAAGAAATGCAAGTTAAAACAAGACAAACTTTGCAGGTATTGTATATTTCAGTTATATTATGCTTATTGAATTGTTCAGACTTATGGATAGGCTAGCAAGCTTTATTTTAGAAATATCTTCTATGAGGTATACTGTTTGACACTTGAAGTCTAATCTCGCTTATATTGTTAGAATGTCCCTAATTTTACTAGTAACAATTAATGGGAATTTCACTAACTATATTATGTTATTTTTTTAACTCAGCACTAATTTTAACTTTTTCGTAGTCAGCAACTATGAGACTACCTTATTCTTAGTTTTTTGGAAAAATGCATCATTTAAAACTTTCTAATTAACTACATTAAGTACATCTTAGGGCTCAGGATAGATAGGGACAAGTTGTGTTTAAAAATGTTGGTTGGTTGTAGTTATCCCTTGAGCTAAATTCAACCAGCTAACACATTTAAACATTACTGTCCTGTCCCTACTCAGGGCAAAATCATATTTATCACATTAGTTATATCCTGCAAGGTAACACATTCATTTGTAGACATGGTCTTAAAAGAAATCCAAATTTATAAGTCCCTTTACTTGCTTATCTGATCTATCTTGGATGTTTTGCAGAAAAATTGAGCAGGGACACTCAGTATATCTTGTGCTTCTGAAAAGGGTCAGGTTGACAGCTCTTAAGACTGAAGGTCTCTCTTTAGCTAGAGGAAGGTGCAAATGTGCAGTGTCAGGACATACTTTTCCATGCAGCTTTGTTAACGTGGATTAAACCAGGTATGGTTAGGACAAATTCTGCTGATAAATTTAGTCTTACTGTTAATTCAATCATTGACTCCTTTACTAAAACTGCCATGGAATGTTTAGATTTTGTCAAATGTTAAGAATTTTATGCTATGAACATCTGCCCGCTAGTACCTGGACTGAGGCCATACTTTAGGTGACTGTATTGTCATTGGACGATTTCAGTACGTATATGTACCCTGGTAAAAATTCTCTGGTGGTCTTGAGCTAAGAAAGGCTGTATAAACTGTAATTAATCCCTTGTCATTCCTTTGGTCTGTTATTCTTAATGTTAAGTGATATCAGAGATTTGCAAGGGGGAGGGTGGGGAGAATCAATTGGATCCCTACCCTTTTTTCTCTTTCTGACTGTTGCTGTTGGGGAGAGAATAAAGAAATGCAAGCAGATCAGAATCTTGACAAATCTAGAAGGCTATCTAAGGGCTTGTGTCTGGCAAGCTGGGGTGTAAATCTATCCTACACTAGCCTGCTGCGCACTAACTCTGTGGACTCTGCTGCCGGACACTTTTATCTTCCCAGTTTCAAAACGGGGTAGATTGAAGTGCGTTTCAGAATTTTTAGCATGAGGGAGCAAGGTCCACACAGACACTTACTGCAGGGTAGATTTATACCCGTTTGCAATGCAATAAATGTTCCTGTAGACAAGACCTAATTTAAGAGCAGCATGAGCTTTTCTTGGCTCATAGCTATACAAGGCTGCTTTGTTCTCTAACCCCATTGCATGTGATATCTTTTTTTCATCCTCACTGCTGCCAGAGTGTCTATGAATACATTAAACTTTAATGGCTTGCCAGACACCAGTGTTGAACTTCTGTTGAAGTGGCATTGATCAAAAAATCAAGAATTGGCACTAGAAGACAATTCAACTCGTGAAGCCTACATAATAGCAAAAATGGCTATAGTATCGTGTTCATCAATATAACTTGCATGCCTAAGATAGCAATGTGACGGTAATGAGCCCAAGCAAACCCTTGCTTACAGCAGTAGACTTCCTTGGACCACTTGCTGCAAGTAATTATAAATGGCAAGATATATTGAAAAGTCTGTATTTATGAGAGAACTTTCAGGTAGAGGCTGGTATTGACTAAATATCTACCACATTTATTCAGAATTTGGTCATTTTCATAGCGTGCCATATGCGATACATTTCCTAGAAGGAAGGTGACTCAAGGATACAATTTGGTATCAAATAGATTTTTCTGGCACTTGGGTTTTACATATCAAACTTCATCTGTGTTACCTTGTTTCTAGGCAATGCAACACATATGGCATGATATGAAAGTGACCAAAATATTGAAAAGGGTATAGATACTTCTAGTAAATATATAAACTTTGCTTTAGTAGCTTAGGCCTTTTTAGCTTAGGCCTTTTTTATATATTATATATATCTCCATCCTAAGCTATGTGCAACTTTTACCCATTTAAAATCTCAAAGAATATTTTACTTGGAGGATGTGAATGTGTCCCTCAAGAGAGAGAACCAAAAAATGAAATTGCCTACCCTAGATTAATCCTCAAAAATGAGGGAAAATGGTAAAAGTAAACTGAAATTATATAAGTTCATTGTTTCAGTGATGTTCTATAACATTGGTAAATTACTGTTAATGATGAAGGGTATGATGTGTCAGATTCTTTACTGTTTTGGGGTTCACTCCTCAGTGTGAAAGGACTTCATCTTTAATTTTAAACTTCCTCCGGGTAGTGAGTTTAACTTGGGCAATGTTATCTGAACCTAAAATTTCACTTTTATGAACTTTTTATGAAGTTGCATCTGAAGAAGTGAGGTGTTTTATCCACAAAAGCTTATGCCCAAATAAATCTGTTAGTCTTTAAGGTGCCACCGGACTCCTTGTTGTTTTTGTGGATACAGACTAACACGGCTACCCCCTGATACTTGACTTTTATGAAGGTGTTCAGATATAAACATGCATGCAAAAGTAATTTTTTTAGTGTAAGCAACGTAAATGGTGTTGATTTTCATAATTTAATCATTAAAGTTGAGACCAAGAAGACTGCTGGATGCAGAATACCAAACGTTTGTTACCCACCAAAAAACATTTTTCAGTTTAAATTTTGTTGGCACAAATTGGAGATAACAAAACTGACAATATTTTTGCACGCAGTTGTAGTTTTAAGTGGTATTCCAGTTAAACGTGCATATTTCTTAGCAAGTTCTACTTTATTCTATCTCTTTTAATCAATAAATCTTAAATTTAGAAGACTTGAACAATATTGCTATTCAGGGTACATTAGAAACACCAGAAAAAATCTGCATTTTTCTGAATACATATTTTCTGTTTTTTTTCTTTGTAGCCCCAGTCAAGGCCCCTGCTGTACTGCACAATGTAGCTTCAAACTCAAGACTGATAAGTGTCGGAATGATTCTGACTGTGCAAGAGAAGGAATGTGTAATGGTTTCACTGCTCTCTGTCCAGCATCTGATCCCAAGCCAAACTTCACAGATTGCAACAGACACACACAAGTTTGCATTAAAGGGGTGAGCTTAATGTTCAGAACTGTTGTACTAACAGTATATCGCAGAGCACAATTTTTGAAGCAATATGGCTTTATCACTTATTGAGGATAGTACAAGAGTATTGCCTTATTTTTCAGAAAACCCAGTGTGATCTTAAAAAGAAGAAAAAGTAGTGGGAAGACAAATCTTCCCCATAGTTACCTTATTTTGAAACAGCTACTCTTTTAAACACTGCTTTTGGTAATATTCTCTTTTGCAGTGCTTGAGTTACTGGAGGCCAGGCCCCTCATGCTTTGAACTACCCTGTTTCTCGCCTATTCCATGGTGCTGGGGGAGTGGAGTGTTTTGGCCCCCTTACTTCTCCCAACAGTTCCCTACAAAATGCTCTGCCTGGCCAGAGTGTATTCATGGCAAGCCAGGCAGAGCAAGGAGCATTTGCTGACTGCGCACTTGCCAGGAATGTATACAGCCAGCCAGCCAGAGCAAGAGGGAGCATTAGCATATTGGAATCCTTCTAGTAATTCGCACAACAATCCATTGCCCATAGGGAGTGTCTGTTTCATGCCAGCCTAGAAATGTGCCCACCACATCTAGTAAGGCAGGGAGAATCATAAAATTCCCCATTTCGCGTGTGTGTGTGTGTGTGCGCGCGCGCGCGTGCACAACTGCCCAACACCAGCAGGGAACATCCCCAAATTTAGGTTAAGACCTGCTTCCTCTTCTAAATGCTCCTAATAGAGTACTCTGAGCATTCGAGGACAGAAGAGTTAACAGAACTGTTGGCCTTTAAAGTTTCATACTAACTGGGCAGCTCAGAGGGGTTACAGAACAGTCCTTTGAGCCAGGGTGATGGATTGTGCCTAAAAGTGAGAGGGCCTTGGCCCCCAGCCTTCTGGTGCTCCTGCTTTGAGCATGACCCAGCCAGTATCCGTTCAAGTCCCACTTTGTGCAGAAATTTGGGAAAGTTTGGGAGGTGTATTGCAAAAATCTGTCCCTAGAAAGGTTTTATTTTTATTTTGGGTGAATGTAACCAATATCTGTGTAAAAATATTATATATAGAGAGAGAGACGTGAATGCTTGCTGGGGCAAGGGAAGAACTGTGAGGAGAGTAGGGGCGAAAGGTTTGGGACTGCATTGAGGGGAGGGAAATAAATGTGAATGAGTGGTAGGGCAGGGGAGAGGGATTGGAGGGTTCAGGGGAGGGACACTGGGAAGGGGACATGAGGAAGAACTGGGGGCCGAGTGCCTCTTAGCCCCACATTCTCCCCTTATTTCGTGTGCCTTGATCTGGACAGTCGAGCCAGTCTTCTTGCCCCCTTATGTGAGCTGGGATCTGTGAGTCTCTGGCCCCTCAAGGGTGACTGAGCCCAATGCTTTGCCCCATTGCATGTGTGCCAGGATCTGGCGGACCTCTGCCCCTCTGTGGTGGTCTCACCCCCTGACCTCCTGGCATCTTCCCAGTTTGGGGGTGGGGGCTTGCTTTTCTGGGAGGGTCTGAGCCCATCTCCCTACCCCTCGTGTATACCAGGATCTAGGGGTCCCCTGTGGGCCTTTCCCTACTCCCTCTCATGTGAGCCAGGTTCTGGGGAGGCTAGCCTTTCTGGGGATGTCTGAGCCCCACTCCCATACCTTCTTGTGATCTGGTGGGGCCTCTCCCTCCTATATGTGTCTGAGCCCTGCTCTGTGCCTCCTCCATGTGAGTCAAGATCAGGGAAGCCCTTCCCTTCTGGATGGGGAGCTTAGAGCAGGCATGCTTGGCGCGTACACCAAGAACACACTGCTAAGACTGGGTGAGGAGCTTGAGCTTGAAACTCTGCAGAACTGGGGAGGGGAAAAGGAACACCCACTGACATGAATAGAGAGGTTCACAGGTTTCAGAGCCATTCTGTCAGGCTGAATTCCTCTCCAGTGTATTCTTTCAGCTGAGAACATCTCATTGAGATGAATGGGCCACTTAACACCTCTCTGAGCCTGCAGCTTTGAAGTTAGAAACCCATCATGGGAGAGAATCTGAGAGTGAACTGTAAATATTTGGGGGAAATCTGAATTTATTTATTTTGAAGAAATCTAACATGAATAGAGCAGAAAATTCAGAAGATGCTGAAAGTGGTTTTGGAGAGTAAATAAATACACATGCGAAGTCTCACTGGGAGGGGAGGAAGGGGGGTGAGTAGGGGTGCAAGAGTAGGTGGTAATTGGGGAAGGGGGGGTTGGGTATGCAGCGAGGGATGAGAATATTATGGGCAGGGGGATAAATGGAAATGGGCAGTAAGGGAGGGAAGAGAGGCTGGGGGCTCAGGTAACAGGATGTGTTAAGGATTGGTGAGTGGCAGTGGAGAAGAAAGCAGGGGTTGCAAAATGAGGGTAACTGAGGAAGTTGAAGGTTTTGGGCGGGGGGGGGGGCTGTCAGCCTTGAATTCTCCCCTTTCATTTGTGTGCTGCACCCCTCTCCCTGTTTGCTGGGTTTTCTGTGATCTGGAGAATCGTGCTTCTCTTCGCATGTGTGAGCCCTTTTCCCTGCCCCTCCCAGTGAGCTGGGATTCGGGGGAGATGAAGATAACATAAATTCAAACCCCTGAAATCCAGAAAATGAATACTTAAGATACACATCATCCCTTTTTATTGGGGGGAGGGGGGGCATACTGACCAGTGTCGATGGGTCTGGGGCCCAGTTTTAAAGGAGGGGAGGCCTGGGTGGACCTGCAGCATGGTTTTGGGAAGCCTAAAGGTGGGTAGTGGGAATGAAGGTCCCTGCTCAATGATGCAGCTCAAGCTACATAACCCAGATAGCGTGCAATCCTCCAGTAAGCTGCTGCCTGTTATATGTATGCAGCAGCATAGGACAGGAGACAGCAAGAAGCAACTTCTTTAATGTTAATTGCTTCTACTGTGCCAACTAAAGCCTTAATAGGCTGGGAAGTGGTAGGGGAGTTGGAAACGTTGGTGGGGTGGCGACATGTTGTGGGATGGGGGTGGAAAATGAGACACAAACCAGTCTTCTCTTTCCCACTTAAAGTTACTGTTAACAACCATATAACAACACTTGTTATAACAACACTGTCAAGGTTTTGGGACATAAAAACATTTCATACATTTTAAACCACGGCCATTATCCACGTTCTGCTATAACAAAATATCCAAGAGACAGAAGGTGCACTGAGGAATCCCATAACTGTGAACAGACATTGGTCTGGAATTATTTCTGGCTCCGCCACTATCCTGCCAGGCAAGCCACTTCACCTCTCTGTGCCTCGGTTTCCCATCTGTAACATGGGGATAATGATGTAAAGTTATTGGAGATCTGCTGATAAAAAGCACTATATAAATACTAGGTCAATCTGCTGCTTATTATGTAGCCACAATAGCATTTCAACTGCAAACGTAGGTAAGAACAACTGACCACTGACTCCTACCAGCAAACATTTCTTTCTGTTTAAAAAACAACACTGGGCAATTAAATGGCAATCAAGTATACATTTAGGTGGTATCCTATGTGCAAGTGCAAAGGGGTTGTAAGAGGGTATGAAGTGGTTAAATTTCACAGTTGTGGTATTCTGTCAGAGGTGGGGCATAGGGCAAATGCAGGTAGTGTCTATCCATTAGAGCAAAAAGACAGAGTGCAAGTAATGTGTTACGGGCATTGTGGGGCATCGCTCAAAGAGGGCAGAGTTAAGGTTGCATGGGCATTTACCGTAACTGTATTTCCTGGTTCTCAGAAGTTTGTTTTGCTGAACTTGGCATTCTGGAAGGGCACTAGCTACCAATGGGCAACCTTAACTCTGTGTATTAATGAATTTTTTGGCATTTTATTTCCAATATGGTCAGAGAGTACTTTAAAACTGCTAATACTGTAGGGGACCATGCAGAGCAATCTAGCCCAAGAAGGGAACATCTTCAAAGTACTACTGCCCCCCCCTTCTTTTTTCACATAATTTGATCACTGCTCATTTGCTTGCTTCAGAATTTGATTTTGTGATCATCCAAACATTGAATTACATACAGTATTATAGACTGTCCTGCTACTGATTTTTTCCCCTAAAGGAAAGAGGACATTGAAATGCCATATCTTTCACACTCTTGAGCTATTTTTATTTTCATGAATGGCTATTCCAGTTCTGTGGTCTTGATTTAGAATTTTTTTGTACATATTGCTGTGCTATGTATTTGTTGCAACTCTGTTTTGCATGCCTCCCCCACTTATGGGAATAAGGCATACCAAAGAACCTGATTTTGAATTATTCTTCCTCCTTTTGTCTCCAATAGCAATGTGCTGGTTCTATCTGTGAGAAGTATGGCTTGGAGGAATGTACATGTGCTAGTTCAGATGGCAAGGATGATACAGAGTTGTGCCATGTCTGCTGCATGAAAAAAAGTAAGATTTGCACACTTCTAAACACTAATACAATAGTAAATCTCTCAAGGTTTTTACTAGACTTAATTTTATTTAAAGTCACCTTTGTGGTTTAAAAATATTTGAGTGAGTAAGAATTACAGCATGTGGAAAAAGTCTTTGGTCTTGCTGTTCCAAAACTCATTTTTTGGAAATACACAAAGTATAATTCAGTGTTTGTTCATAATAGTACATAAGTAATAATGTGCTTCTCCCATAAAGCTACTCAGTGGACCTTAATAGTAAAATGCCCATTTGATAGGCCATTGATACCGTATACACTCGATCATAAGCCGGTTTGTTTATAAGCCGACCCCCGCACGATGGATAAGTAAAAATGGAAAATTTTTATGACCCATTAGCCGATCCTATAATTCAGGGGTCAGCAAACTTTGGCTCCCGGGCCATCAGGATAAGCCGCTGGTGGGCCGAGATGGTTTGTTTACCTCGAGTGTCCGTAGGCATGGAGGTAAACCTTATGTAAACAAAGTGTCCTGGCGTGCCAGCTGCTTACCCTGAGGGTCCGGGACAGCAACTGGTGGGAAAATTTTTTTGGGGGGGAGGCTGGGGGTCAGGGGAGTAGCCCCTGTGATCACCCCCCACACGACCCCACCCCTAGCCTGGGACCCCCACCCAACCCCACCCCTAGCCTGGGACCCCCACACCCCCCCCCCATCCCATCTCTTCCCACCTTATCTGGGGAGGATGTCTCTGGCCTGGCTGGAGCTGCTCCAGCAGGCTGGGCGGTGCGGCCGCAGCCTGCTCTGGGGGGCGGGGCCGAGCAGCATGGCTGCAGCCTGCCAGCCCCAGAGCTGCAGCTGCTTCGGAGGCTGGGGGGGAGAGCAGTGTGGCCAGAAACAGAGAGACTCTGGCCCCGCCTCTTCCCTTCTGGCTCTGCAGGTTGTGGTTCCTTGCTCCCTCTGTTGGGGGAGGGGCTGTGTCCCACCTCTCCCTCTCTATAGCCATTCATAAGCTGACCCCCCTCTCTGGTGCTTCCTTTTTTTACTAAAAAAAATTCAGCTTATGAACGAGTATATACAGTATGTCATAAATATTTTTGTTTTTCAAGTTAATAGTACCTTCATGAAAGACAATTACATTACCACTTCCTGATAAGTTTTTTAATAGGGTAAGAATATATTTTTAGTAGTGGGTTGGATATTCTTTTACACATTCATGCATGTGCAAGGTATTTTGTTATAAACTTGTCTTGAAATAAAATCCAGTCTTCAATTATATTCACTTTTTTCAGTGGATCCAGTGACTTGTGCAAGTACGGGATCTAGTCAGTGGGAGCAGCATTTCCATCTCAAAACCATTACGCTTCAACCTGGATCCCCCTGCAATGATTTTAAAGGCTATTGTGATGTATTCATGAGATGTCGGTTAGTAGATGCTGATGGTCCTCTAGCCAGACTAAAGAAAGCAATTTTTAATCCAGAGCTGTATGAAAATATTGCAGAATGGATTGTGGTAAGTATCTTAATGGTTTGGAAACCTAAGTATAAAAGAGTCCTGTAAAATGGATTGAACTTATTCAATGTTTGTGACTAATGATAAACATGACTATATATGCAGTATTTCAGTGTTCTCTTAAGGTATGTCTACACTGCAGTAAAAACACCCACAGCGACCTATGACACTTTGCGCAGACTGCTGTGATATAAAATTGCAGTGTAGACACTTGGGCACAGGCTGGGTTGCCGAGGGTCCCAGAGCCTGATTGTCTACACTGCAATTTTATAGTCCCACAGCACAAGCCCCATGAGCCCGAGTCAGCTGACACACACCAGCCACAGGTGTTTTACTGCAGTGTAGACATACCCTTAAAGTACATTCTCAATCCTTACTCTTTGGTCTGGTTCTTCACACTCATAATCCAACTAGCAAGCTTAGCAGGTAAAGTTCAATATCCTTTGGAGACAAATTGAAGCAAGTGGCTTATGGTATGTGTAGTACGATATTGCTTCTAACCATGCTAATATCTCTTCATTTTACTGAGTGGTCACCATAATTTTTTAAAAATCTGACTTTTTTTTGCAGCTCTTAACACTTTTGTCCTCCTATGTAGGTGCTCAGTTCCTCAGAACATCAGGGCATAGTAGCTTTTTGCATATCTTCTGATCCCTTATCCTAAAGGGATTATACTTTTTCCAATGAAGTATCCAGCAGATAGAGCTGCAAGGAAACATGGGTGGCTTTCCATGTTGGACTTATCTGTTCACCTTTGTGTTAGGTACATCTATAGTTTGTCTGTATAGTTCATTCATTACATGTGTCTATGGTACCAGATTTTTCACTGTAAATCTTAACCAACATATTTGTCATTACCATCCATTCATTTCAAAAATATCTGTCAGAACTTCATAAATGAACTATACATAATCATAACTCTATACTGTCAACATAGTTTTAAAATGTCTGTTCAACAGTATATTTTTGTTGAGCCCTTTATTAGATGCAAATGATGCTAAGTGGATTCATCTCCACTCTGAGGCCAAATATTAGCTGCTTATTTTCACTATACTAACATTGTCCTTTACTTGGTGTGTTTAAATAGGTGTCTGAATGTTAGCCTATACACTTCCACAGTGTTCTTATAGTGTATATTTCAGGCCTGGTCCACACTAACCCCCCACTTCGGACTAAGGTACGCGTGGCTGAATTCGAAGTACCTTAGTCCGAACTTACCGCGGGTCCAGACGCGGCAGGCAGGCTCCCCCGTTGATGCCGCGTACTCCTCTCGCCGAGCTGGAGTACCAGCGTCGACGGCGAGCACTTCCGGGATCGATTTATCGCGTCTAGACAAGACGCGATAAATCGATCCCAGAAGATCGATTGCCTGCCGCCAGACCCGGAGGTAAGTGTAGACGTACCCTAAAACTCAGTCGATTTGTCTGTTTTAGGGTTTTATACTGCCACCCGTCACTGAGGAATCTGACAAAATCCTTAGTGGACATTGAGTCTCTGGCACTTCTCTCTCTTTATTTTTTATATTTTATTAATTTTAGATTTGTTTTGGGATAACTTCTGATTTTGGTTGGGTTTTTATGAGTAGAAGGGGGTATTAATGTTAGTGGTGTTCTTGTAATGGAAAGCCTTCTCTGAAGGGGTAGGATTGGCAGTGTTTCCTAAAGACAGTCAGAGTCAGGATATGCTCAGTTTGCTCTGGAAGCTTGTTTTGTAGCCACGCGCCTTAGATTGAAAATGCTTTGTTACTAGCAATCCTGTTTTTCATTCTGGACTTTATGATCTGCATTGTCCCAGAAGAGCACAGCTACTTCTGTGGTTCAGAGGTTAAAATTCAGTCTCTGTTGTAGCTAGGACTTAATCAATTAAATGTTTTGAAGATCAGGACCAAAGATTTAAACTGGCTCCGGGTCAGTTTCTCATGCCAATGGAGGGACTTGAGCACAGGCTCATTGTGCTCCTGGTGGCCTTACCTATGGGGAAGGTGGGCAAGTCTTCTGTACCAACTGAAGCTTGTGCCTAGATTACCTTTGTAATGTCATTGATCTGTTTCTGTTTCCATTGTATTTTTGTGTACATTTACTAGTCAGTTTTGGTTTTAGTCATCTTGAAACTTATTTTTTTACTTGGTTTCCTTTTATAGATCTAATCGTGTATGGTCACAATAACACTGAATACAAAGAGCAACTGAAGAAAAATATGATGTATAAAGAAAAATTTGAGGATCGTGCATAGCTTAAATAAATTAAGGAGGAGTTGATAGTTCTACTCCAAAATAAGCAGGGAGAATGACACCTGCAAGGCTGGCCAGAAACGTTCAGTTTAGAAGGGAAGTTTTTCCTCAACAGTAAGGGCAGTTTGACAATAGAACAGCCTGGCAAGATAGGTCATTGTGGAAACTTTTAAAAATGAAACTGTCTAAGTACAGCATAGCTTGCGTTAAGTGTAGGAAATTAGATGTGCTGTCCTGTGTCCCTTGTAATCCTAGCATCTAGGGCAGGGGTGAGCAAACTACGGCCCGCGGGCCCGATCCGGCCCCTCAGGGCTTTGGATCCGGCCTGTTGCCCCCGGGGCTCTTGCCTCCAGGCACTGCCCCCCGCGGCTCCCATTGGCCGGGAACGGGGAACCACGGCCAATGAGAGCTTCGGGGGAGGTACCTGGAGGCATGGCAAGGGCAGCACACATGGAGCCCTCCCCCAGGGGCCGCAGCGCTTCCTGAAGCGGCGTGGGGACAGGGCAGGCATGCAGGGAGCCTGCCATTGCACCCTGGAGCCCAAACCCTTCCTGCACCCTGCCCCCCAACTCCCTTCCCTAAGCCCCCTGCCTGCACCGCACACCCCTCTTGCACCTCAGCTCCCTGCCCTGAGCCCCCTGCTGCACCCTGCACCTCTGTGCACCACAACCCCCTGCCCTGAGCCCCCTCCTGCACACCACACCCTCTCCCACACCCCACATTCTCTCCCGCACCCCAACCCACTGCCCGGCCCTGCATACAATTTCCTCACCCAGATGTGGCCCTCGGCCCAAAAAGTTTGCCCACCCCGATCTAGGGATTTATAATATGAATACATCCACTGAGCAGTCCTCAGTATTTTTTTTTGTCAGCTCTTTCAGACCAACAATTAATATGTTAGAAATTAAAGCTGATTTTTCCAAAGCATCCTAAAAGAATTGAGCATGCAAATCTTACTGAAATTCATCTGATTTACTCACTTGACCATAATTTAGTGGTTATTGAAGCGCTGTCATTTATTAATGCAATTTTCATTGCTTGATGAATACCTAATACAGTATAGGTATATAACGCTTCCCTTTTGCTTTAAGAAACTATCATAATAAATTTGTTCTAGTATTTGCACACAGTCAGTTCTCTGTAAACTCTAAATATCCTTTTTGAGAGGAAAAGGAATTTGCTAATGTCACTCTACTCTAGGGGCACAGAATTTTCCTAAGGAGGGAGTCCATGGAGAAGATTCTTCTCCAGTAGGATGCCTGTCCTGGGGCAAAGAATCCTCAGTGTGCCCCACAGGCATGGCTCAGCTTCACATACAGCTGACAGGGCAGACACAGCTGCAGGCAGTTTTGTGGTGCTGCAGCCAAGGAAGGAAGTGCTGGGGTGCCCAGGGTCCCCGGTGCCAGGGCAGGGCACAGGCCAGAGAGCGCAAGGGGAATTACTGTGCAGTCTGCGGGCCCCCAGCTCCCTGTGGAAAGCCCCAGTATCAGGGCTGCAACCCCCACTACCTCCCCACCAAGGGAAAGGAATTTGGGGAAGTACTGGGGCCTTCCCTGCCAGCCCACAGCACCAGGATTCTGGCAGGGGCTTCCTCATTGGGCAGGGATGTGGCACTCCAGCCTGTTACTCCTGTATGGTCAGTGGGTCCCAGGCTGCAGTGTTGCCCCATACTTAAAGCCCTACCAAATTCATGGTCCATCTTGGTCAATTTCACGGTCATGGGATTTTAAAAATAATTTCACAATTTCAGATATTTAAATCTGAAATTTCACAGTGTTGTAATTGTAGGGGTCCTGACCCAAAAATGCTCTCTCCCCCCCCCAAACTTGTATCGTAAGGTTATTGTAGGGGGGTTTGCGGTACTGCTACCTATATTTCTGCACTGTTGCTGGTGGCGGCACTGCCTTCAGAGCTGGGTGGCCAGAGAACTGCGGCTGATGGCCAGGAGCCCAGCTCTGAAGGCAGAGCCACCACCAGCAGCAGTGCAGAAGGAAGGATGGCCTGGTATGGTCAGGGCTGGCTCTAACTTTTTTGCCACCCCAGGCAAAAAAGAAGAGCGCTGCCCCGCCGTAACCCCCCCCCCCCCCCCGCCCCCCGCTGCCGTCCCCCCCCCCCGCGAGCGCCGCGCAGCCAAACCCCCCCCCAAGCGCTGCACCGCTGAAATCCCCGCCCCTCCCGAGCACCACGCTGCCCGAAGCCCAGCCCCGCCCCGCCCCCCCGGAGTGCCGCGCAAGCCCCAGAGCCGTGCTGCCCGAAGCGCTGCGCCTCCGCCCCCCACTCCAAGCGCCCCGCCCCCCACTCTGAGCGCCGCGCCGACCGAAGCCCCGCTCCCCGAGCGCCGTGCCGCCGAAACAAAAAAAAAAACCCTTTCAGTGCTGCCCTGACGAACCAATAAATAAATAAAAACCCAAGCACCGCCCCGCCCCAAGGTGCTGCCCCAAGTACATGCTTGGTCGGCTGGTGCCAGGAGCCGGCCCTGGGTATGGTATTGCCACCCTTGCTTCTGCGCTGCCTTCAGAGCTGGGCGCCTGGCCAACAGCCGCTGCTCTCTAGCCACCCAGCTCTGAAGGCAGTGCAGAAGTAAGGGTGGCAGTACTGTGACTCCCCCAAAATAACCTTCCAACACCCCCTCCCCCTGCAAACCCCTTTTGGGTCTGGACCCCCAGTTTGACAAATGCTGGTCTCCCCATGAAATCCCTATAGTATAGGGTTCAAGCATACACAAGGTTTGTGACGCATTTTTCATGGCTGTGAATTTGGTAGGGCCTACGCATACTGCTGTCTTGGGCATGGCCAGAAGGTGAGGCAGCAGCTGCTGGAGTCTCTGCTAGGAGCCAGCCAAGTAGGAGGTGGGCCTGGGCCCCCTATTTGTTGTGCCCCTCCTTTTCACATAGATACCTCTGTAGTGTAGGTTTACAGCAGTGTTTTGGTGGGGGCAAGGGGAGCCGTATCTTACCTTTAAACAGTCTAGTACACTATACATAACTATTTCCTAACTGCATTAATGGTTAACTTTAACTGCCTCATAAGGGTTTCTGAACTTTATCTACTAAGCTTGCTAGTGTGCATCAAGGACCTGGCCAAAGAGTTGGCTCTTTAGAGGACGCTACCTTCAGGAGAACTCCAGTCACAGGTAAGTAGTTTGCATTAACCAGCCAGGTAATATGTTAAGCTTTGTGTGGATGATGAAATACAAAACTGACACCCCACTTCTAGGGAATTAGATGCTTAAACGTGAATTTAAGTGTATTTGCGATGGCTTAACTTTCATTTGAACTAAAAACATTCCATTTACACCAAATCAAAAGCATGAGTCAAAATATATAGCACTGAGAAATGTTTGATAAAATATTACATTTACTATTAGCATATACAGATTAGATAAGTAATCTCATGAATTTGTATAGAAATAAGCATGCAGATTTTAAATGTATGCAGCAAATGGAGAAGTAATATGTATAGATATGGAATGTAATAAATCTGTCAGCCTCATTTATATGGCATATAAAAACTACTAAATGAAAATTATTATAGATTGCAAACTAAAGCATTCAAAAAGTTAACAGCTGTCTGCAACCTTAATTTTGCCCCTTTGTGCCTATGCATTATTATACAGTTTTTAATTACATCATCGCTTGCTATCTTTTTTTCCACATTTCAAGTCTCACTGCTTACAAAACCTTGCCGCATTCACCTCCCAATATGTTAGAGGCCTATGAAAAAATAGCATGTGATTATGTAATTAGACTGTCATAAAGCAAAAATGGAAGGGGGCAGAATTAAAGTTGCACAATAAATCTGGCATTTCTTAACTTTGGAATGCTTATCTTTTCAACTGTAACAAGGTTTTTAATGTCGTTTTTGTAGCATTTCCTTAAAAAGAAAAGTTCATGTGCAGCTGTGGCACACAATTTGTGAGTGGTTTTTGCTGTGCGACACTGAAATGCTGGGAATTGGGATTCCTGTGTTCTAGTTCTTGATCTGGGAGTGGAGAATGGCCTTTGATTTGATCAGAGGACTGAAAGAAAATTTGTAGGTGGTGGTGGTTTGTCAGTTATGCTTTTTGCTTGCACATTGCTCACTGTTGCCTGTCTCTTGTATAAGACGACATAACCAAGCACATAGATTTGGCACATTCTTTGAGAGGCACTGTGACTAACTAGATAAGATTTTGGTTTGCTGTATTAGAGACATAGGTTCTATTCTTTCTTCTGTCAGAAGCGAACCTGTGCAGGTTCTCAGATCCTCAGTTATCTTTGATGGGCGGAAAACTTGACTCCCTCCAAATTTAAGTATATGAAAGCTTGCTTAATATAGGTTGTGAAATACACAGAATTAATATTATTCAAGGAAAGATAAGACTAGGACTCAGTCTTCTATTCCCAGCCCAGTGCACCTTCCCTTAGTCTAAAAAGTATTTTAAGAATAGAGAGGTGGCAGGAAGCAGCCTGTGTTTCAGCTGGAAGACTTTCTCTGTTCTTATCTTAAGCAGGTAATGCAGGAGATTCACTTGGGGCCTGGGAGCACATGCAGTGCAGTTGGACTGTAGAGAAAATAAGGGACAAGTAGGGATCAAACTGTAGTCCCCATATGCAAATTCTCTGCATATTATAACTTGGCCAAATATATGTCTGCTTTCATGGGGGACAGTAAATGATACATCTCCAACCTCAGACATCCTCCCTGCCAAGTAACAAATTCCTAATTTGAATCCTTGAGGCGTGAGAATTGTTTTTAAAATGTCAGAATTTAACATAGGCAAAAGTACCTGTTTCACTAAATGATTTCTTGAAAGTGGCAGACTTATAAAAACCTCCATTGTGTGGCAGAGAGAGAGAGTATGGAAAATTCCCAACTGAATGACCAGTTTGTCTAAGTTCAGTAACTGTAAACAAGGTTATAATAGGTGTTAGACAACTTTAACTATAGCCTTTGATATTGTTGTCCACCAGTTTGGAACCCCCTGGGTATTAATAGTAGTGTAGGGAGTGAGGCACTGCCTGTGGGCATCTACCCAGCTTTATACCATACACAGCTCTCTACAGCCCATGCAGTCCCTCTCCAGGCTACTACTGAAGCCTTTCCCTGTCAGAGGAAGAGTCCTACAGCGGGGAGCTGTGCAGAAAGGCTCTACTAGCTCACCACTGCTGGAGCTTTTTCCCCGCTGTGAGGGAGGGCTTTGATAGTGAGATACAGTGGGGAAAGGTTCCATCAGCTCGCTGCTGCTGCTTCTCTCCAGAGCCTTTCACTGACATGTAGCTACATAGCAGTGTGGACATAACTTACTTTTCATTATGGCTTGTAATGAAAACTGGTGTGTAGTGTAGACGTAGCCTAAGAATTATTAATACACTTAATGAACAGGTCAAAGGTACCATAAAAAGATCTAACAGTAAAATGAGCTTCTCCATTTTCACTTTTTTTCCTCCTTAAGCCTCTAATAAACTGAAATGTTTACAGTATGTCCTGAAAGTAATAAATCCTGGCCGGTGTTGGGTCCAAGTGGAGGCAGGAGGAATGAATTCCAGAGTCAAGGACTTCTCCCTTATAATTTTTTATTTATTTATTTTAAGTGGAAGGAGAACTTGTTTTAAATCTTCCCTTTCCTTCCATGGACTATATTTTTGTGTATTCTCCCTAGGGTATATTTACTTCCATTGCAACAGCATTTAAGCATCAATTTCTGCAGTCTTCTGCTATGAAAAAATGACAAAACATTAGTTGTAACTGAATTTTACTTTATGGCTAGATTTCATTACTTTCTGCATGCAAAGCAAAGGCCAGATTGTCAGCTAAGCGCTCTGAAAAAATGCAGATTCTTACCTAGTTGCTGAATTGCCCCAAGCTGCAATACAGCAACTTAATCCTTTGTTCTTTTTCTTTTGGCTTTTTCTTGCAGTCTGTGAATTGATTTACTCACTGCCTTGGAATATGTCTGCCAAATCCATGGAAGGTGCTGGCTTTTATAAATAGCTGGCACTGGAATATTTGTGACTTCTAGAAGTTTTACTATAATAAAATAGCAATATAATTAATCATTAAGTGAAACAACAATGCTAGAGCTCAGAAAAGCTATTATCAAGTTAGGGGAGTTTAGTGTCTATGTTCACCCAGATTAGGTGCAATAAATGCCTAACCATGATTAAATGGATTATTAGATGCATTCATTAATGCCACTAATTTATTTTATGTAACTTGTTAGTATATTTCATTGTATGGGAAACCTTACAGAATTCAGCCAAATAAATTTAACAATGTACTGTCTTTTTTTTTTTTTTTTTTTAACCTTGTTTTGTAATGTGTTTTAGGCTCACTGGTGGGCAGTATTGCTTATGGGAATTGCTCTGATCATGTTAATGGCTGGATTCATTAAAATATGCAGTGTTCATACTCCGAGCAGTAATCCAAAGTTGCCTCCTCCTAAACCACTCCCAGGTAAGTACATCCAAGTGATTAAGACAACAGAGAAGTAAGAAGGTAGAGCCTTTATTTTCAACTATATGCCTTGCCCTTTTCAAGTGTTGAGAAACTGTAGCGCTAAAGTTCTATAGTTCATAGCCTGGCACTGTGAAACTACAAGGTTACGTGTGTTGCTTTTTTTGTGCCAGTATAACCCCATAGAACTATTTCTCAAATTTGGTCTACTGTGTAGACAGAGATAAAATTACATCTCACTTCCTCCTAGTCAAAATAGGGACTATAAACATATGGAATATGTGGAAAGTATAGCAGTAGTTGTTGCAATTACTAATGTAGACTTCCTTTTACGCCTTCTCCCTACACCACATTTCTGTCAGAAAATCATTGTACGTAGCAGTTTATTTACAATATATTACATGTTCACAACATGTAGTTGTCTGTTAAAACTTTTCTTATTGCAATTTTAAATACTGTGCTTTTCACAAAGCATGAAAATATCACTTCATATTTAATTTGCCTACCCAGAATTGTACTTCATTTTATTGGCAGTCATTCTTTTAAAAATGCATTCTTTTATTTTTTTTCCCCCTAACAACTTACGTTTTTTCTCTGTTTACAACAGGCACTTTAAAGAGGAGGAGACCACCACAAACGACTCAACCACCACCACGTCAGAGACCCCGGGAGAGTTATCAGATGGGACACATGAGACGTTAACTACAGATTTTTGCCTTGGTTCTTCCTAGTGCCTACAATGGGAAAACTTCACTCCAAAGAAACCTATTAAGTCACTGTCCCCAGTCCAACTCTCAAACAAAAATAGAAGAAAAAAAAGGCAAGATGTTATGTCCTCAAACAAGTGGAGGAGTTTAATTTTTAATTATTGGACCTTCCAGAGAGAGAAGTGATTTTCTTACAGATATTTTTAACCTAATGGCACAAAAGTCTTAGATTATCATGTTTTTTTCCCCTTTTCTGCTCTTCATTGCTGCATTTTCTTCACTTGCAGGCAAACATGGCTCTAGTAAAACTTTTATTCACAAATTGAAAATATATCTGTATATATTTTTCAACAGCCAATCAAGGGTAGGAAGCTAGATCACCTCAACATTGGAGACATAACCTGCCAATGTATATAAATTGTTATATGCAGACATGTATTTCTAATGTACACCCGTACTTCTGTGTGCAATTGTAAACAAAAGAATTGCAATATGGATGTTTCTTTGTATTATAAAACTTTTCCGCTATTAATGAAGAAATTACTGTTTAATTGACTTACTCAGGATAACAGAGGATGGAGGTGTATAATGGTCAAGGATTCTGTAATGCTTTACACAGCAGTTTTGAATCAATTCAAACTTTTTTTTATTAGGATCAGAGTTGGTTCAAGTACTCATTTCATCTTTTATCAAACAGCTGCTAAGACATAGCACACAAGTTTGAATGCTCTTTTTGGAATACATGCAACAAGTGTGCAAACTTCGCATATGCCAGAATGTTTCAAAATTACATTTTATATAAATGTCTGATTTCTTGTAGTTCAGCATAAGTATTTTTAATTTTCGTCTGATTATTCTGTTAAATAATGAAGAGTTGGATGAAATATTTCCATGCTTTAGTAGAGAAATATGCCTGTTATACAATTTGTTTTTTAAGGACTGCAACCAGTTTATTTGGGTTGTTCAGATATTCGTAGTGTGGTAATTACGTTCATGATTCTGAAGAAATGGGAAGGATGAAAAGCTGTAGTTTCTATTTTTTAATTTATCAAATATTTAGATAACTTTCCAGCATGATACTGTTAATGAATAACCACTAAAATACAGTAATATTCCAGCTACTGTAGCTGACTTAAAATTGTAGTTAAGCCAACTGATTTTCCCTTAAATATTTTATAACGGTAGTGAAGTTCAAACAGCACAATGTCCCATTCCAAAGTTTGTAGTACGAATGTAAATAATTGGCATTTTTTTAAAAAAGAAAACAAAAGCATTTATTGTCTTAACATGCTTACTGCTATGCAGAAATGAAAGGGGCATTACAAAAGTTTAAGCTCGTGACATATTTATTGCTTGTTTTCCAAAAGCTGCAAGCTAATTAGAGGCAAATGGCTATAATTTTCCTGGCTTTGCTTAGGAGAAAATTTATTAAGGGTTGGACAGGCTTTCTTTCTTTCTTTTTTTTTTTTTTTTTTTTTAAGAGTATAAAGTTTACACAATCATTCTCATAATGTGACGCAAGCCAGCAAGGCCAAAAATATTACAGAATATAATGGGATCTCTTCCTTGTAAACTTGTACAGTATGTGGTGACTTTTTTCAAAATACAGCTTTTTGTACATGGTTTAGAGACAAATTTTGTACATGAAACCCCATAGACTATAAATAATTCCAAACAATCTTAATAAGTTAGAAATGTATGTAGTTGCTTTTAAATCATTTTAAATACATTTGTTTTCAGACTGTGCAAAGACTGGAAGTGGGTTTGCATTTCTAAAATGGTGACTTTAATTCAGCAAGAGTTCTTAGTAACTTCTTGAGTGTGATAACCTTTGGGACATGTAAATTTTTTGCTCGTAGTGTTATCCTGTGGTGGGGTTTCAGCAGATACATGCTGCCCTATTTTATTTTGAGTCTAAGTTAAATGTTTTCTGAAAAGAGAAATGTGCACTGAACTCTCCACTGCAAGTCAAAATGTGGTAAAACAAAAGAGATCAAGACAAACGAGATCTAATACTACTGTCAATTTAATGTCCACTGTGTTTTATACAGTATCTTTTTTTGTTCACTTTGGAAATTTTTACTAAAATTGCAAAAAATAAAGTATTGTGCAAAGATATGTACGTTTTTTTTGAAACTTGAAATGCATTAATAAATAGACTTGATGAAATTATCTTGAAGGTTCGCTTGCTTTTTAAACTCAAAGCAAAAGGAGTATACAAATGCTGCTTCCTCCTACTTTTTCTGTCTTTCACCACAGATACCATTCTAACAAGAATAACTGCATTATGAATACACCAGAAAGTGTTATCCACATCTCCCAATTTGAGCTTCATGCAGTAAATAGAATAAAATTTGTCTGTGAAAACACTCTTTTTAAGATAAAGCTCTAAAATTATCTTTATTCTGTTTCTTATTTCTGATCAAAGTATTTTAAACTCCTTCTCTGCTGTTATGTTTAAAAATTAAGCTAATAACTGCGAAGGTGTATAAGGTAGATCTTTAGTTGGCTTGATCTTGTGAAAAATAAATTCATTTTCTGACGCATTTTATCTGACAATATAAAATTCACTGAAGATAACTAATGAATAAGTTTTCAAAACATGCTATGCAAATCTGATTTTTACTGTCTGTTAAAACTGTCAATATAGATAGCTTTTAATTGTTAGTGAACAGATCTTTGAAAATTGATTTTTTTTTTAACTGCTTGGACTAAGATTTATATTAAAAGGCCTGCCAGCCACATCTTTCATTCAGAAGTTGTGCGGTGTAAGGAATATATGCTTGAAGCTTTTCTTTCCCTAACTGAGCAATTGATCTGAGGAATTCCTGAGCATGCTTTGATGTATTGTTTTCATGATTTTGACATCACTGCTTGCTCTTAGAATTAAATTGTACAGTTGGCTGCAAAAAGAATTATTAGATTGTCAGTGGGAGCTCTGCAGCTCTGGAAGCCAGATAACCTTTTCAGGTGCCTAAATAGGGATTTAGATGCCTAACTGTGAACTGAAATTGGGAAAAATGACTTATAAGCACTTAAAAACATGGTTCCTGATTTCTTTTAAATTAGTCCTTGTAGGCCCTATAAGTGTGTAAATGGCTTTATTTTTGGTAACTCATCTGATTTCCCCAGGATATATCTGCTAATTGAATTCAGTTGTCTTCATACTTAAACGTTTTTATCCATTAAACAGCCTTTTTCCTTTAGGGAGGATGTGCAGCCAGCATGGTGTGAATGTCCGAAAGAAGGTCTTCATGTGATTCCCTTTAATATGACATTTTATCTAGTCAATCAAAGCAGCAAAGACTATAAATCAGTGGCTCAGTCTCACTTTTTCATTACTGTTTCCCACCTCACATAAAGAAAGCAGAGGGGAGAGTTACTAATTTTGAAGAAAGGTGAATAGAACTAGGAAACATTAGTTCACGTAAGGTAATTAAAAGCACTAGCTTTTATATATCTAAGGTTTCTTTTGATACTGAGGCTTCAGCAGCCTCTGTACAGATCTTGATATTATCCAAATATTTCATACTTGGTTTTCCTAAAGTTAGGCCCTAAATTTACATTTAGGCACTCAAAGAAGTGGCCTGATTTGTAAAGGTACTGTGCACCCATAGGTCCCTGAAAGTAGGCCACTATTTAGGTGTGTAAATGAGGATTTAGGGTGTCTAACTTTACAAAAACAAGTTTGAAAATGTTGGCCCATGTACATAGATATCTTGGACACTAAACCTAAAATCAGCTGTTGTAATCTGTTCTCCATTATGGTGGCTTTTGTGGCAGATTTAACTTTTTATATGGATGCCTTTCATCACATGAAGTAGCAAAAGGGTGCCTGTGACTTCAGCCTTATAGAGGAATTGTACTTGGGTTCTAGCCTTGGCCCTTGCTCTAAAAGCAAGATCAGTTCAGTATCCTCTGAACACAAACATTCTTCCAGCCTTCAAGGAAGCTACAAGGAATACTGGATGTCTTTAATTATCATAACTTTCTAGTTTGATAGAAGCAAATCTTTAAAAAATGGATATGAGGCACATCATGTTGCAGAGACAGAATGGAAGGCAGAGTACAATCCAACACTGCCAGCAATGCCCAGATCATAGTTTAGAAGGTAGAAACCATAATTTTCATATCTTGAAGCAACAGTAGCCCCAACAGCAGAATCAGACTCTCCCAGTCACAGAAAACTATAAATTGCTGAATTTTGAAGATAATCTAGGGAGATTTACAGTTTAAATTGATCAAAAAAAACATTCTTTATCCTGTCCGGGACTTGAAAAAAATCCGGTCAAGGTGAACTAAATGAACTTGGCTATACAATATGATGGCCACAGACCATTTGCCTCTTCAACACTTCTTTAGAATATATTCAGTTTTAAAAAAGGGGGGGCGGGGCGGGAGAAGGCATTGACAGTTGTGGGACCTCTGGCCCCTCAGAGAAAGGTAGTTTGTAAAGATGTACACTTCTAGATGGAGACACTAGCATCTGTTGTCTGCTAAGTGAATGCAAGACCTCTCTAGATCTACATAAGGCGTACACATCCAAATTTGTCCTTCATTATAAATTCCTAAGATTTATCTGTTGAAACAGATACATGGACTATTTGCGTGGTCTACATACCCCAGACTGTTCACAAGTTAGTATAGTGGTTTATGATACTGGAAGGAAGGGAATTAACGTTTTCCTGTCAATGGTCATGTCATGGTCAAAGCACTGTCGGAGCAAGAGGTGGATTTAACTTATCATATAGATATGTCAGAAGTGGAGGTACACAGTTTTCTTTTTTTTTTAAAGCCACATTGTTTCCATCAGAGAGCTAATTCACCTAGGAAACCAGATAGCCACAAGTATCAGAAGAACCTTTTTATTCTAAGATGGAATACACAAGCTTTGGGTTATAAGAAAAGTAACAATTGTCTGTCTGGAGATTCAACTGCTTGTAAGCCTGTTTGGATGATGTACACTATGTGCAACGAGCCAAATTTCATGTGTAAACTCTCCCCTGGTTTTCCCTTGGTTACATGGGATCACATTTGAAAGGTCCAGAGAGTCCTGCTTCCTAGAGGTATAAAGGCTTCTCACAGGTGGTGGATAATCATATATCATCCTTCACTTTTTGAAGGAGAGCATGCTGGAGTGGGAAGTCTCAATACAAGGTACTTGGGGTAAAATTTTCATAAGTGCTTAAATCCCATTTTCAAAAGTAACTGAGGGCTTGTGTACCCCTTGGGATTATGTGCACTACAGGGGTGTGATTTCTAAAGCACTTTCACTCACTGGCTGGTCTGTGTAGACTGCTGGTGTACACTGAAAGTTCCATAGCACTATGTTAAAGTGTACTAAGGAACCTTCAGTGTGCACCAGCAGGGTCAACATGGACCAGTTAGTGCAAGACACATTAGCGTGCTTTAGAAATCACACCCCCGTGGGGTGCAGTGTAGACAAGCCTTTAGGCACTTAGAAGCCTAAATATCATGGAAAGTCAGTGGTTAAGTTCCTGACTTGGAAACATTCAGCCAAAAAGTGGGTGTCTGCTGTTCAAGAGTGATGGACATTCAGGCCTTATTAGTTGATCCTCTCTCCCAAGATTTGCCCACATGGATCTTTCATACACTTTCCCACCAGCTTTTTTCTTGTACAGAATGCTTCAAAAGATCCAATAAGTAGGGCCCTACCAAATTCATGGGCCATTTTGGTCAATTTCACAGTCAGGATTTTAAAAATCCTAAATTTTATTATTTCAGATATTTAAATCTGAAATTTCACAGTATCGTAACTGTAGGGGTCCTGACCCAAAAAGGGGTTGTGGGGTGATTGCAAGGTTATTGTGGGGGGGAGGGTATTGCCACCCTTACTTCTGCACTGCTGCTGGCAGGACACTGCCTGGGGCTGGGCACCTGGCCAGCAGCTGCCACTCTCTGGCCACCCAGCTCTGAAGGCAGCACAGAAGTAAGGGTGGCAATACCACAGTCCCCCTACAATAACCTTGCAAACCCTGCCCCCTGCAGCTCCCTTTTGGGTCAGGACCCCCAATTTGAGAAATGCTGGTCTTCCCTATGGTATCTGTATAGTATAGGGTGAAAGTACACAAAAGTCCAGATTTCACAGGGGAGACCAGCTGTGAATTTGGTAGGGCTCTTCCAATAAGTGAGAGCTTGAGTTAATATCTGAGTAGTGCCCCATTGGCCCTGGTGGCTTTGGTGCTTGACAACAGAATTGGCAATTGATCCTTCATTACACCTATGTCTGGGCAGACCCCCTTGCCTTAAGATTCTTTTTATTATGGCACACCAGGCATGATTTATTTAATATGGCTTTTGAGTGTGGTCTTCAGGGATTTTGACTGAACATAGCCTGCCAGGGCCTGGAGGAAATTCAGGCACAGCCATAAGGATAATGAACAAGTATCAAGCATAGGCTGAATTTTGGACTGTCAGATCTCTGCAGACCCAGATACTGGCATTGAGAAACAACTTAGTGCCAGGAGCTGAACAAAGTCTAACCTTTCCTCTTTTAGTGAGACCTATTAAAGCACAAAACTTACTGTGTCCATTGAAGATCCAAAAATTTGCTTCCTGGGGTTAGAATCTGGCCCTATCGGCATTGACCACACAGTCCTTTTTGCCAGTTTGGGCAGACTTTTTCCTTCTAATCAAGGTCTTATTCCCAGTAGTCGTTGCTTTTGCCAGATCAGCTTCTGAACTGGGTGTATTTTCAAGGAAGGCAACTGGTGTATTGTTCACCAGTTAAGTGTGCTTCAATTTATATCCTGGCTACCGATCACCTTTTTGGTTTCTGAATTTAAGATCAGGGCTTATTTAAATGAATGGTAGCTATTTAAAAAAGCCTGAAAGTGCTAATAAGATAGAATCATAGAAATGTAGGGCTGGAAGGGACCTCAAGTCATCTAGTCTAGTCCCCTGCTCATGAACTGTCAGCAAATGTTGCCAACTCAACATTTAGTCCTGGTTTACACTACAGAGCTAAAAAAGTTGCCACAAGGCGCCTTACGTTGACCTAACTCTGTAAGCATCTACACTAGGGGTTCTCAAACTTTTGTATTAGTGACCCCTTTCACACACCAAGCCTTTGAGTGCGACCCCCCCCCCCTTTATAAATTAAAAACACTTTTTATATTTAATACTATTATAAATGCTGGAGGTCAAGTGGGGTTTGAGGGTGGAGGCTGACAGCTCACAACCCCCAGTTTGAGAACCCCTGATCTACACTAAAATGTCACTCCCACTGATGTAACTCTCCCACTTTGCCAATTTAATAATTCCATCTCCTTAAGAGGCATAGTGCTTAGGTTGACACAATGTCAGTGTAGATGCTTTGTTACTTACGGTGACTTTAGGGGCCTCCCAGAGGTGTCCCGCAATACCCTACCATGACCACTCTGCTCACTGTTTTGAACTCTGCTGCCCAGCAGCCAAGTACACAGATGCGCAAGCCCTGCCCTTTCAAAGCCCTGCAATTTTTGAATTTCCATTTCCTGCTTGCTTGGCATGGAGAGTTCACCTAGCAGCTGCCCAGGCCGGCTCCATGCTGTAGACGTGTGGAGTACACAGGAGGTGGTGGATCCCCTGGGGGTGTGGGGAGAAGAGGCTGTGCGGGCACATCTCCAATTTAGATGTAGAAACATCGATATCTATGAGCAGATTGCTCAGGGCATGGGGAGGGGAGGGCTACAAGAGGGATCTGCAGCAGTGCTGCGTGAAAGCCAAGAACCCGTGGCAGATGTGCCAGAAGGCAAAGGAGGCTGAGAATTGCAGACATGCCGCTTTTACAAATTGCTGCATGCCATCGTCAGCACAGATCCTACCACCACCACCAAGAGCCACGTGGATACTTTAGGGGAGCTGGAGTCACAGGCCCTTGAAGTGAACAGAGGAAGAGGACTATGGGGTACAGGTGATGGGGGGGATCCAGTGGTGCGGCAATCTAGGACCTGTTTTTGATGCCAGAGCAGTCTGGTCTGTCTCTACAGTCCAGCATAGGTGAACCTGACGCAGAGGAAGGAACCTCTGGTAAGTGTGCAGTTTGCTTTGATATTTAAGGGGCACATCTGTTCATTTACTCTTTTTTAATCGTGCTAGAAGAGGTAGCGAAATAACCAATGGAGGTAGAGTCACTATGCTTCTCATTCCCCTGCACAGTTAAGCAGAGGGGGTCCTGTAGAAGAGTTGGTTTATGTGCACTGGTATGTCTTGTGAATCCTCCATAGAGATCTCGAGGAAACTTTCCTGGATGTAGTCTGCAATCCTCAGCTGAAGATTTCTGGGGACTTATTTCTTCTGCTGTGGTAGGACACTTTCCCATGTCACTCAGCAATTATTAAGCAGGCACCATTGCAGCACACAGGCTAGTAGCATATAGACCTGGTCTGCAGCTGGACATGTGCAGGAGCTGTTCCCTTTCAGCCTCCATTCAGGAGTGAGATGTCAGCTAAAATCACCACTGCCTGTGGAAAACAGCGCCACTATTCAGTTCAATTGCCCTATCTACATATACTCATGCCCATGAGCTACCCTGCTTTATTGTCCCAACTCCCCGCCCTGGGACTGCAGCCATGCTGCATGAATCCCAAGGAGAAGTGAGAATGTAGTGTTTGTAACTTGTGTGCATCAAGGGAGTGAGTTCGGTATATACCAAGTTTCTACTGATCTTGTGAAAACACTCACAATACTACCTCTGTGCATTGTATCTTTTGCAAGTGGAAATGTGGCCTTGAGAGGGTCTCTCCATCCACACAAGCAGAGCAGCTCAGCCAGATAAGGAGGAGAAGGAAGAGGACACGAGATGACACGTTCCAAGAGATCTTGCAAGCCTCTGGTGCTTCGGATACCAAGCACAGGGCTTGGAGGGATCACCCTTGTGGACAGAATGGACAGGGATCGAGAGGATAGGAGAAAAGCCCTGAGAAAGGAGAGAGATGTGCAGCAGGAGATACTAGCACTTCTCAAGCAGCAAACACATGTTGGAGACCCTTGTTGACCTTCAGGTTCAACAGACCCGTGCTCACCTCCCTCTGCAGCTTATAGAGAACTGCATTCTGAGACCTCCCTATATGCCCCACCTCCCCTATTCCACATGGTGTCTAGGGCCACTGCCCTACTCTACCATTCCATCCCGGGGGAGAGAACAGATATTAACAGCTGCACATACACTGCCCCATAGTTGCCAACTCTGTGGGTGCTCCAAAAATTAGTGGGTGCTCTGCACCCACCGGCAGTCAAGCTCCCTTCACCCCCCTAAGCGTGCTGTGTCCCCGCTTCTCCGCCTACCTCCCAGCGTTTCCCACCCAGCTGCCAACAAACAGCTGTTTGGGAGCTTTAGCATGCTCCGAGGGAGGAGTGGGAATGTGGCATGCTCAGGGGAGGAGGCGAGGAAGAGATGGGGGTGGGGCGGGGATTTGGGGAAGGAGTTGGAATGGGGGTGGGGCCTCATGGAAGGGGTAGAGTGGGGTTGGGGCCAGGGGCAGAGGGGGAGTCGAGTACCCACGGGAAAGAGAGGAAGTGAGCACCTATGCACTGCCCTGTGAGAGAGACAGTTGGTGTATGTTCGTGAAATGAAAATGACTGTTCTTTCCCTTTCAAAGGTTCTTTCCCCTGTATTTATAAAGCATTTCAACATCCCTAATGATAATCCTCTGGTCTGGAAAAAAAAAAAGTCCCTGCTTACAGCTTTTTGAATAGTCCTGTGTTCTTAAAGATGCGTGCATCATGCACCATCCTTGACCACCCCACATTAATGTCGATAAAGCATCCCCTGTAATCCACCAGCGCTTGCAATACCATAGAAAAGTAGCCCTTTCTGTTGATGTACTCTGGGGCAAGGTGATCTAGTGCCAAAATCGGGCTATGCACAGCATCTAGCACCCCAACGCAGTTCAACCCCATTGCTTCAAAACCATCCACTATGTCCTGCATGTTGCCCAGTCACAATCCTTCGTAGCAGGATGCAATTGATGGCCCTGCACGCTTGCATCACAGCAACCCCCATGGTGGATTTCCCAATTCCAAATTGCTACCCATCTGTGGGGAATCAATCTGATGTTGCAAGCTTCCGCGATTGCCACTCATTTCTCCACTGTCAGAGCAGGTCTCATTTTGGTGTTGCTGCACCATCTGCAGCTGCTCCGTGAATGCCAACAACAACCTTGAATTGTTTCTATGTCCCACAGCAAATTAGCCTCCAAGGAATCATCATGTTCCCTGTGGCTCCTCTGGCAGCTCTTCAAATACTGCATGATCAGGTGCATTGTGCACGCAACACTCATCACAACAGTGGAGAGGTGTGCAGGATCCATGCTTCACACAGTGATGGCAGACACGCATGTTTGTGGGGTTTTTGAAAAAGGGGGGGAAACATTATAGGATGCATATAAAATTACGGGATTGAGAAAACTGCATCATGAGACCTTGAAAGCATGTTCCCAGTCACCCATGCACAACTCGTTTGCCCCCATGAGGCATTGCAATCCCTTCCCAAAATACCCTGCGGTAGGTGGTGGCAAGTTGCACAGTGGGATAGCTACCCATGGTGCATTGCTCTCTGCCTTGATGCAAGCACTGGTAGTGAGGTCATGCACTGCTGACCCAAAGAGTGTAGTGTGGACATTCAAAAGTGATTTAATTATTGAGGCAGCTGAATATCAACGTAATTTAGGTAGTCTTAATTTTGTAGTGTAGACCTGCCTTTAGTAATTGCTCACTAATTTAAAGATTGATAATCTGCCTAAATTTTTGATTTTCCACATCTTTCAATATCCTCCCTTTCATCCTGACTTGTAATTTCTGTGCATTTTTATTAACATTTCTCTGCTTTTGGTGTGACAATATGGCTTGTTTCAGGCCTCGTGACCACCAGCAGCCATAAACATTTTTCAGTATTTGAGAAAAACATTTCAGATTCCTTAAAGACTTTAAGAAAATTAAACATCACAGTCGTAAAAACAAACTTGTAATGATAAATCTTGATTTCTGGCATAACCAAATGACCAATGTAGTGTCAAAACACTATTTTTCTGATTACCACATGCAATCATAAACTGAAAATAAAAATTATAAGGAAATCTGTTTCTTTTTTCCATATTTTCTATTGCTACAGAAAATAACGGAAATGCATAATCTTGACGTTTCATAATTCTCTGAATGTAATGAAGATGGCTGAAGTTTTACAATTTTCATTTGTAAATCATGTTAGTCTACTGTGAAAATTTTAAGTCTAAAACATAACTTTAGAGTTTACACTAGCATGGTGAAAAGGATTTAGGTGCAGAAGTTCACTGAACATGACTGCAAATAGGACTATCAGCGGGAATGTGCTTTAGTACACTAAGCATTTCTTTAAAGCAAATTAGTTTAAAATATTTCTGTCACTACATTGAACAGCAAAGCATTTTCCAATAGAATAAACTTTAATGAAACATGTTATTAAAGGTACAATTATTTGGCTCATAACGCTGTAAGTTTTATTGGGTATCAGACAAGAAGGATGAGCCTGTCACCTTCATAGCTCCTTAGCTCATGAATGTTAGCTGGTTATTCAGTTAAAAGCTCATAAAAGTTTTCTATAGGTGTGAGAATTCTCTCTCTTCAATAAGAATATTTTTGCAGTAAGTGATTAACACACCAAGTTCATTAGTAAGTAATTCAACTATGCTTGAGCTGCTTCAGGTTTGACCCATGGAGCCTGTGAACTACTTGTTTTGTGGCTAGTAAAATTGTTTTCTACCTTGCAGTATGCAAATTGTTATTCCAAGTTGTCTAGTTGGAAAGCAGATTGTTTTTTAAAGAGTCAGCAACATGAAATCTGCCCTGCGTTCAACGTCAGCTTTTAGCAAGAGTCTTTTGAAGTAATCATGTTTGCATTTCCACTGAGCAGGTTTTATCTTTCCACATTTCAAAGCAATTTAGGTATAAACACATGATATTGGCTAAGAAATTGCAAGCTGATCTGTTTGGGAACAGCTTTAAGGACAAACAAAATGCATATTTCAGTATACTGTTATATCCCAAAAATAAAATTAAATTTTGATTTTTGTCTTGTTCCCTCTGGAAATGTCCGTGTACATTGTTTTTTGTTAAACTTGATATATTTAAAACATTTGAACTATTGTCGTAGGTGTGTGGGATTTTACTAATGCTTGACGGGCAGCTCTGTTCATGTTCTTGCTAATCTGAATTTTCTCTTTGGTCTCCGAGAGCTGTTTGGACATCTCACAAACGTTTTCTCTTGGGCTGGATGCAGGTGCACGTTGTCAACACTTTGAGAACAAAACGTCATTCTAAATAGAAAACACAAAGTATAAGTTACCTTTTCTGGACACTTCTTTGTGTAAGTGTTCTGTTCCCCATAGTTCCCCAATGGCTTCAATTCCTTTTTCTGCTTTTTTTAATAAGATATCTAATTGTTTTCATTTGCTTTTAATTATGAGTGTGCATCTGGCAACAAGGTATTTAGAGCAGGGTAAGGGGGAATAGGTGAGGCATAGGTGATTCCTATGTATTTAGTTTACTGCTTCTGTATGTTCTTTCTGATCTTCCAAACTTTATGCTAGTTCTCGTGAGTCTTGTCTTCATGAGGAAATTGTTGATAGAATTCTCCACGGCCATTACCATCAGTTTAGCTCTCAATGCCACAATGGTGGCATGCTAGTAAGGGCAAGGTGCTGATGGTCACTAGGGGCATAAACCAGGTCATGTAGATTGTTCTGATAGTTAGATAATATGGTGCTTAAAACAGCAGCTGCCTGGACCCTACACTAGTGTTCTCCTACTCTTGCTACCACGGGTGATGTTGAAACATTAATAGCAATAGATGGACATTTTAGTGAAAATATCTTTGTATAAATGCAGCCCTAATAACATTTTGAGGCTGTGAGGATGAGATCTCAAAGGCAGATGAAAGCTTAGCCCATCCTTGAACATTTCTGCTCCGCTCTTTAAGAAGCATTATTGAAAAATTATTCATTGACACGTGTCCCACTCTTCCACACAAAGGGAAAATCTAGCACATAAAACCATTCCAAACAAATGTTTCAAATGATTAAAATGGGAAAAATGTGGATATGAAAATATAGTCAACAGTTTGTTCAAGTGCCTGGGAAAGTGGAAGACTTCTCAAAACATATGGTTTGTTTTTTCTAGTATTTTAAAATCTAAAATTCCCAATATGCTAATGATTAAATTCATGCAGTTTGGTCTCTCCAAGGGAGTTTTAGTAAATGATTTAAATATACCCCCACATTTTTTTCAAAGAGATTTCCCCTTAAGTATTCCTTGTGCTTCCTTTTAGAAATACCTAGTAAGCTTTCACTCACCCCAAAGCACTATTTCAGTTCCCATGAAGTTCTAGATTTCATAGAAAGAGAATAGCACCTCATCAGCCCCTATTATAACATCCTCAACCCCAAAATCCGGTTCCACTTACAGAAAATAATGCCAAAGGTCGTTGGGTATCTAAAACACCTACAAAGTTTTGTGGTGCCAACCCCCCCCCCCAGCCTTATCTACTCCAGTGGGAATCCCTCGACAGCACACCAGTAGTGTAATTCTTTTGAACAATTTTGAGAGTCCTCTTGCAGCACATTATTAGCACACACAACAGTATCAGGGAGGAACCTTCTTCTTTAGGAAAATTTCAAATGGAGCAGACACATATTCCTTTCACATTTTGTATACATTTTCTTAAACTATCAAAACTCCGGTTGAACCATGTCTCTGTCATGCACAATGCATCTTACTCTAATTGATCCTGCAGCTAACTTAGCTAAGTCAATACTGTATTAGGTCCATTATCATACTCATACCAATATGAGATGTCAAACTCATGATTAATACTCTATGGCAGGATCAAGTCAGAGATGCTGTTCTGTGAGGAGGAAAATATTTATAAAACAAATGCTTTGAGTAAGAGCAAAAGAAGCACAAAGATATTGGTCAAGTAAATGTATAATTTTTTTCCTTTAGGTTTGAAGCGCTATGTAAATTTCTGTAAATCACTCATCTAATCCCTCTTTCAAATCAGCACCAGGAAACTATGGCTCTGCAGGGGGTACCCTCAATAATCTGCAATAGATATCATTGGTGGTGAGGTCTTTCCTGACCTCTATGGAGCAAGACCAATATAATTGTCCCTTCAGGATTGAAGCTTTTTGCAAAGTAGGACAATTTGTTCCCATTTAACCTTAATTAAAATGGCTAGTTCTCAAGGGGTTAAAGCAGTGGCAGTCATTAAAAACATTACTATGCAGTCTTCTGGCTGAAATTTTCCTTTGTTTTAAAGACAAACTATTTCACAAATATAAGCACTGATTTTACCAGTACTGTAGTAGTTTGTCTATGGGGGATGATGTAATAGCTCAGGGGTAGGCAACCTATGGCAGGCGTGCCAAAGGCAGCACGCGAGCGGATTTTCAGTGGCACTCACACAGCCCGGTCCTGGCCACCGGTCCGGAGGGCTCTGCATTTTTATTTAATTTTAAAAGAAGCTTCTTAAACATTTTAAAAACCTTTTTTACTTTACAACAATAGTTAAGTTATATATTATAGACTTATAGAAAGAGACCTTCTAAAAACGTTAAAATGTATTACTGGCACGCGAAACCTTACATTAGAGTGAATAAATGAAGACTTGGCACACCACTTCTGAAAGATTGCCGACCCCTGTAATAGCTCTTGAAAACCATGAAACCTCACCTTGCATTTGGAAGTTTTTACTCAAGAAAAATCTAGCTCCTGGCAAACAAAGTGCAATGATTTTACAGTTTGCCTGACAATCACTTCATCTACAGCACCAGAAAAATGACAGCATAGAGTGCAGGAGTGACTGCTAAACACTGGCAGTGATCAATGTTGTTATGTATGGTGCTTTTCCTCTCCAGTATCTCTGTATGTGTATGCTTAACCCACCATGGAAATTCCACTATTCACTAACACACTATCCAACCAGGCAGGGGCCTCCACACAAGTTTTGATACTGCACACAGAGTAGTAGTAGCTCATCTGTCCAAGACTGGACCAGAGCAAAAGAAACTAATGTGAGAAAAATCTACCAAGTCTATCAGAAAACAGACTTCTTGTGTTAAATTAATGTAATGAATAATCAGACAGGAGACTGCATAGTTCTGAAGTCTGCTTCCTCCTATGTTACACTTCTGAGCATGATATAAAGCACCCTGGCTTTTCCCTAGGGGGAGTTATTGTTGGGGCAGGTGATGGGGTTGTCTTTATAAAGTTACTGTTAACAATGTGTGCTTTTTCAAAAATATTGTGTGGTCCCTAGGGACTCTGACAGGTGCATTCTGTATAAAAAAAGAAAAAGAAGAAGAAGAAGAAAAGCAGGCTTCCTTTGGTCATCAATTGTATTAGGGAAAATCTTCACTGCAGAGTTAACTTTGGTGTGGTCCCTAACCCTCTCTCACATAAAAAGCTCTCACCAGAGTTTGTGGTGCTTAAAACCAGGGCTAGCTGACTTAGCTGGGGGGCATATGCTAGGACTCAAGTGCCACTTTCACTTGAGCTAGTGGCCCCCTACTTTGTAATAAGCCTGCAGATGAAACCACTCAAGTGCTGATAGGTCTCAAAGGTCTTCCCACAATTCCTCCATGTGCCCAGAAGGCCAGACAAGTTCTCCCCATTTCCCGTGTTCATTGGGAAACAATCATAGAGCAGCTCAGATTACTGCAGCGTAAAGCACCATGGGAAATGCCCCCAGAAGTCCTACTGACTCCCACAGGTGCATGCAGCACCAGGGAGGACTGAGTGACTCAGGTAGGGTTTTGCAGAGTGGTTGCCCACTCCTGGGCTAGGCTAACATAGGCGATTGCCCCAGTTAACTCTGCAGTGAAGACATACTCATAGTGCTCAAAGCTTGTTGCTTCCAAAGAGTTCAGCTGATAAAGAGGCTGCTGTCAGAGAACAGGAGTCCACATGTAGCAATCAATTATCTAAAAAGTTCAGTTTCAGGCCTACAAAGATACCCAGGCCTGAAAAAAAATCACAGGATATCTAAAGGTGCACGTTAATCCTTGAATTCAGCTCTATTTTGAATCACAACTGGATTTATGATACAGCCATGTCACTCTCCTTGTACTCAACATACACAAAATATGAGCAGACCAAAGACTGCTTCTGCTATACATAGCGGGTGAAAACCAAGCCCACTCCCCCCTCCTTCCATTGCTACAAAGCAGTTTGTGCTCACTTTGTAAGTTCCCTTATGTCTCCCTATCCCACCCACTGATGTTTTTTAAACTCATATGGGAGACAGACAAGTGGGATGGACAGGCACAGTGGGTGGTGTTTAGTGAATTGGAGTAAAGAGGTTTATTTTCTTTGCGCATCTCAAAAGTTGTAGTCTTAGTTATTTTATCTCTGATAATTTAAGGTCTGTGCCCACTCTGCTCCTTAATTACTCCAAAAAGTGATTTCTATAACACCTACTTTTGCTGTGTTTCTCCTGCTTTGACTCTTATTGTCTTTACAATAAGTCCTGGTCGACGGTTGCCCTTTGTCCAGGGGATGATAGTTTGAACTGTGTCCCAGATATTTTCCCAAACTGCAGTTCCTTCCCATTTGAATTTGATCATCATTAGCTCACCAATGTCGATGTCCAGAGTGATGAGAAAGGAATAGGTTTTATTTCCTGTAATGCCTTCAACGCTGTAAAAGCAAAACCACCAAAAGTGATCTGGACACTGAAATGTGCTTTGTGTGAATGACAGTTTCTGTATTATAGGTCTATCTATGGTTTCCATGTGAAGAGGTAGAGCAGATGACACTAATATCTAAACAACACTTGAAGAAAATGTATTTTTCTTCCTGCACGTTTTAACTGTAAACAATCTTGCAAGATTCTACAGCAGTGGTGCATTTACTATTAAAATAAAGTTGTACTCTTCCCACTTACAAACTGGTCAGTACATTAGCCACTGAGCTACCGATATTATTTGTTCTTTGTATTGCAGTAGTTCCTAAGAGTCCCAGTCACGGACCAGGACCCCAGTGTGCTAGGCACTGTACAAGCACAGAACAAAAAGAGAGTCCCTGCCGCAAAGACCTTACTTGACGGACTTAATTTTTGTTATTACTGTCCATATAGGTAGGGATCAAAGTGTTGGGGGCAGTTCCCCTCCATTGCTAAAATCAGAAGGAGTTTCCCTTCTCCCTGGTCTGGGGAAATCACAGCTCCTCCAGGGCTTCTGCTCCTCCAGGGATGGTGAAGTGTGAGGATTTGTCAAACAGAGCCGATAGAAATGGGAGGAGCCTGGACTATTTGTGGAGCAGCAGTAACTCCTGACAGGAGGAGAAAAGATTTCCCAAAACAGAGTCCCTCTGTGCCTCTTCTTCACTACAAGAAGGTCTGTCCTACCAGCAGCACCCAACTCCCTCTCCCTCTCGGTGGAAAAACAGAGCACCCAGATTTTGCAGAAAATCCCTCTAGAAATGTCCCTAAACTTGTCTAAACTGAGGGGAACTACACCAGATGTTTCGGTATTTCTCCAGGAAGGACCTCCCAAGTTCCCATTTGCTTTTACATCAATTCAGATTCTCTGTAATGGTCAAGTCTAAATGACATATAGCAATGGAAGTGGGGTGTGCTAGCGATGTGTCTTTCACTTCTCTCCATGCACAAATGCTCTATCTCTGTGGTTAGCTGGCTAAGGGCCTGGTGGGAGAAGAACCTTTTGGGATATATTCTTCTCTTATCTCTATTCTCTTCTCCTTCCTGCATGCATAAGATGATAACATACAGAGATACTGTGTGGTGTCTAGACTCATGACAACAGCCACCCATACTGGTGAACCTCCCCATTTTAGTTAGATCGCCTTTTAACTGCACAAAATAGATCCAGCATTCTACAACTGCTCACATTGGGATGGACTGAACTTGACTGGACTGGATGCTGTACTCAATGTTCAAGAAAACTTCTAAGATTGACTAGTTCATTTTATAGTGACTTTTCATACCAAGACTTGCATGAACATTGTAAAAGTCCTCCCCCCCACCTCCCATGATTTCCAGTTCATCTATTGAAGACTGTACTAAACCAGGCAATTCAGAACAAATGATGCATATTTATTATTCAAGTGAGCCTGTATTAGAAAATGTAGCATCGGTTTTCACCACAATAAACTAGGGACTTTGTGTCTAGTACTCACAGCGTGATGGGGAGATTTTCAGCATCTTCTTTAGTGCCTGTCAGAGAGACAGTAAAAGTTGGTTCTACCTGCTTCTCTTGAATTTCATTGATGAAGTGTATCTTGAATTGATAATGGTAAACTGCACAGGAGAAGAAATTGCAAGGTGAGTCATGGTCTTACAGGCAGCATACTCATGTGATAGCAGAAATTTGCAGTTCAGAGCAGACACTTGAAAATCATTTCCCATTTATTTTATTAAATGCATTGGTCACCATTAAAAAGTCAGCAGTTGTTAATTATTGCCAAACAGCATTAGCCAACAGGTTTTTGGGTCCCCGCTGCTCTCTTTATAGGGAGTGGTGTAGGGGAAATGGGTGGGCGGGAGTTTTCTGTGGGAAATCTTTCAGATTTCATAAGATTTAATTCTGAGAATTTCTGATGCGTGTCACACAGAGTAAGCAGGCAGTTCCTGGTCTGACTTCCCTGGATTCTGTACAGCTGTATAGATAGAAATCCTTTTGTGGACTGGGAAGGGCAGTGGAGTAGTCACGTGGATTGAGAACTCTCTTCTGGATGTCAGCCTTGCTCACTGTGATCTGCTGGAACATCTCCCAGCAAAACAGATGACTGTTCTTGATGGCATAATGATACATTGTGCTTAACATGCATCTGTTCACAATATGACTTTGTTCAACACATTGCAATAAGAAACATGTCATTACTGCTTTGAAGTTTGATGGGTTCTAGAAGAAGAGGGTTTGGGAAAGTCTTTGAACTGAAAAAGTGACGCATTTGTGGAGAAGAGTGGCTGAGATATCAGCGTATGTGTCATATGTAGTTTTCACATGTAGCAAATTGCAGAAAATCATTGTCTGACTGTGTGCAAATTGTGCCATACAGCTTTGAATGCCCAATTTTGTCTATCCTCTGCCCGGTCAGCCTGTCAGAAGTAATGGTAACAGAAGTAGTTTCATTTACTGTGGAAAAGCCATTATCAGCTGATTAAACCATTCATATAGTACCATCTATCAGAGGATTTCTGAGCAAGATGACTCTCGGTCTGCCCCCAATACATTAAATGGCTTTAAATTAAGAAACATAACACTCAGGAGTTGTTGGTATCCCCCATAACACTGAGCCCTATGGGCAAACACTCCTTCCTTCACCAGGCCCGCCCCTCCAGGCTGGGGCTTGGAAGGGGACAGTATAGGTCTGCTTATGTCAGTCTTATACGGATCTTGTGCATCTGGGGGAATTTTCCTTGTCACTTCGCCCTTTCTATGTGGCCCCTTTATGCTGCTTGGAGCAGCACCTTGAGGCTGGTGCATAGAATGGGTCCCTTGGTTGGTTTGGCTAAGTATTCAAACACATCCATCCACTAAATACCCAATCTATCATTTTTAAATAGATTTTAACCTACTGACACTGTATATCAGACCACACTGATCAGACTGCACCTCTTACAAATGCTATGCCCATAACCATGTGAAATTAAAGCTGGGCCTGCATTGATCTTGGAGACTTGGGAAGGAAGTTCATGTTATTAAATACTAATAGATTTCTGCAGAAGCTAAAGGCAAAAAACTTTTCACTGTCCCCACTGGATGAAGGTTGTTTTTTTCCTAGCCATCTGCTGGATCAGACCTGTAACAGATGTCCTGGCTAAGGGCTTGTCTTCACTACCTGCCCAGATCGGCGGGTAGAAATCGATCTCTCAGGGATCGATTTATTGCGTCTCGTCAGGACACGATAATCGATCCCTGAATCGATGCGCATACTCCACCAGCCCAGGTAGGAGTAAGCGCAGTCGACGGGGGAGCCGCGGCGGTCGATTTGCCGCCGTCCTCACAGCGGGATAAGTCGGATCAGATATGTCGAATTCAGCTACGCTATTCCCGTAGCTGAATTTGCGTATCTGAAATCGATCCCCCCTCGTAGTGTAGACGTAGCCTAATTTTGGGCATTCACACCTCCAGGGCACATTTAGCAAGAGTTACAGGTGTTTATCCTGCTCTCCTGGTTAAATTACAGATCAGGTAATTACATACTATTACCCAATACTGCCTGATAGTTAGTGTGGAAAGGTATTCACTCCCCCTCCTTAAAACTGATGTGTAGCATCACTCTCACAGAATGGCTGCAGTTCAGTGGTAGGTGAGTGACCCCTCTACATACATACATGCAGTCTGTATAACACGTTGATCTTCCAGGATGAAAGGCACTATTATAAATGTGTTTTCTTACAACTGCTATTTTTTTAATGAAACCAGGTCAGCTTTCACTCCAGGACCTACTGTCATTAACTTGAAGAATAGAATGTCCAGTTTCATAAAGAAACTAAGATTATGAGGAAGTATAACATTGAGCTTCTTAATTATTTTCTGTCTGAATTTTTCACATGATCTTTACAGCATTCTTGGGAAAGTGTTTCAAGATCACTTGATACAGATTCTTACACAGTTGTTAGACTGTTTTGCAGCTACTATGAAAGAAAAGTCTTGTTAAGGCATTGACCTTTTGATATCCCAAAGGTCTGTGAGAATGCCTTTTTCTTTTTACATCAGGAATACAGTTCCAGGAACTGAAATGTCTTTAAAAGTGAAATTCAAGTCAATGGGAACAACAGAGTTAAGGCTCATGGTAAGAAAAGAGTTCCAGATGCCAGTAAGAAAACAATACCAATGATCTTTTCTTTTGCCAAGGCACATTTGTCAGTAGATTCCTTACTATAAAAGCAGTGTTTAATCATGGATCCTGAAGGTGATCTTACCATGCTGACCCAAAATAAATTTTTGCTTTGAAGAACAAGTGAAGAGTGACTGCTTAGGGGCTCCTAAAATGTCAAAATATATTTTGAGCAGTGTGATGGGGCATCTGCCCCACACTGGCCAGTAAAGGGTTAATAGAGCCCTAGAGAGGCTGTGGCAAAAAGCAGCCAATAGGAGAGGGGCTGTGAGGAGTGGCCATTGAAGGCCCAGCAGGCCCATATAAAAAGAGCCTCAGTGCTTGAGGAGGGAGCACTGTGTCTGGAGTAAGCTGCAATCCTGTAGCATCTTGGACAAAGCAATGCCGGCAGGAACCTGGGGAGAAGAGAAGGAGCTCCGGATGGGCTGCTGAGACAGAGGAGGGTGTTGTGGCCGCAAGGAAGTGGCCTAGGGAAATGTAGCAATGGTAGAGGCAAAGGACTGCAGTAAGTGAATGCAATTCAGAGGGTCCCTGGGCTGGGACCCATAGTAGTGAGCAGGCCTGGATCCCTCCCACTCACCACTGGGGGAAGTAGCAGGACAATTGACTGCAGTCACCACTGGGGAAGTGGCTGAACTATGAACTAAACTCCCCTGGAAGCGGGGAACACGGATAGTCACATGGCTAGAGAACTGAGCCATGAAGAGGATGCAGTGGCTCCTGACACAAAGGGGTTGCAGGTGGACTGCGGAGAAGGAGTGATGGGGTGCAGACCATGGATGGGGTGTTGGCCTCGAGCTAATCCCCAGAATGACCAGGAGGAGGCACCTGTCCAGAGGTAAGTGATGTGCTCCATGACAATTAGCTTTCCACATCATAATTAAAAATAAAATAGGAAATTCAGAAAATCAACTTTTTTCTGTTTTCATATGGATTAAATCCAGTCCAATCTGAGTTGCTGAGACAGATCTGTGCATGTAGCCTCCCCATTTGGAATAAATGCCATGCATTTTAAACGAGGATTAGAGGAAGGGTTTCCAAAAATCTTTCAAAAGAACCCAAAAAATGTGTGAAAGGATTACATTGAATTACACATTGCAGTCTGATGTCCCCAGTGCTCAAAGTATAAGCAGCAAAATTCAATAGTTCTGTACATAAGCAGAGCTTGTTCTAGGGATGTGCAAACCATGTGGGTGTCTCCTTTCCCTGTGGCAACCTCTTAGCATCCAAAGTGGTAATAAATAGCTTATTTCTGAAAGGAGGGAGGAGGACTGAACACATTGTCTCCTTCAGACAATTCTCACTCTCTTTAACAATATGTGAGACAGTATTGGCCAGACTGACGTTGGCATACATTGCATCTGTGGAGTCAGAGCAGAATCTCCTGCAGTACAGGCTTTTCCCTGCAATTCCCAAGCTGCTGGATACTCTGTGATGCAGGCAACAGCCCTGAGGACAGAGAGACACTCTCGCATCCCTCTTTCTTTTTAGTTCCCGTGAGCTTGGTGGCAGCAGAAGCAGAAGAAAGGGGAGTGTAGCAAAGCAAGACACACACAGGCATGGCGCCTCCTGCTGGTTGTCTTGGGAATTAGCTCTCCAGCACTTGGAGCGCCTCCTGGTGGCCGGTGTCTCGCCTGTTTCTAGCTCCCCCGTGTCCCTCCCGGACCTAGGTGCCCTTTACCTCAGGGTTCTGCCCCAGCAGTACCCCACCATGCTCTCAGTCTCCCCTCCCAGGGGACCCCCCAAACCTCCCACCCACCTGGCCTCAGTGGCTACTGCCAGTTATCTAGCCCCCACTCACTGGGGCAAACTGCAGTCTGTCATGGCCACACATCATCAGCAAGAGGGTCGGACCAACTGCCTCTGCCCATTCCCAGGCGGCACCTCCCAGGCCCAATACCTGCATAGGCCTTTACCAAGGCCTCAGTCTGGGGAGTTGCCAAGCTGGAGCTCCCCAGCACTGCTCCACTCCAAGTATCCTTTTCTCCCCAGTAGCTAGGTCCGTCCGTCCGTCTCTCTCCACAACTAGAGAGAGATAGACCCAGCTCCTCCCTGAGCCCTTATAACAGGGCCAAGTGTGGCCTGACTGGGGCGTGGCCCCAGCTGTGGCTGCTTTCCCAATCAGCCTAGCCTTTTTTCTAGGAGAGGGGTAACTGCTCTGCTACAGGGAGGAGTTGTTGAGTGGGGGGAAAGGGGAGGAGCCTCCTCCTGGCTCCTCCGCCTACTCCTACAGTCTCCCCAAACTGCCAGCCTCTGCCTTTCCTTCCAGTCCCCTCTCTTACTCTAGCTGCCCCATACTATCTAATGCTCTGTCACCCCCACACAGCTGTGGGGGTCATGAATGGGATGGTGTGTGTCTGCTACCTGTAGTTAAGTCATCTTAACTACTGTAAGATCTATTTGTAGGAAATGACCTGGGCTGGAGGACTCAGTCCTGATTTCCAGAGGTAAGCGGATGCCACCAAAGACCTTGGGAGTGATGAAAAGGGGTGTGTTGGTTACTTTACTATTTCAAACTCCCACCCAATCCCCGTCTACACTACAAAAGCAATTATCAGTGGACATGGTTACAGTACAATAGCCCTGGGATGTGGTTAAACCCGATTCTGTCTTGCCGTGTAGATGGGATCTTACTGTGTTTCCGAATCATGCTAATGACTTGGATTATCCAACTTTTAGCATTGTTTGGGAACATGGGGCCCAGCTTACACTACAAGATATGATTGTGTGTTCACTGTGTTGTAACTCAGTGGGTCTTAACCTCTTCCATTCCAGGACTTCCCTTATTGATAGCAATATGGAAAGGTTATGGTGGCTTTGAACCCCTGACACCTGTTCCCATCCTCCTTGGAGGTCTCAATCCCAAAGCTGAGAATCCATGTTGTAGTTAGTATGTAACCAGGTCCCTTGACAATTTTTATAGTGCAGACAGGCCTCTATTCCATAATTCTCTATCAGACCTATTTCCACCCCTCCCAATAGTAATTGGTGTAATTCTGTATGTTTTTTCTCCAAATTCAAATAGTGAGCTGTTATACTGTGCTCCTGACAAAGTGATTTAATGAAGATAACACTAGAATTCCAGTAGCTTCATTTTAGTTCTACAATTCCACTCTATAAAAACCCACACTATTCTGTTCTGTCTTCTGTTTGAAAAGTAATCATTTGTGTGTCTGCTATAGACTAATTACAGATAAAATTTGTACCACAGTCAGAATGGGAGGTCTTACAGGTCTCCCTGAGCAATTATGGGGTTTTTTTTGGCTTGGCTGGCAGCCTGCATATGTTATACCAATTGTTCGGTTTGAGTTAGCTATAAGAAAATTCTGCAGATCAGGACCTGAGCAGCTTAGAAGCCACGAATCCACAGTTACTATGTGGTAAGCATGCAACTTGCTTCTCTCATTGAAATATTAAGAGAGCTCTTGGTGGAACGGCTGGGGGGAAAAGCCCACTAGCATTCACAACTATCTGGACAAACTGATTTTTACCTATTGATTTTATTACTTAGGCAAATGAGTTAACAAGATCCAAAAACCTAGTTAATTCTCTCACTTCATTTTCTACTTGGGCACCTTAGCAAGTGTACCTACTAACCTTTGAAAGGCGCATGTGCTCGTGTTTTCAAAAAGAGCCGTCTGTTTCTCTGGAGCCTCTCCTTTCTGATATTGTAGCCCAGGGTGTTGCACCGGTTCTTCCTACAACTGAGGCACATTCCTTTGTCAAAGGTGTGGATGTCGTTGCACCAGTAGGCCATGCTTTGCTTATCATCATGCAGTAGAGAGTCAATGAACAGATGAACCGACCTCTCGTGTGCACATTTCACTGTCTGAGTGATCCCTAGAAAATATAATAGCAAAACCCTTGACATTCCGATGTCCCCACTTCCCATGCCAGTTACAAAGCAGTGTAGTAAGCTGCCATGTAAATCTTATTGATCCTTCTCAACACATCATATTTACTATTAAATCCTATCAGTTAGACAATCCCTGCAGAGACACATGTAGAAACTAATTTGTAACAGACTTTTCCCTTAGTATTACAGTTTTAGAACTTATTTGCCTCTCTGTGTGGTTAATATATACCACGGTAGACTATAAAAACACATCCTCACTCATGAACTTCCTAATTCATAGCTGCTGAAGCCAGATATGGGCTATCTAACAGCTTTATTTCTTGGTATTGTGAGAACAGCTGAAAATGTTTTGGAATGCAGTATGCTGGGCAAACTCTACCCTATTCTGGTGTTTCAGCAAATCATTCTAATTGTCACTCTGCATGAGTGCCTTATCTTCCGGCAGTATATCGCAGCAGTAACAAACTCCTTCGGGGCGTCTCTGTACATTTACATTGAACTACACTAGGACAGAGCTTCTATATATAAAACTTAGATTGTTACTTGTCTAATTGGCAATAAGGTCCTAGAGAGAGAGAGAGAGCGAGTTTGTCCACTTTGCAGGGTAGTACCTGAGGGTCATGAGGGTGGTGGGGGTTGGGGGGCGGAGGAGGTAAGTAGTACAGCACTGAATTTTATTTGATTTTAAATAACTAATTGCACTGTAAATATGTCTGTCTTAATTAGGGTAAACTCTCCTCTTGCCTCGGTACCCAAAATAAGTATCCTTGGAATCATTCCAAAATGGTTGATAGGATGCTTGTGTCCTAATTTTCAGAGGTGCTAAGTGCCCATAGCTCTCACTCAAGTCAAGGCGAACTGTGGGTGCTTAGAGCATCTTACAAATCAGGTAATCATTTTCTAGCTAAGAAAAGCTCCCTTTTACAGTATGTTGTTTATATTGGGTGATCCTTTAGGCTATTTAATTGCATATGGACATTTAAAGTTTCTCAGAGCTGCTGTCAGTCAAACTGCAATGCTTCCTTGACATGACAAAAAGCATTTCTTACCAGTGATTCCATACTGTGCAATGTGATTATACACATGCATGATGTGGCAGCCAGGTTGAAAGGTGCCTCCATTGGGATAAAAGTCAAAATGCGCCACTGGCTGCTTGATCCCTACGCTGAGACCCATGTGCTGTTGAGTAAATGTATGAATTGCATCTACAAAGTTTGCATCATCTGGAGATAAACGGTCTGTTGGTGACATTCCTTCAAACAAAGGACCAGCGGGGTCAAGGCCTACAATAAATGCAAATAATCTGTTTAAGAGGTACAGTAGATTTGCTTTACCAAAAGAAGTTATGAAATGAATACAATAAAACTGAGAAAAACACACTCTATGACCGCCTAGACTTTTAGTGATGGCTTGCCTTCTTTATACTAAGAAACAAGACTAGGGACAAAAAAGCCACCAGTATGGGGAACACAACTACACCCAAAGGGTTAAAAGCAAATATAGACACTAACAAACAGTCATTTCTACATACACAAGGACACTAGCCTGAAGAGATAGATGTGTTTGTTGTAGACAAGCCATGTTCACTGCTGCTATGCCTGCTTGGGTGGCGTTTACTTAATTCTGGTTTTTAAATCCTGCAGAGGTCACACATGGCAGAGGCCCTATTGCAGACAGGTGTTCCACATTAAGCTTGACTTTTACCCTACATTTGGGACCTGAGACTTCATAATGTTTGGTTTGTTTATAGAAAGGCTTCTCTGTCTGGTTAGCTATTTTTATTCATAATGATTTTCCACCATCAAATGACTGTATATCAAGGCTAATAATTATCCCTCTTCAGAAAAAATAGTCCAGTTTTGGACTGTTAGATTTAGTTTATTAAATGTTTTTCCAAGGTGCCTATCATCTTACTTTCTGAGGGTTATTGAAAGAACTGATTTTTTTAAATGGCCCATGTACATTTTTAGCTGCTTTTCTGTGTCTAGAGAGCTACTTTGGGCCAGACACTGCTTGGATAGTCCTGCTAATCCCCTTGTCTAATGGGAGCAGAATTGGCACATGTGTATTAAAAGTAAAGTTGGCTATAATGACTATGTTGCCAATTTTTGTAGATATTTTCTATTCAGTGTTCAGTTAATGGAGATTATTGTTGCAAGCTTATTTCAGTGCTACTGAAGAATATATCTAATTATAATTAGAAATAATGTATTTTTATATATTTTTTGTTTCAATGGCGTAATGTACTAAACATGATGTGAATAAACTGAACTAAGGGCTTTGATACCAGCTCGTATACATAGGTGGGTATCATGTAAAATTAGCTGCTTTGCATGCATGAACAGGCCCAAGAACGGGAGGCATATATCAGTGAATCTATGATCAGAACTAGGAGTTAAAACTATAGTTGTCTCAGTTTGCCTCATTCCCATACCAGATTAAAGTCAAATATTTTCATTGATAACCTAAACGCTGCAGGTGATGTGGACCTCATGTAATATTTCCTTTCTATTTTTTTAAAAATGTCATTGTGCATTTACTTGGTATGATGCTCTACATATGTGAATAATCTCATACACTCATTCAAGTTATACTCATAATTGGTATGACATTACATAACAGTAGGGCCAAAATGGCATTAGTCAGCATAATCAAGTGTAACAGTTAACTTTCATGTTAACTTTAAGCATGTATTAGGGATACTCTAATGATATGGTCCTTGTCAAATATAATCCAGGACTATAATTTTGTCACAAGGGAATTGACTTCAAGTCACCATAAAGAGAGAGGTTCCACATCTGAAAGCGCAAGTACAACTAGACAAGTTCCTTAATATAATTTTCTTTTAAAACTCGTAGTTAATGATGAAGATATTAGGGGTGAGAACAATGGAGTCTGAGGGGAGAACAGTTGTCGGTCAGATCAGTGACAAGATGAGGCCACAAATGAGTGGCTTAATTTGGGACATTGTCAGGAGTGGATAAACAGATAAAGGTTGAGGTGGGAAGTTTAATAGGGAGCATGTGGTCCAACTGTAAAGTCCTTGATTGAGTCCATTAAGATGAACACAGAGGGCACTGTGAGCATTTTCTCACTTGCTCACCCTTAAAGGTGAGGGTTCCTGCTAGGGATGGCCAAACTACTTAGGATAAAATAAGAAGCATTCTGAACCTTTGCCCAAAACCTGACCCATACTTGAGTGGAATCCTTTGGTTGATGCTTGTGGACCTCTGCACTTCCTTGGTTTGGGCTGAGACTGGAAGATGGTGTACAGTAATACTGCAAGAAAGATCATTACTGCAATTCTTCCAATTCAGAACACAGAAGTCTTGGATATCCTAAGATTCTGTGCTTAGGAGAATTTCAGCCCAGTTTCTACACCAGTGGGAGAAGCTTCCAAACTGAATCTAGTTCCCATTACAGCATAAACTTTTTGCAATGAGAAATTTTGCCTTTTTCCAACCGAAACCTAAATAGAAGCTTAAGTGCTAAATTCTGCTTCTTTGTTGCAAGTGGAGTCTGTATGGCTTTTCTGATGAGACCTGCTTTTGCACCACTAAAGTCAATGGGAATTTTGTCAGAGACTTCAGTGGAAGCAGGATCAAGGCTCTAATTACCATTCCACTCCAGAAAATCAGTAACTTCAAGAAAATGTACATTAGAAGGAGAATGAACCAGCAGTCAAGGCAGAACTAGTCCAAAACGGACTATTTCACAGCTCTAAAAATACAACAATTGCATATTTTATTGTGGGAGCCATTGCACAGGCATTGGCCAGCCAAGAAAAAGTACAGTGGTTACAGCTAAGAGAAATATTTTCAGAAGGGTGCACTTTGCCTTTAAATATCAAACATTTGGCAGACTCTAAATGTGCTTCTCTTCCATTTATATCACCACTCATTACAGCTTCTGTCAAAGAAAAACAATCATGTGGTGAACTGAGAAAATACATTTGGACGCTGCGGTATTCTTCGTACAGATCTGTAGAAGGCTGGCAGTGCCTGAGACACCCTGCCCTGTGAGCAGGTGTTAACCCTTTCCCAGCAATATCCAGTGGGTTCTGCTGGCTTACTGAAGGCAGTGGTTTATTTTGACACCTGGCATAAGAGAGGTAGGAGCAGTTCTTCAGGAACAGAGAATATTGGGTGTAAAATGAGCAGGTCTGAGGTAGGAATCCTGAGAGCAGTCTCGCCTGGGGCAAAGGCATGAGTTGAACTTTATCTTATCTCCTATTCCTTTGTTAAACAGGCAAACCTCAGGAAGAGTTTATGTTTGGACTCTAGATATTGTGTGGACTTTGGTTTTGATCAGGTTGGAGAAGGCAAATAAGTAAGAAGGCTCATAAGTAGGACCTTGTCTAAATCACTTTTTTTTTTTTAAAGAAAATTCACTATAGCATAAATGGCAAAGTATTGAATTTCACAGAGTTTGCAGGGAATGAATTTTACAACCGAAATTAATCAATTTTGAGGACGGAATGAATTTTACAACTAATGTTAGTCAATTTCAAGGACTGAATGAATTTCACCTGTAAATGTAGTCAGTTTCAAGGACAAATACTTAAGAGATCAGTTTGGAGGCATTTTCATGATTTCCATGCCCTCCATGAAATCTTTATTTACACAAGGCCTTACTCATAAGACCTAATAATCAGAAGAGTTTTGCCCTAGGATTCACCTTAGGACCTGTATTGGATGTCCTGCAAACTGTAACATATGGAGCTTGAGGCTATAGACTTTACTTTTTGCTCCCTCATAGCAGTGGGCCTGAACAAAACACTGGATTTAAACATATTTGTTTTGGGGATCCAGTTCCAAATGATGGGTGTCTGGCTTACCTCTGTTCAACACTACATTATACAAAACAATGGGCCTTCCTTTAAAGACATGAATAGCTGCAATAATTATATAACTACTAAAATACGCCCACAGAGAACAATATCTGCAGATCTTTCAGTTTTTGACCCCACATATGATTAAATTTTCACACTTGCATAGTTCCATTGAGTTCATTGGGACATCTCAAGTGTACAAAGTTGCTTACATGTCTAAGTATTTTTTCAGAATCAGGACCTCAGTATGTGTGTTAAAATTTGTAATAATTTTATTAGAAAAGGAGACCAGTACACAACATGAATTTATTTAGCACACTGCATCATAGGACTGCTGAAATAAATTAATTACAAGAAAACCTTTGAAAATCCAGTGCAAATATCTGTTATATACTAACACAATCAGTGAAGATAAGATTGCTCATTTAAAAAAAAATATATTTCTAATGTAAGCTGTAACATAAGGCTGTTAAGTATCAGTACACTTGAGCAATGAAGCCAGCTGGCTGTTCTATTAAAGTAATAAATATTTTTTTACCTGTAATTCTTCCAATCTTGTTTGTGCCACTAATATAACTGCCAGCAAACCCTGAAACATGAGCTCCTAGGCTGTACCCAATTAGATGAACATTGCTTCTGGAAAATTGAACAGATTCCTGGAAGACATCAGTAGCTTGATTTAGGTGCATAAAAAGTGAAAAATAAACTGGTAATTGCTGTCTACGAATTCCCATTGGTTACAACACAAGCCAATTTGTATTTTGATGCCAATGATCGAATGAGGTGCTTAGGTCATGAAAGGCATTTGCTGGTTTTAACTTCATTTAATTTCTACTGGACATTTACATACCTCAGGAAACTGCCATACAATTAGACACTGTTGCTCACATACTCTGCTTAGCTAGGCCCTGGGTAGAAATAGCAGGGGTTTGTTGATCTTCATTAGAAATGTTGCAGGTGTTGTATTATCTGTGTCAGCAGTATTCTGCTTTTCAATTGCTGGATGTGTGTTAAATACAGTGTAAAACAATCCTTTACATATACTATAGTGTCCTGTCACCTCATACTGAGACACTGACGCATATTGCAAGCAAAGTATCACAGCACTTCTCATCAGAAATGTAAAGTGATACAGCAATGTCATTTCTTGGACTAATTTGTACAACTGGGTATCTGATTTGAAACAAGCCTACTGAAGTAGAATGGCCTTAGGCTCATCACTCTTCCTACTCAATACTGCATATATCTTAGCTCTCTCACTTACACTCTGAGGCACAAGAATTTTCTGAGTTGGAAAGAAAAATGTGATATTCCTTGGTTTGTCTGCTGAGACAGCTAGCAAGTATGATAGTGATTTCTCTGATGTGCCACCTCTCCTCTGGGAATTGCACTAAGTCCACCCACTTGTCTCACATAGATCACTAACCAGCTATCAAAATATGACTTCAGGTCACTGCCACCATGGGCCCAATTTGAACAAGAGCAAAGGTTACTTTTAATCTCACAAAGTAGAAGGGTGACACCAGTTATCTTCCTGCTCTCTGTGGCATAGTGTCCACACTCCATAACTGGACATGAAGAACTCATGACGACTCATAATCCTGCCATCACCAGTGGTAGCTGCTTTGCTCTTCATTAGCATTCGTTACAAATTTCTCAGTCAGCTTTATGGACTTTTTTCCCCCAAAAGAAAGTTCAGTGTAGACATAGCCATGGCTAAAAGGAAGTTGGCTGGTCTACACTACACAGACTTTGCTGATATGGCTATACTAGCAGAGACCCTGAGTGTAGATGCAGTATATGCTGACAGAAGGAGTTTTTCTGTTGGCATAGCTTCGCCACCTCTCCAAATGTCATTAGCTCTGCCAATAGAAGCACTCTTCTGTCAGCATAGTTGCATCTACACTGGGGTTTTTGCTGGGGCAGCTGGGTTGGCTAGGCCTGTGTGTGTTTTTTCACACCTCAACCAACATAGCTATGCCGACAAAGCTCTGTAGTGTAGATATGGCCTGTGACTTCATATTTTTCCTGTGAGGTAGGGAAGCATTATCCCATTTTACATATGGGGAATCCTGGACCAACTCTGTGTGTGTGTGTGTGTGTGTGTGTGTGTGTGTGTACTAAATAGGGGGCTGCCTAAAGCACCTAATTTTTATGGGTAGCTCTTGTTCTCTCATTCTTCATGCCCCCATCAGCTGAAATATCCTCATGGTGCTCCTCCATCACCATCATGGCAGCAGCAGTAGCTGGTAGCTATCAGACCAATGCAGCTCTGGCATGGCTGCCTGCCACAGCTAAGACAGCTTTGAAGCGCATGTGTCTGCCTCTGTGAGGGTGCTCCCTCTTTAACTGAGACCAGGTGCAGTGGCCAGCGCTGGGAGTCATCACATCAGCAAAGCTCAGGCCTTGCTGCTGCTTCCACAGCAGCAGAGACCACTTTGGGGAGGGCCTGGGGGGACCAAAGTGCTTAGTGCCAGCTGTGGAGAACTGAAGTAAAGACTTGTCCAAGGTCACAAGTCTGTGGCAGAGCTGGGAACTGAAGCCAAAACACCTCAGCACCTGTCCAGTGAAGCCCATTCTTCTTGCGAATGATGCTCATGCAAAATCAGGCTCTGAAAATGTGTTGCTCTTTCATTCTGACCTGCTTCCACCGACCACCATCAGTTTAAGTGTTTTGAACTTGAGCTTTATTATCCAGTACAGGTCTATAACTCAGATAAACAGCTGCCTGCAGAAGTGCTAACGGAACAAAGAAAATTACAGTAGCATGAAATGATCACATCTCTAAAGTAATAGCAAAATGTTTTAATAAACAAAAGACCACTTGCTGTCTCGCTCTTGCACAATAAATTTTTTATAAAGTCATCTTAAAGTTTATGGAAGAAATTCGTTTGTGCATTGCAATGAAAGAACATAAGTGAGTGAAGCAGATCACATTAACCAACATCATAACTTCGAACTGCGGTGAAAACATAAATAAAAGGAGAAAATAGCTCTTGCTCAAAGAAACACATTTTGGTTTGGGGGCTCTTACCTCCAGCCATTCCAGGAAACCTGCTATCTCTTGTCCTATATTGCGTGTATTCTGTGCTGCTATAGGGTAATGCTGGTGAGCAAGTGTAAGCCAGTCTGCAATAATCACATTTGTTTGTTTATGCTGAGATTTCAGGGCTGCTACCATCTTCCAGATCCACCCTTCTAACATTCCATCTACCTGTAAAAGAGGTGTTTGGGGGGAGAAAAAAAGAACCTCTTTACCAAGTACATTCCTATGAAATTCCTGACCACTAATTGCATGAAAACCATAATATGTGAGCAAAGAGGATTATTTAGTAATCATCAGGTTTTGGGAGCTCTAAGGTTTTGTATATCCCTTCTGAGGATGATGATAAAATGTTTGCATATAGTAGTCAGATCGGAAGGATAAAACAAACTCAAGAGCCAATATCAAAAGCATTCAACTTTTGGGCCTTTTGACATGGGCCCTTGACCAGGGGTGGCTCTATGTATGTTGCCGCCCCAAGCACGGCAGTCAGGCAGCCTGCGGGCGGTCCGCTGGTAACGCAGATTCGGCGGCACGCCTGCGGGAGGTCCGCCGGTCCCGCGCCTTTGGCGTACCTGCCGCCGAATTGCCGCTGAAACCGCGGGACCGGCGGATCTCCCGCAGGCATGCCACCGAAGGCAGCCTGACTGCCGCCCTCATGGTGACCGGCAGGTTGCCCCCCTCGGCTTGCCGCCCCAGGCACGCGCTTGGTGCGCTGGTTTTCCAAACTTCTGATTTTTTTTTTTTTTAGAGGATTCCATCAATAATTTTGAAATCTGTCTTGCCCCATTTTGTTCTTGTTGCGTGCATGCATGAGCGCGCTCTCTCTCTTTTTTTTAAAGGTCTGATCATGAAGCCTGTATTCACATGAGTAGTCCCATTTAATTCTTTGGGCCATACATTCCTAATGCTTTTTTGATTGCAAGAATCCTTAGTTTCTATCAAATCTAATACAACCTAATTTTTTAATTGCTAAAGCTGTCAGAATTAAGTTAAACGAATTGAATAGATTTCCTTTGCTGTGGCACTTACAGACTTCTAAATCTCTTCTCCACTGAGCCTCTAACAGAGTTTGAGAATCCATGTTTAAATCTGACTTAAGCACTGAGTTCCAACTCAGGGCCTGACCCCTCTCATACTGAAGTTAAGAAGTTTTGTCACTGACTTCAGTGGGAATAGGATCAGGCCCATTGTTTGCTCAATGAGGACAGTGTTTGAATAAGGCCCCCTAGTTTGGTTAAAGACCCAGGGTTAAATGTTGGCTCCACTGAAGTTGATGGGAGTTTTGCCATTGACTTCAATGAGGCCAAGATTTCACCCTCGTTGTAGATGGGGGTCCAAATAAAAGCTCTTAAATGTACATGTCTCTACCTGATTTGGGGAACTTCACTTGAACTTTACAAAACTGGAACTGTTGACCAGGTTGAGGAACAAGTTGAAACCCTGGTTTACTCTGTCCAAACTTCTGAAATAATATTCCTCTTCCAATTTCTAACCGCATCCTCATTTTCCACTTTGTTACAAAAAGCTCCATTGGAATTCTGAAGAGTTGTTTACCTTTTATTCCCTTACTTTTTTCTTTGGGGTCCTTTACTGAAATAATTTTAGTGGTGCATTCTCCATCCCTATTCATCTGTAGCTCCTACTAATGCCAAAAGGTATTACATCCATGTGCTTGGGGGCAACACCCTATAAAGTTTTCTGGGATAAAAGATTTGCTCAGACAGTTTTGTCCACCTTTGCTAGTAATTGCGGCTTCTATAAGATTCTGCTTTGAATGTCTGTTAAATGAGCATTTTTTTTAACTGAAGAGCTGATCAAAATTCACTGCAGACTAGAACGGCTGTTTGAACTGGCTTTTTATATTTTTTTAACTTGGAACCAGTTCAGTGGTTATTTATTGCTGTTCAAGGCTTCATTTTCAGCTGAAAGTGTTTATAGAGAATTTCTCTTCAAGGTGTGTGTGAAAGAGATGTGGGGAGATTTTGAGCACTTCTTTTCAATAACAATCTGTAAATATCTGTTAGCAAATAGAACAGAAATGAAATCAGTATTCGAGCCTTTAGAGACATAGTACATTAATTCAGCTACTTGTTCAGACTCTGCTGGTTTTAAACCAGGGAATATGAAAATAATCTCTAACACAGGTCTCCTGTATGATAGGTTGATATTCTGTCTCAGAATTCAATGGGAGTAACAGACTCTGGACTATTTCAAGATATGTTTCCTACTAAGGAAATCTGCAGTCATTCTTTTCCTAACCTTTATTGGCAGATACTTTGGTAGTAACATAAGGGAAGTAGGTCAGATCAGATGCATCTTGAATTAAAAAGAAAATAACGTGAAGTTCATACCGACCATCCATGGACTATCATCACCAGAGGAAGAGAGGTATTGAAACTGCATTTGTCAAGAGTTTCCAACTGATCAAACAAAATCAGACAGCCTTCTTCAGTTGTGTCTGTATAGAGTCGAAATTTGGTTGCTGAACTGGGTTGATTTTTCTTTATTCTAATGTGCTGATGCTGTGACCCCAGTGCCTCTGAAATGAAATTTATATAACATACCTAATAACAAGGAATACAAAACCTGCAAAGACAATTTATGCAGCACAGCTTAAAATACATGGATGAATAAAGTTATTTTTAAAAATATACACTTCTATTGAGTGAAATGCTGCGTAACACAATCCGTTAATAACTAGCATCAGCTGCAAAGCTTGGTCAAAAGCTGACCTTTTTCAAAGTTTGATGCTGTTTGAATCTGGGGTTTGGTTTGAGCCTGTCTCTCTCAATAATTGCAATCACACAGGAAATATGGGCCTTATAGTTATGGTGCATGATACAATATCTGCCACAAGGATAAGGTACAGTTGTTGTGACTCTACAACATTATTACATGCATAGCCAACAACATAGTAACTCTGCAGGGGACATATAACTAATGTGTATGTGCTAGTAGATGCAAAGCAAGTAGCATTATGATAAAGAAACCATTTAATACAATCCTATAATTCTGTTTTGGGTGACCTCTGACGCAGTTCTCAAGTGATTAGTCTCTAGAAAGTATGCCATATTTTTCTTTAAAAATCAATTTGACCATTACAGCTATTTAGAACTTAGCTTGATCATTTCTTTTTCACAGGATACAGTCATGAGTTGCTGACTTTGTATCTGAGGCCTTTGGTTTCAGAGCAGAGCAATATTAGGAAAAGATCAAGCCACAGCAAACCAGGGGGACAGTTTAAAGAAGCAGATATGCTTAACCATGGACTCACTTTAAGGAGCTGTGAATATTATCTATAGCAAGGCATAAAATGTATTGCATTCTTAGTAAATGAGAAGAGCACTTAAAAACCTAGTGAACATAATAAAATGGACACCTTTACTTTGTTTTTTTTCCCTCTTACATTTTTTTTGCAGCACTTTTGCTCTCTGACTGAATTCCTGCTAGTTACTAGGCAAAGTCCCTTTGCCTTTCTGTATTTTATACATTGACATATATATTATTGATGTTGCTCAGTAATAAATAACTATATTGGGGGTTTTGTATAAATGTGGTGGTTGTGATGTGAGCTTTTGGTTTGGTGGTAGGTCTGGGAGGAAGAACTTAAAAATGCCGTTTGGCACTTATTTATGACTGTCAAAGGTGAAAAGTTCCACCAGAGTCTGCTGTGTTATGAGACAAAGGAGTGCCTCAATCATGGGCGGTGGGTATAATAGGCCAGGGGAGGCTAAGTCTCCCAAAACCGGATACAACACACCTCCCTTTGGAGGCACGCTGCCAGCCTGCTGCCTTTGGAGTGCTGCCGCTGCTCTGCCCTGAGGCCCCACTCCCGTGTCCCGCTCTTCTCCCGTGGACCCGTCCACACTGCTCCTCTTTGTGCTCTTGGTCCACTGCTTCCCCCTGTGGCTCCCCTGCCTGTTTCTCATGCCTCTTTGCCGCTTCCCCTGTGGCCTTCTGAGAGGTAGAGAGGTGTGTGTGGGGGCCCTCCGGGGAAGGGGCAGAGAGAGATACAAGCAGTAGGGCGGGGGGGCCCTCAGGGGAGAGGGCTGAGCGGGGCCTGGGGTGGAGTGGGGGTGGAGCATGAGTGGAGGTGAGCATGGGTGGGGCCTTGGGGAGAGGATGCTGATTGGGGGTGGACCTTGGGGCAAAGCAGGGGGTGGGCCATGATCCAGGCTCCTGTGGCCTCCCCACTTCCAGGGAGCTTCCAGAGCTCAGGTCCAGCCTCCCCAAATGCGGGAGTCACGCGCTGCCCATGGCCTCAATCTGTTAATGCACCTAATGCTTTCAAGAGGAAAACAGTGTATGAAATGTTGAGCTTCCAGAGTGGAATCTGTCGCTGTAGTTTTTCTAGAAGCTAGTCAATTACATAGTAAAATATAATTGCAAAGTTCCATAATGCATTTATATTTTCAAAATAAAAAGGCTCAAAAATCCAGTGCTAATCAGGACTAAGAATTTTAAGACATACTTGGAAGATCTGTTACAGAGAATTGAGAGCAAGATCAACTCAAAATGTGTTACGCTGTACATTAAAATAAATATGTACATAAAACAAAGGCCACTTCCCTGGGAGCTGACAAATTCAATTTCATAGGAAATATTATCTCTTACTTGAGTAAGTGAAATCCAAAGCTGTGATTGTGATTCTATAAGTGCAAACCTTGACACTAAGGGTATGTCTTCACTACCTGCCGTATTGGCGGGTAGCAATCGATTTATCTGGGATCGATATATTGCGTCTCGTTAAGACGCGATATATCGATCCCCGTACGCGCTCACTGTCGACTCCGGAACTCCACCAGAGCGAGCGGTGGTAGCGCAGTCGACGGGGGAGCCGCGGCCGTCGATCCTGCGCCGTCTGGACCCCAGGTAATTTGATCCAAGATATTTCGACTTCAGCTACGCTATTCGCGTAGCTGAAGTTGCGTATCTTGGATCGATTCCCCCCCCACCCCCAGTGTAGACCCGCCCTAATAGTCTAGGTTCCTGCAAAGCAGCCTGGTGACCATTTGCAGGAAATGCCATTATGGCTTCCTTATGTGCTGCAGAGTTACAGGATGTTTTGTCTTTTCTTTCTTGCTCTCTGTTAATGATGATTTTGTGACACCTCCAAGAGGGCTGTAGCAGAGTGTTGGCCTGTAGCAGAGTTAAGGCCAGCACATCTGTTACCAGGAGTCGCGGGGAGTTGTAGCCTTCAGACAGGGTAAATGATTAACTGTTGTGTGACTGCTATAAAGGAATGATCCTGCTCAGTGTTTGTAAGTTTAGAGTTAAGGTGCAGCCCTGATGGAAAGTCCCTCCATGGGGACCTTAGCAGGAGGCCTACGAGATACCTTTCCCCTTAGGCAGCCTTTTCCTGAATACTTCCTGTTCATCCTCAGTTGCTGAAAGCCAGAAAAACCTGGCCTCTGTTGGCTGCTGAATTAGTCAGTTGTGGTGTTTTGATTCTGTCATAGAAATACTCAAGTTAATAAAGCCAAGGACCCGAGTTTCAAATTCTGAGTACTTCCATGCTTGGATGGCTAGTTGAGAGTCACTGACCTTCTGCACCTCTGAAAATCAGGCCACCCAAATACTGAGGCCCCCAGAATTAGTAGATACTTTCAAAAATTTTGGCACAAGCCACTGAGGAGTAGCAGCTTGTGACCTGGGTAATGGGGAGGCATAGCATAGACTAGTGGACTGGAGTGCACCATAGAACCCTTCACAGTCAACCTGTGGAGCTCATTACATCTGTTGTGAAGGCCAAAACTATAACTGGGTTCAAAAAACAATTAGCTAAGTTAATGGAGAATAGGTCCGCCAATGGTTATTAGTCAGGATGGTCAGGGAGGCAACCCCAATCCCAGTGCAATATATATATTTGTCCACCATGGAACAAGGGTTAATGAAATAGATGCATTCTGAGTGCTTTAGTTTCACAAATTTATCTTTCAGAGGTTTTCTTGCTAGAAATGTTGTCAGTGTTCCTGCTGTTTATCTAAAACCCTATTCACGAGCCTCTTTTCACTTTGAAGTGCCTGTCAAACCCCCCCAAACTGTACACTTTCAAAGCATAATCTGCTGAAGCTGACATAAAATGGCAGGATGTAATGTAGAAAATTAGAGCTAATGTTGTGTGGAACTCTTAAATCAGAGTTTAAGTAATAATGAGCTTAAGGAAGTGTTGGTGAGAGAGAGAAGCTTTTGAGTTCACAGAGTGCTCTTCAGGTGTGTGTATAAGCGCAAAAGCTTGTCTCTCTCTCACCAACAGACGTTGGTCCAATAAAGATATTACCTCACCCACCTATATCCTGGGACCAATATGGCTGAAACAAAACTGCATAGAATAATGAAGATTGAAAACTATCCACAGAGCCTTGGGTTGGACACTGAAGTGAATAAGACACCACACACAGACCTGGTTAAAGCCACGGCCACAACTTATATGAGCTATGACTAAGGCTACGATTTAGTCACGGAGGTCGTGGAAGTCAAAGAATCCATGACTTCCAGAGACCTCCGTGACTTCAGCCTGCGGTGGTGGGGAGCTGCAGGGTCCCTTGCCACCCGCAAGGGCAGGGAGCTGCGGGTAGCCCTGCCTCCGGAACTCTAAGCCACCACAAGCTGTGGGGTAGCCCCACATCTGGAACTCCAAGCCACCACGGGCAGCAGAGGCACCCTGCAGCTCCCAGCTGCTGCAGGTGGCACAGCCCCTGCAGCTCCCAGCCATAGTGGAACTCCGACACCCAACCCGCAATGTAGGCCTCCAGAGCGCCCAGCTGCCCCGCCACTGGTAGTGTGAGGACCCACAGATCCCTATTTTGTCACATTATTTTTAGTAAAAGTCAGGGACAGGTCACGGCTTCCGTGAATTTTTCTTTATTGCCCATGACCTGTCTGTGACTTTTACTAAAAATATCTGTGACAAAATCTTAGCCTTAGCTATGACATAATGTGACTTGGGAGGAAGTGCCAGGCAGCTCCTCCCACAAACTACCTGGCAGAATAAGTGCATTGCAGTTTGCAAACAAACCACTATAAACGCAGAGCAGTTGTCAAAAAGAAAGGGCCGCTAGCCCCCTTCTGCAAATCCACCCAAGGATCAGAACCAGAAAGACCCCAAGTCCCCCTTTTCTATTTCCTCATGCAAAGGATGAGGTGAAAGTTGCCTCTTTCTGCACCAGACATTGAAGCCTTCCTGGTGCCAGGCAATGCAGAATAGGGGTCCAGCCAGTTGCCACATGATCAGTGCTTGGTGCCATCGTAATAACTCAGGCCCCTTGATACCTCAGTTAACCTGCACTGGACACACGCCACACAGGTGGTGCAAATAATGTGATAGCTCAAAGCCCCTTCCCAGAGGAGAGCCTGTTGAAGGTGAAAACCCCCCACCGCTCACTGCCAGTGTGAGGTGGTAAAGAGCCTTCTTTTCCCCTCAAAAAGGAGCTGGCTGAAGCCCAGGGCAAAGTAGGGAAATCTAGTAGTAAAGTCAGGAAAAAAAACAAACCACCACCCCTGGAAAGGGTGTGTGGGGAAAGAAAATGGGTAAGTGGCAGCCCAGCCTTATGGGAGAGTAATTCGGCCAATATGACCATGATTGGCCCAATCAGGCTGTGAGGGTGGAAAGTAAAGGTGGCCTCCTGCTCTACCCAAGCACAAGGTTACCAAACAGGCTAGAAGGGCACCATCACTCTGCTCAACTCCAGCGGGGCACTTAGGGCCATGTCTTTCCTTTTCCAGTTCAGCCAAAGCTCTCCTGGCAAACAGTGGAAGTGCATGTGGGGGGAGGAGAGGGAGAGGGAGATGAGGCCCGCAGATCTTCTGCATCTCTGAAAGTGGGCAACAACTGCAGTCGGAGAAGTTCCTAGACACTAGTAAGCTGGCATTCCTACAACCAAATTAGTTATGGAATAAAAATGCTCTGGAGTTTCTTTGGATGGGAAAATTATTAGAAAAATTAAGTTGGTTTTGAAAATGTGGAGCCACAGCACACTTATTCCTTGCATGTTGTTTGCTTTCCAGATGATTATGGTTTATATGGCACTAGACATATACATAAGATAGGCCAGCCAAAGTGCACTCAAATGATTGTGTGTAGTCAACATCAGGGCTCCAGATGGTGCAACGTTTTCTTGTCATTCCAACATTCAACACTCCCCAGCTTTGGTCAACAGGTTCTATCTACTCCTTGTCCTTTGAGGGAAAACACAACAGGAAGCACTGACACATCATCTTGGGAACTGGCAGGAGTCAAACCAATGCAGTTCTTTCAGCTTGTTTTTAAGGGACTAACAGCAGCTGGTGTTTGTTATGGAGGTAGAATACTGTATGTGTGCACTGACGTTCATTTGAAAGATGATTGGTGAAAGTAAAGGGGCCAGGGCAATTAGCATGAACAAGTAGAATTCTATGCATGGAGATAACAGGACTGAGAGGTGCAAGTCACAGACAAGCAGGGTCTTGAAATTCAGTCAGGAAAGAAGATCATGGCACAAGGCAAAAATTGAAATTGGAGATGTGTGGATTTCATAGGCTGGGATACAGGCAAGGCTGTATTGGTGGCATTAGTGGTCCATAGTGACTGAAGAGTGATTAAATTTAGACTGATATAGGAGCTTTTTGAGCCAATTCCAATGCTTCCCCTGAACAGTCAATGAAACTGTTAATGCGAAAGTGTGTGTGTGTGTGTGTGTTACTTTTTACAAAAATAGCATACTAGTGCATACCCTGGGTGACAAGGGGTGTGATTGTCTCTTGTGTTTCCCTTTGTGAATTCTTTACCTTTTGAAGCATGAGGGATATTTTTTCTCTGAAAGTTAGAATCCTCCCCACGCCTACCTGGAGGTGAACACCTACTCCATTACAGAGGAATGATTTTTGTATTGGCTAATAAGAAACAACCTGTCCTCCCCAAACCTTTCCTTGCGGAGGAATTCAGCTGCACCACTGTGGGAGGGCACGTTCTGAGACCTACAACAAAAAACCCCTCACACTGCAGGGAAACACAGGAAATATGTCTGATATATCTCTATATATCAGACATATCACAATCTGCTCTATGATATATATATATATATAATATGTACTGGACCTAGCAGGTCTGTGGTCTGTATCTAATGAACTTTTTTCAACATGAAAAAGAACCAAAGATTTTGGCTGTAGATACAATTAGTAGCCACTAAGCAAAGATCCTTATCCTGCCCTAGTGTGTTCTAGAGAAAATCATTTTTTTTAATAAGGCACAAAATATAATGGGAGAACTGGAATGTGCATACATGTGTTAGAAAGAACTTTAGACCTATACACTAGGTGTCCAAATTTGATTAGAACAGAAACTATTTAACTACCTTCCACAGAAAGAACAATCGGAAGAAATACCCAACACTGATATCACTGAAGATGCAAGTCAGCAGAACAAACAGCTGTAAATAATATTCAGGTTGAGCACAACTGCTCTTTTCTTTATTAAGTACAATTTGTTTGATCTGTGGTTTAAACAGGGCTGGATTAACTCTCCTTTGGGCCCAGGGCTATTAGATTTTGTGGGGTCCCTGGGGGTTTGGAGTTGGGGAGTGGGCTCAGGGCTGCGGCAGGGGATTGGGGTGCAGGATCCAGCCAGGAGGCGCTTAACTTGGGCGGCTCCTGGGCGGCGACACAACAGGGCTACGGCAGGATCCCTGCCTGCCCTGGCTCCGCACTGCTCTCCTCCCTGAGGTGGCCGGCATGTCCAGCCCCTAGGCAGAGCGGCCAGGCTGCTCTGCACGGTGCATGCTGTCCGTGCCTGCAGGTGCCGCCCCCGCAGCTCCCATTGGCCGGGTACTGCAGAGCTGGCGCTGGGGCAGCGTGCAGAGATTCCCTGAACGCCCCTTGCCTAGGGGCCGCAGGGACACATCGGCAAGCCGGCGCTCGCAGCTCCAGGCCCGGAGGTGGGGAAGCGCCGAGACTCGGGGACCAGTGTCTGGCCTGCGGCGCAGAGACTTGCCATGGGCTGGATGGAAAGAAGCAGTGGGCCGCATCCGGGGCTCCCCTTAGCCTGAGGCCCTGGGCTGCTGCCCTTAAAGTCCCTGCATTAATCTGGCCCTGGGTTTAAAACATAAATGAGTGCATGCTACCTGCCATGGTTTCTTATATCAAGGATAATTGATCAGAGATCTTCATCACCTGTTTATTATGATACCCTAGTCACACTCCTGTTGATGCTGTTTATTCAGAACTTCCTTCTCCTGTAAGCATTCAGGCTGGTGACCAAGAGAGATGCAAACTGCCAATGCCTAAGTGTGTCTCAAATGACAGTATTTGAGGATTCTGAGAATATAAAAAGACCATCAAAAACCTTTCTAGCAGATCTTTAAAGAGATGACTGTGAACATAGGCTCAGTGCTGTGATAGTTCCCATGTGCTGTTGTCTGTTCTGAAACATCTCCCTTACATCTTCACATATGAGTTAAATAATACTGTGTTTGTTTCGAGGTTTTCAAAGAGGAAGCAGCACATGCAGTATAACCTGTATGTCAAGAAACAGAAATGAACAGATTCTCCTTCTGCTTTGCTCTAAATGCTATGTTAATTGTGTCTCCTCTTGCCAAATCCACATTGCTTCCCTCATTAGTTTTAAATACTGTGTTGGCTCAAAAACCATCCAAACAGACATTTATTTTCTGGTGCTTGTGCTTTGTTCTTCTTAATCTTTCTCTTCCCCTATTAAACTCCCTTTTGTTGTGTAAAACTTCAATGTAATCTTTTTTCCAAGTATGTTTACTTTATGTGGAGCCAAGCGTAGCAGCAATAACGGTTAGTCTGAAAGATGGGCAAAGACTGAAACACAAAAGCCAACAAAGTTGTGGGTCAACCCTTTTCACATTCATTAAAAATCAAAACCTTATGGAAAGAAACTGAATCTCAAAAGCTTGAGGCCTTTTTTCCTTTTCTGGTTAATATAAATACCAACTTTGCAGTTCTTTAGCATCTTTCATCTTAAAGCAATTTAAAAACATCAGTTAGTCCTCTCAGTACCACAGTCAAGTGGTGATTATCCTCAGCAAATGGGGAAACTGAGAGGCAGAGGGTCCTTGGACAGAGTCTGGATTAGAACCTATGTCTCCTGACTTCCACTTTATACTCTCTGAAAGGGAGACAGTGTAGATTATTCTTATATAAAGAAATCTAGGAGGATGTACCACCCCTGAAAGGACTAAGCATCTTTCATTAGTTACTAAGTAACAGGGTTTTCCTCATGGTATGTTCATCTAGGGTGGATGGACCCTTAAATTTGAGAGCTTAAATGGGATTTATATGGTGCATGGGCTTTGTTGGCCCACTGCATAAGGGTGAACTTGCCCCTAGTCAGGGTGTTCTGATGATTTTAATGCTTCTGCCTTGAAGTGTCTGCTGTCAGTCACAGTAATATAGCCAACGTAGGTTTAGTTACTGGTTTAGAGGAGACCCCATCTTAGAATCATAGAATATCAGGGTTCGAAGGGACCTCATAAAATAGGGTGAATTAATCCCTCTAAATACACACACTTGTTCTATTTAACCTTCTGAACTCTTAAATAGTGTTTTTTCAAGCACATGAGGGATTGCCCAGTATTCTACTGTATGAAAGTGATTATGAATTTCACCTGACCTATCCTGAATTCTACTCGCAGCAATACTGGGAAATAAAAAGAAGTCTTGCCAGAAATTCTTAGGACAAGTATGTACCACAAACGTCGAACTCAACACACACGTAAGTAAAAGGGAAGTAATGATCCTTCCCCTCCCCCCTTCCTTATTTAAACAAAACTCCCACAGGAAATAAATTCTTATTGAAGTTGATCAGACTTAGAACTGGGCAAATACTGCAAAAAAGTATTCATGGACACTTGTTCAAATACAGACTGTGAATATACTCTGACTATATGTGCCCCTTTTTATTTATTTTCTGCAAACATTCATCCCAAGGATTTTTCCCCCTTTACAGGAATAGTCACTGAAAATATTTGTATGAAAATGTGTGACTAAATTTTTTAGCCAAGATACATGCCAGAAGTGTGCAGATGCCCATCTTGAGCTCTCATTTTCCTCCTACTTTTAAGAACATGTATAAGGCCGAAATACGTTTTTCATAGTTTCTATTGCTATTACCATAGCTCCTATGAGCCCTAGTCCTAAACCAGGACCCCATAGTGATAGGTGCTGTACAGACAGAACAGAAAGACAGTCCCTACCCCAAGGAGCTTACAATCTAAATATCCGACTAGAGACAACAGGTGAATATAAATGGACAGGCAAGTAGAAATGAGCAATGAGACAATATATTGGTCACTGTAATCTACAAAAAGAACAGGAGGACTTGTGGCACCTTAGAGACTAACAAATTTATTAATTTATTAATAAATAAATTTGTTAGTCTCTAAGGCGCCACAAGTCCTCCTGTTCTTTTTGCGGATACAGACTAACACGGCTGCTACTCTGAAACCTGTAATCTACAGTGGTCTCTGCACAACAGCCGTGCCAAACAGTTTTGAATAAGGAACAAATTAGTAAAATCAAAATTTGTTCATGGATAATTTGTGAAAAAAGACGGCTAAGTTTGTTGACTTATTTGTTATGAATAGTCAACCCATCTCTAAATAAGAAATGTAGGAGATAGGAAGGAAATGTTGATCCAAGGATTCAAACTGTGTGTATATCTTGTATAACCAAGTCAGGACATTGTGGTTTCTTTTTCTTTCTTTTCTTTTTCTCCTCTTCTCCTTATATATTATTGCAAAAGATAGGGAGAAAATTGCATAGCTGTATGGTTGCTGTATCCATTTCACTTTACAGCAGGGCTATAATGACAGGGGAAAATTTGAAAAGAGGAGAGTTTTGCAAAGGATGTGACTTTTTTTTTTTTTGGAGTTCTGTTTAAAGATATCTGTGCTAGAAATAGAAGTGTTCTTCCTCCTCACTTCCCTGCTTTTTCTTTCTGCATGATCTTGCAGTGAAGTGACAATCTAGCCTGATGACAACTTGCCATGGAAATGGCTGAGATGTCACAATTTCATTGTAACTTCTGCACTGCAGTATTAGGTAGAAGAAGAGGGATCATAAAGTATGTGAAATATGACCTCGTATTTGAAATTTAGCTAAAATAGTGAGAATGTTTATGAGAGAGACAAGGTAGAAATATTCCTGGATTGTTCTACAGAAGTTCTCCAGTGTGAAATTTGTTCTTTAAGGGAGGTAAAATTCACCCATCAGAGTAACAACCGTGGAAGGCCTTCCAACCCGCTGGCACTATAATAGCTCTGTTGCATGGCATTGAAGATGAGTGGCTCTGGAGTGGAGCTCTGCATGTGGTAAAGCTACAGGGAATTAAGCTGATGTCTTTGCAAGTTCCCAGAAAGCCAGATGTTTCAGTCTAAGATAAATAACTTAGTGACCAAGTATATTAAATTGTTGCAGTTCCAAGAGAATTGGATTTTAGTAGAAACGGTGCTAAAAATATTGAAGTACATACAGTATTTCCCATGGAACTTTCATTTGCTAGTACTTTCCCCTTGCTTTTCTGGTTTCACCTTCTCTTCTTTCTAGTGTTCCTGTTTTTGTTTTTTCCTTACCTTTCATCCAACCCTTTGAATTTTTTAAAACTTTATTTTGTTTTTACTGTTCTAGTCTGGAAGAATTAGTAAGGCAAAAATAGCTGCCCGGGAAGTCCTGGCTTTGAAGCACATAGTGGCTGTTTGCTTTGAGAGTCACTAGGCGTGTTCATCTAAACAACAGTTTAATATGTTCACTGATTTCAGATCAAAGGGCCCAGAAGGTTTTGGGCATGTCCTAAATTTTCTCCAGGGTCATCTCTTACAGTGGGTGCCTGATAAACAAGAGATGATCCAAAGCAGTTAATTCTTGTAAATGGTATGCCTTGCAGGTTCTGTCTGTTCATGTATTGGGTTGAGAAAGAAAGCTTCTTAGCAAAAAAGACTTGGAATTAGAGAACATGCCAGCCCCATTAAGACCAAGTTAAATACATTTCCTGCTTATTTACCTTAGACTGAATTCATGTAGATTCTCTATACTATACACTTAGGTGTTTTCTTTTTCATTAATCTCCTGTAATCTATAAATTCAGAACAAAAATATTATATCAAGCACTCCAGCTATAACCCGTGAAGATCTTTCATATAATATATTACAGGAAGAGATTTATGGTGGTGTGATATAAAGGGTTTTTTAGCTTAAGTTGGGGCTGATGCATTATTTAAAATGGGCAAAGCTGTTAGTGAGTTATGCAGGCAGTCCAAAATGAGTGCTGAGAAAACCTTTGTACCACACCTTTGTCTTGTATTCTCTATACTGTATGTCACTTACATTACAGAAAAACTATTTTAGGGAGTTTAAAACTTTTTTTATTAGGATTTTTCTATCACTTTCCCTGTAAAGCCAGATCACCTTAGTTACCATGACCCCAAATTATATTTTAAAAGTCATGATAAGGTGCATTAACTTGGGCAGCTAGTAGTAAATGATGCGTGTCCCATTGGAAGCTGTAAATCTCAATCTCCAAAGGTATAAAGCTGCTTTTTTGTAGCACTACAGGCTCATAGAATATTGGACTTTTAATCTATTGTTGCTCTAGCACTGTGTTTTCCTTGCTATGGCAGGCTTAATAGTTTGGGGAGAATTCCACATTTGGAATCATTTTTCTGGCAAGTTGCTTAAAAAATGGCAGCTCTTGGAAGTTGCTTAGAGTTTGGAATATTGAAAGTAAGTGTCAATGGAGATGGGTCAGTGGGCAGTGCCAGTGATGAGGTGGCCAAAGTTGCTTGATAAACGGTAAACCATGTGATACACTATATTGTACGGCTTTGCAATTTGTCATATGGTTATCACCACCACGGGTGTGGGTATGTATGTGTAGTTTATATAGTTATAGATGTAGAAAAAAGTGTGTGGGTATATTATATATATTTTTGTATAAGTTTGTCATGTACATATTTGTGTATATAATATATAATTATATTTTTTCTATACAATTACAGCACATAATATGAATGAAGTTTGGAATTAGAGGTTGCTGGTGTTTGTTTAATATGTAAGGCACATGTCCATAAAATGTCAGTGAGTATTTTTTAAAATTTCACTGCACATCCATGCATCACTGTGTATTTCTTTAGGCCCTGACTATGGTATTTAATGCAGATGAAGACTCTACAAACGGAACATCTACACTAGTTTTGGATAACCTTGAATAGGCCTGTGCTTCCAGAGTGATTCAGCTGGTTTCTCCCTGAATGTCTGTCCGTGATACAATGCTGTCTGTGAAACTGATTCAGCCTGGGATAAGAAGTTCGCCCAGCAGGTGCAGCAGAGGAAGCTTCACAACTAAAATTACATGGGGTCAGATCTCCCGGGTGGGTCCTGTAGCTCTTTCTTGTGGATCTGAACACTCCTTCTCCCTGGGTGTCTCTGAATGTGAATCCGGTTGCTATTTCATAGAGATGTCACCTTTTTGTCCAGTGTGTGCTTATTTATATGCTTGCTGGTGCTGTGGATACATATTAAGAATACTACACCTACATCCATTAAAACAACATAGGCAAGATCCTCCAGTCCAGCCAAGCTACATTCAGCATGGAAGACTATGAAGTGGAGGATGAAGAAAGAGGAAAAGGTGCCTTTGGATGCTATGGTTGTTTGAACCCCCAATGCAAGTTACAGCAGCCTGACGTATGCTCTAATTTACACTAGAGGCTCACACTCCAAAGCATTCCAGGAGCCATGGATCTCTGAGTCCAAGGGATGTGTCAGCTGCTCCCCTTGTATGAGAATCTGGGAAGGCGGAGGGAATAGCAGGTGCTAGGCTGGGAGAATCCTCAGTGGGTTGGTCAGGCTCTAAGGATTTAGCCCAATGAATCTAATGATGTATAAGATCTGAAGATACTGTAGAACCAGAGCCATAACATATTGATGTGGCATTTGTTTTTCTTGATTAAGAGTTTTAACGGAAAAGGGAAACTCAAGGCACAAAAATCTGTATTCTAATACCATTAAAGGAATGACAATCTCAAAAAGTGAGAAAAAACTCAGCGATACAGACACATACAGGCTGTGTGTGAGCCAGACACTAAAATGACATTCCCCTTCCCTCACCCAGTAAAGAAAGTCAGATGTATCCTTTGGATCTGGAACCTACAAGATGCTTTACACTATTGACTCCCTTTAATTTCAATGGGAGATTCAGGTGCTCAGGACCTCACAGCATCTAGTCATTTGTTTACAGTGGATGGCTACTTGTTTGCATTCTCCCTCCCCCTTTTGTCAAGTTATTTCCCCCCCCCCCCACCAGTAAACAAACAACCTCCCTATAACCAGAATGTCTTAGCAGGAATCTGTTCAGATACAACCTTGCCTAAGATCAAGGAGCAGTGAGTGACTGGTTTAGTCTGAAAATTATGCAGGCACACTTTATTCTGCATGTGTTTCCTGCCCTGTTTTGCAAGTCATCTTAAAAAGATATTCACTGATGGAAGCTGGGGGAAACAAGAAAATCTGGAGTTACATTAGAGGTTAAAAATGTCTGAGGGATATACACCCTCATGCGTCAGGACATAAGCCAGCCACTAATTTCCTAGTTATATGAATTATCTTCCCTTATATGCAAGTTATTACGTGTATAATTCTCTGATATGGCGTTTCCTCCACCTTCCTCTGAAACATGTGTTATTGGCTACTCTGAGACAGGATGCTAGATGGACTATTGGTCTGCTACGTTATGGCAATTTCTATAGCCCACATGTTTGGGCTTTGATACTAAGACATCAGATTGAAGAAAATTGTAAAGTTCACTGTTTAGACAGAGCACTTCTATTTCAGTGTTCTCGACAAATTTTAACTTTACATGGCCCAAACTGGAAGATTCCCATTTTTTGAGGGTATGGAAACTGGAGAGTATAACCATCAATGAGCTGGGTAGATTGCACTAATTTACAACAGTGTAATGCAATATAGTTGTTGTTTTACTATTTACATTGCTGTGGTACCTCGTGGCAACCAAAAACATGGGAAAATTCTGCTCCTGTTACTCATCTACCCCTACAAATAAAACAGTTGGAAAAATGAACAATGGAACGTCAAGTCTTATTTAAAAATTCACAGTAGGGCAGTGTCCACAACCTAAAAACATCCAGAATATTTGCACTAACCAGAAATTTTGTTGTGAACCTCAATAGAAGAACCAAGGATCTATACCATGAAGACTGACCTATCCATTCACCCCGTTACTTGTGGAGCAGTACTGCTCATGCTGTTCTTGGTCTTTGGCTAGAGAGCTGCAGTCTCCAGGGCTGTCAATTTTCCTGAGCACCAAACTTTCCAAAATAAGACACATTTTGGGTTACAACCTTGACTTTTTTCCCCTGGACACAATGTTCCTAGTCAGGCTGAGGTTTCATTGTGATTGATTTCCATGTTGGGAGTTACAGGCTGTGCTTGGATTCACCAGCTGCCATTAGTCATTCTTTGTAGACACCTTACCAGTTCATAAATGTAGGAATGGTGAAAGAGAAATGAATTTCTTGAAATTCTTTGATCTTTGCTTATGATATTTTGTTGAGGAGAAGAGATTTATCATAAATTAACTGAACAATCAATTGAAATTCTATGCATAGTATTAGAATTATTGTTAGAACTGGAACAGTTGTTGTTGTTGGACGGTTTGTGAAACCGAGCTGGGTCTGTTGCCACTAAGAGTCTTTCGTTCAACATAATCCACCAAATGTGGCACAGTAAAAGTACGCAGCTTGAAGCTGTATTCAATTTTCAAAGGAAGCTTGTTCGATTTCAATGAAGAAAATCTATGTATGACAAACTCACACAATGTTGTTTTTTACTGGATATTTTACATGTGTATTTCTGGTACGTGGGAAAACCAAAACTGGGATGATTATATCAAATTTTCTGAAAAAGTGTGTTTTCAGCTTTCCAGAGAGCATGTGTGGTTTTTCCTTGTGATACTTGCTGGGATCCAATTGGAGAGTCTGTCTATCCTTGGATCAGAAACAACAGGAAAATCCCCCTAATCTTAAAGGTGAGTGTGACAGAGTTGGAGCATGAGCCAGCACTCTGGTCACTATTAGCACTAATTAGGTTCCCCCAGCAAAGACCTAATTGATCAGGGCTGTGCCTGATTACCAGGTCAGACTGGGATTAGGAAGTTAATGAGCTAATCAACCCATTAACAGCAAAATGATTTAAAAGGAGCAAAGGAAGGAAGTGCTTGAGGAGGGCACGGTGTGACAGCTGCTAGGTGAGCCTGTCAAGGGGAGTTTTTGGAATAGAGACACTTGAACCCCTCCTTCCTTGGAAGAAAGGAACAGAAAGTGGGAACACAGTGCAAGGCATGGAAGCACTGATATGTATTGGTGGAGACAGTCAGACACTGTAAATAAAGTACACGCTGGTGCTGCCAAGCAAGAAAGTCTCTGAGTGGTCTGGGTTGGTGCAAGAGGTGAGGGTACAGGTGGCAGGCCCTGTCACTGTTAGGATGAACTCTCCAAACAGTATCCGATGTATCAGATCTGACAGCCTAGAAAGAGCAAACACTGAATCAAGAGGGCAGCTGCCAAGCAACAAGAAAGAAGCTGTTCAGATTGAACTAGACTAGCAAAGGGCTTATAAATTGCTGAATGTCTTTGAAATTAGTGGGAGGTGGGGGCACTGAGACCCTTTAGTGGGTGCTCGGCACCATGCAGGCTCAGGTCTCAAGTATTTACTCTGATGTTAGAAGACAAGTGGAGTAGGGAATTAGCTCCACTTAGGGCATGGCTACACTTGCAGATGTAGAGTGCTTTGAGTTAAACCAGCCTTTGGAGAGCACAGTAGGGAAAGCGCTGCTGTCTGGTCACACTGACAGCTGCAAGTGCACTGGCGTGGCCACATTTGTGGCACTTGCAGCAGCATTGGGAGCAGTGCATTATGGGCAGCTATCCCACAGAGCACCTCTTCCCATTCTGGCGCTGTGGCTTGTGGGAAGGGGGAAGGGGTGTGGGGCATTCTGGGTCCTGTCCCAACACCCCATGATGCATCGGTTTGCATCCCAGCAATCCCTGTGCTTCCATCCACATTTGGTGCCATCTTTCAACATTTTTTGTGCTGTGCGCTCTGTCTTCTCTTTCGGTCTGCGGGAATGGAGCCCGAACTGCTGAGGAATATGCTGACAAGTCTCGCCACCACGTCATGTTTGGCAGTCAATTTACTCCTTAAGATCCAAACTGACAGTGAGGAGTCTGACGATGATATCGACTCGAGTAACGCATACGACACGAGATTGCTTGTAGCATTCACGGACATGCTCACCACTGTGGAACACCGCTTTTGGGCTCAGGAAACAAGCACTGAGTGGTGGGATCACATCGTCCTGCAAGTCTTGGATGACGAGCAGTGGCTGCAGAACTTTTGGATGAGAAAAGCCACTTTCTTGGGACTGTGTGAGGAGCTCGCCCCCATCCTGCGGCACAAGGACAGGAGATTGAGAGGCGCCCTGACGGTGGAGAAGCGGGTGGCTATTGCAGTCTGGAAGCTGGCAACTCCAGACAGCTACCGATCGGTCGCTAACCAATTTGAAGTGGGAAAGTCAACTGTTGGAATAGTGTTGATGCAAGTTTGCAGGGCCATTAATCGTATCCTGCTCAGAAGAACTGTGACTCTGGGTAACGTGCATGACATTGTGGCTGGCTTTGCACAAATGGGTTTCCCTAACTGTGGAGGGGCGATAGATGGGACGCATATTCCAATTCTGGCACCAGCCCACCTAGCCTCCGAGTACGTTAATCGGAAGGGGTATTTCTCTGTGGTTCTCCAGGCCCTTGTGGATCACTGTGGGTGTTTCATTGACATAAACGCAGGCTGGCTCGGAAAGGTGCATGACGCACGCATCTTTCGGAACACTGGCCTGTTCAGGAAGCTGCAAGCTAGGACTTTTTTCCCAGACCAGAAGATCACAGTAGGGGAAGTCGAAATGCCCATTGTGATCCTTGGAGACCCCGCTTACTCTTTAATGCCGTGGCTCATGAAACCCTACATAGGGAGCCTTGACAGCAGCAAGGAGCGGTTCAACAACAGGCTGAGCCAGTGAAGAATGACCGCGGAGTGTGCTTTTGGCTGTTTAAAGGGCCGCTGGCGCTCTCTGTATGGGAAGGTGGACCTGGCCGATGACAGCATCCCCGTGGTTATATCCGCGTGCTGTACCCTCCATAACATTTGTGAAGGGAAGGGTGAAAGATTCACTCAGGCATGGACCTCCGATGTTCAACACCTGGAGGCTGAATTTGAACAGCCAGAGAGCTGGGCTATTAGAGGGGCCCAATGCTGGGCTGCAAGCATTAGGGATGCCCTGAGGGAGCAATTTGAAGCTGAAAGCCACAGTAATGTTTGGTGCCTTGCATGGGAGTGAAGTGCAGTGGTTCCAATGTTAGTAGGAATCTCTGTTTGCTACACTGACTTGCAGTGCCTATTGCTTTCCTGGGCTAAGGTATCTTTTACTTTATGCAATAATAACGCATGTTTTCAAAGCCAAAAAATCCATTTATTTAAAAGAAAATTCATTTATTGAAAAGAAACACAACTGCTTGGGAAACAGAAAGGGCAAGGGGGTGGGGTGGGGAACGGTACAATCACAGATTTGCGTATGTCCTCTTATCATACTCAGCCTTCCTGTCTGGAGTGCTGTGCAATGAGTGCTGCACTTCAGGATGGCTATACTGCATGGTGATGGGGGTTGAGTGCAGTGGGTAAGGTTTGTAGTTTTCAGGGCTGGGTGGTGAAGCTACAGGTGTTGGAGGCAGCTGGTGGTGATAAGAACCCGGTTGTTGGGGAAAGTGGGTTGGAGGTGACATGGGGGCACAAGGGAAAGAGTTTTGGGACAAGGGCTGTGGGGGGGGGGGGGGGGGATGGGCATGGTAGTGCTCTGCCAGCATGGCTACGAGCACCTGGATCAAGTCCACTTGGCGCTCCATGGTGCTTATCTGCCGATCTGTGCTTTGCTGCCGGAGCTCAACGCTTTTGTGCTGGCGCGCCTCATTCTGCTGGCGGATCCTCCTTTCACTCTCCCTCCACTCCTGTGCTTTTAGATTCTCGTTAAGGGACTGCTGCATTACTTCATGCAGCATGTCTTCCTTGCTTCTACGTGGCCTCTTCTTAATTCTTTGGAGTCTTTCGGCTGGTGATAAGATGGACGGCTGAGATCTCAAGGTTGCATCTGTAAAGGCAAAATGCAACACTTAACAGAGGCAGCATTGTTCACACCAGACAGAGCAACGATTCCCCTGTATTTAAGGGCAAGCACAGTCTACACAATAGCATTATTTGCCCGTCCCAAAGCGAGCGCACATAACCCATAGGAGCCCCAAAATGGTGAGTAAGCACAGGGTCAAGGGGAACTGATTGTTTCACGTCCGTACTGTCCTCTGGGTTTCTGTGCCTTGGGGAGAGCCAACAGCTGCAGGGGGCACCTTATACTGAACACTGTCCCCACGTTTTCCACAGGAGTTCGTCCTGTGACGATATCTCACTGCTGAGGGTGACCTGGGAAGCAAGGGAGGGTCTTCTACTACAATATGGCTTCCGCCCTGGCCCATATGCAGCTTGCCTGTGTGCAGCAATGGTCCCCCCGCCCCTCACAGCACAGTGGTGCGGACATGTTAGCCTGACTGGGACAAGGAGCACAGTGGCTCTCCCAAGAAACCTGCGCAAGCACATTGCCCAAGTTCTGGATGAGACCTTTGAAGAGATCACTGAGGCCAATTACTGCGATGTGAGAGAGCACATCAACGCCCTATTCTGCATCTAGGCATGCATGCAGCCCTAACCCTCCTTGCCCCAAGAGCCCGCACAGAATAACTTCCTTCCCAAAATAAAAGCCGCTTACCGGGCACCTCCTCTGGTGTTTGTCCTTCCCCAAGCACCGGCCGCCACGACTGGCTACCTTCCTCCTGGCTTGAGAACAGCTCCTGGCTGCATGCATCTAGGGATGCCGGTGTGTCTTCCTCCTCCTTAGCACCCTCGCTCCCGCTTTCTTCCTCCTCCTGCCTTGTTGAACTGGGCTCTGAAGTGTCCATGGTGGTACTTGGAGTGGAGGTGCGGTCGCCCCCAAGTATTGCGTCCAGCTCTTTGTAGAAACGGCAGGTCACAGGAGCAGCACCGGAGCGGTGGTTTGCCTCGCAGGCTTTGCAGTAGGCATTCTGCAGCTCCTTCACTTTAACCCTGCACTGCAGTGCATCCCGGTCATGGCCTCTTTCCATCATGTCCCTTGATATCTGCCTGAAGTTATCATAATTCCTACAGCTGGAGCGCAGCTGGGACTGGACAGCTTCTTCCCCCCAAACACTGATGAGGTCCAGCACCTCGCCATTGCTCCATACTGGGGATCGCCTGGCGCGTGGAGGCAAGGTCACCTGGAAAGATTCGCTGAGAGCACTCCACGCCTGGCTGGGCAAACAGGAAGGGGATTTTCAAAATTCCCAGATAATTTAAAGGGCGGGTCTGATGGTTGGTCACCTGACGGCAGGGCAATAGAGTTCAAAATGATGACCAGAGTGGCTAGAACAGGCATTGTGGGACACTTCTGGAGGCCGATCAGAGCGCATTAACAGACCAGAGCATCCACACTGGCGCTGCGGCGCTCCAGCGGGGGCGCATCAAATATTATTCCACTCGCTGAGGTGGAGTACCAGGAGCGCTCTAGCCGCAGAGTCAGAGCGCACTACGTGCCTTGCCAATGTGGACGCATCATGAGTTAGAGCGCACAGGGCTGCTTTAATGCGCTCTAACTCGCAAGTGTAGCCATGCCCTTAGTTTTCTTAGCAGTAGCATGCAATATCAGATCCCTATTTTAATTCTTTCGGTATCTTGAAAATTGCTCTAGTGCCTTTCATCCTCAAGAGGACAGTGTGTCCCCAAATGACATATATTAAATATCACTGAAATGCAGCCACTTCTGAGGTGGAAAGGTGACAGTCAGTTGGATAATTAGTGCACACCTGTGAAGGAGTGAAAACTTTGGTCAATGGGCATGTTTTAGGGGCAAGCCCCCTACTCACAATTTTTGGATGTTCAAAATTAGCCAGCCTCATAAGTGGATGGACTATCACAGTTGCTGAGTCCCCTGTGGTGGTGTGCTGAAAGCTGGAGCAAGGAGCACAGAGTGGTAAATGTGGATATAATAGAGGAAAATAAATTCATTAGCAATGACCAGGATGTCCCGGATAGTCAGCAGCACTTCAACATATAGTGAGACCTCGCGTAGTAGCTGCTCAAGTGCCTTCCACCAGGCACCCACAACTTCCACCACAGTTGCTGGGTGCTGAACACCTCTGAAATTCAGGCCAGTTTCTTCTACGTGACTCAGTAGCACTCACAAACGTGGAAGGATGGACTTTTGGGCAAGGCACAGGACAGGGAGTCAGGATACCTGGCTCTCCCAGCTGTGCCCCAGACTTGCATTATGACTTTGGGCAAGTCAGTTAACCTCTCTGTAACCTCTAGGTTGGCCTCTGCCTCATATTAGTGTTGCAGACTCATTAAAGTTTATGGAAAGCTGAGATGCTGTGGAGATAAGCACCATAAAAATGCCTATAAATTAAAAAATATTAATAGTACTAGTAGTTAGTTATTAAGTGGACACAGTGGCAATGGATATAATCTGACAGGGAACGTCTTCAAGGTTATAAAATATTTCTGGTTTTAAAACCTACCACATTGTCACCATGGAAGCTTATTATAAAAAAAAAAAAAAAAAGCCCTCCCTCTAATGCTCACTCCCCACACTCTTTGGTGCTTATGAATGATTCAACCAAAGCATGTTTGCTCTCTGGCTACAGAAAGAGTCATCAGCCCAAAAAAGAGGAGTACAGGTTAGCTAGCTAGCAGCATGCCAAGAGCTTTATTGACATCACTGATCACCTCATTGATTTTTGGCTGCTAATAAACAGGGCAATTTCCCACTGGTTAGGTGAAAAGGACAAGATGTGGAAGGGAAATACACATTTTAAGCAGCAGATATTGCAACCAGTGAAAAACAAAAATTAAATACACTTGATAGTGGCTATATTTAATGTCCATGTCATGTGTATATAACTGAACTGTAAGCTGATTTAAATTCTACTTAATATTAACTACTTATTTAACAAATTCTCTTGGATTTCCTTATGTACTGGGCCAGATTCTGATCTTAGTTACTACAGTATTAGAGCAGAATAACTCCACCGAATCTACTAAGAGGATGACACTATTACTTATTTGTATTGCAGTGGTGCCCAGAGGCCACCATCAGTCTCCGGGTCTCATTGTGCTAGGTGCTGTACAACTGCACAGGAAGAGACCTTCCCTATGCTGAAGAGCTTACAGTATAAGAGCTTGATCTTGCAGTTACTTCTGTGTGGATGTATCTTTGCACCCATTGAGAGCCACATTGAAATCACTAGGATCCTCTGTGCGCACAAGGGGTATGTTCCTGTTTATCCAGTTGCAGGAAGAGGGCCTAACTGAAGAGAAGATGCAACGAAGGGCTGTAGCAAACAGAGGGAATAGGGAATAAAAGAAATGCATTGCATAGACTGGTTATGTGCACAATTAGCACCTAGGAGTATTAGAAGTAACCCAGGTTAATAGTCAAGGAAGTAAAATTAGATTATATGGGCCAAATCCTTGGCCCTGCTCAGGTCTCTTTGTATTGTCAGTGCAGTGCGAAGGGGCCTTACTCCTGTGCTAACTGGGCCACTGAGGATTTGCCCAGCACGATGGCATAAAGCCAGTCCCTTCTGTTCCTCCTCCAGTACTGGTGGTGGGAGGGGCATTCTTGGGGCATAGCCAGCGTGAGACTGTTACCCATGCTGGTCCCACGGGGAAGCCATTACAAGCCAGTGCAGGTTAGAACATCCCTTAGAAACTGACCCCAGGATTGGCTTACAGCTGGTTCAGCTTCTCCCCACCACAGCTGGCCAGCAGTTCAGCATAGCTGATGAATGATCCCTAAAACTCCAAACTTGAAAAACAAAACTTTGTTTGATGAAGCCTCTAAGCACTGGAGGGAAGGGTGTATGCTTATGCAGAGCCTGCACCCTAAACCCCCTCCTGCACCCAAACTCCCTCCCAGAGCTGCACCCCTTCCTGCACCCCAATCCGCTGCCCCAGCCTGGTAAAAGGGAGTGAGGGTGGGGGAGAGTGAGCGATGGAGGGAGGGGGGATGGAGTGAGTGGGGGGCGGGAAGAGAGGGGACAGGAGTGGGGCCTTGGGCTGAGCAGGAGGCTGGGGGTCCCGAAAAATTTGTAAATCAAAATGGGGGTCCTTGGGTTGCTAAAGTTTGAGAACCGCTGCTATAAACCATACTGGGTAGAATCATAGAGTTAGGAGGGGCAGCCAGGGTAGTCAAGTCTAATGCCCTGCCAAAATGTAGGATTTGTTGTATTTAAACCATCCAAGACAAATGGTTATCCAGCCTCCTTTAGAAAATGTCCAGTGAAGAAACTTCCTCAACCTCCCTAGGTAGTCTGTTCTATTGTCCTATTGTTCTTACCATTAGGAAGTTTTCCCTGAGATTTAGTATGGGTGGCAATGTGAAACTCCATATAAGTGACTAGGAAAACCTACAAAGAATCTGTAAAAACAGTCATGAGAATCCTCCTCCTTAATGTTCCTATAGCAAATGGGGGGGATGCAGCAAAGCTTACCACAGTATCTCTAATATGAAGGAATGGAATCTGGAGAAAATGAACAGTTTACTTTTTATCCAGGAGGTCAAACTCTTACATACTCAAAGTCCAAAGAGAGAGCAATGTCTTGGTAGAAGAGCAATGGAGCTGTTACGTCACTTGGTGAATATCTGCTACTGCTTAGATCTGTAAGTGTACAAATGCTACCAAAATCATGCAAGAGTGACATCCTTCCAGCCCTTTTCTGCAAAGCAGAGATGCAACAACTGAAGGAGTCAGAAGGAGAAAGATGGATTATGCATGAGAACAGCTGTGTAAATAAAATCCTGACAGGTGAACTAGAAGAGGTTAATTGTGTGTTGTCATCTTAACATTTTTTTGTCACCAAAAAGTCACCTTCCCCAACTGTGTATATTCTATGTAGCACATGCTGGTTGTAACAAATCTACTCAGGCTCCCAGTTTTTGGCTGGTGTTTTGAATCCAGCATCTGTTACATTCTGTAGGGCAGAGAAGGTGAGATGGCAGTTCATGCATGTGAGAGAGCAGTGATTCAGAATGGGAAAGGAGATGCTGCATAAATCATACTTCTTCAGCCTCTGCCAAGAATGACCATGTCTTTCCACTGTATTGAAATTCATTGTGTAGTCAAAACATGCAATGTCTTTTGTCAACGTGATGATAAAACTGCTTGTATGTGTATAGTGCTTGTCAGCTGAGGAGCTGAAAGCATTTTACAGTTATTTTAACCTCTGCACTCTGAGGTGGGTATGTAGTACACCACCTACAATGCAAATGGGGAAACTGAGACACAGGTAAAGTGACTTGCTGAAGGCCAAAAGGTCATTGGCTGATCAGGAATCATGACCTCCAGTCCTGTGCGCTCTGGCCACTTGGTGACACTAAGTGTTAGGGTATTTTTACTAAGGATGTATAAATCTGTGGCAATTAGGTGTGTGGATATAGAGAACTCACACCACACATTGCTCTTACTGTCAGTGATCAATCAAAAATAATATAAAATTGTTCCCTTCTGTTATGCTTTACAGATCTTTGTGGAAATACAGTAGTGCTTCTGTGACACCCATCAGCTTGGTCATCTCCAGTGACTGAACTCAAGATCTGCAGAGCTAAAGCATGAGCCTCTATGTGGACCAGGCCCATGGGGTGACATGTAACACACACTGAATAGCGGGTTACACTTCCATTTTGTTTCTGATTAATACTCTCCCCACTGCAGTAGGTAGTTCCCTTCCATCCCGCACGCCTGCCCCTTTGGAACTCCAATTGTGTCCGGCAAATGTTCACTATACCAGTTTCCTTTGTTACTGATGAAAAGTGCATCAAAAGTAATGTTTTGATGATTTTTTGTAAGCCTCCACTGTAATTGTCCTGTTTAGTTTATGGTTTTTATATGCCCAATGCTGTGGCATCTTGGATCATGACTTACTGTAAATAAAGGCTCAATAAATTAATCTGTCCCAAATATGCAGTGCAGAGAGCCCCCACTCTGTGTGCCACCCCAACCAAATACACTATATTATCCAGGGTTTGACCAAAACAATGTGTTTGGTACCATGCTCCAATTAAGAAATTTGGGCTGTCACAGGCACTGAATTCCTGGGGACCCTCCATTCTCCAAGAGTGTGCAAGCAGTGACTGTCAGGACAAATACCTCTGCTGCTGATGGCCATCATGATAAAGCATAGTGTGAGAGTTGGCCCCTAAGAGAGCCACTCCTAGAGTATATAGGATTTACTAGATTAGCACCAACACTGCCAGTTGCCCCTGAAAACAAGTGGGAAGCAAATTTAAAGATGGACATAGCACAGATGAAATGCGCAGATGTCTGACCCCCTAGGCTAAGCAGGCAGACTGCATTGCCAGCATCACCTCTGTCCACCCCAGACTGAGCTGCAGCTGAGTTAGTTAGTGTCTGTGTCTTGGACAAGCAATGGCAATTCTGATCAAAGTGCAGCCTAATGAAAAAGAGACTTAGAGTTGAGTGTTACCAGCAACACACAGTGCCTCACAGTCTCCCCAGCAGCCTTGTATATATGCTGCAGTGACCATGGCTGATCGGAGCCCTGTGTCACCACCACAAGTGAGCAGCTACTTGGTGCTATCCATGGTCTACTACTTCCCAGGTTCTTCTCTGAGACCTGCAACAAAGAACAGAGAATCTAAAGAACAATCCCATTGGCCAATTTGATCCTGCTGGCATGTCAGCAATACTTTGTGCTCAGCCATATCAAAGGCTAATATATTTAATAATATCATCATGGGCACTTGGCCTCTGTCCACTGTCACTAGATCATCAGCTAAAGAAACGAGTGGAGTCTCTGTACCATGGCCAGGCATGACAGAGAATAATGATAGCAAAAATATTTGCAAAAATTATCCACTCTTCTGCCTCTCCTGATATCGCTGAGAGAAGAGGAATAGGTACCAAATGAATTCCTTCTGAGCTCCCAGACAGCTTGAGAATTAATAGCTTATAGTGGAGAAGTGATGGTCTAGGCCTGAATATTCCTTAGTTCAACATGGACAGTTCTCCATACTGCTGCGCCTATTCCTCCAAAGCACATATTATACACACCTGGCAGAGTGGTCCCCATAGTGTGAGGAGAGAGAGGAGTTGAACAGTGGATGATATTTAAATGGTAATAAAGAGTTGTAGTGGGTTGCTTTGTGTTCTTAAGAGCTAACCAAGTGTCTAAAGCTTCAGTTAAGAAATGCAGCATTAGCAGAGAATATAGTTCAAGAACTAGTTAAAAGGTAGTTTATATATATAGATTATAAGAGAGAAATCAAAGAGTTCTTTAGCAATAATTTCTGTAGCGTAGGACCAGACGGCTGAACAATTTATCCTTACCATTTGCAGAAAGGTTACAAAACATATATGCACTTGGAACAATTTAATCCCCAAATGAGTTGTTACTAGACTGAAGCTATTGGGCACTCAGTTGGGAGGATTCTACAGGGAAATGTTGGTTACAAAATAATTTTGTACCAAATGACCTGGGAATTCTGCTCAAGGTTCAGAATAGAATTGAAACCTGATATCTTTTAAGTTATGCTTCTATTGATTTATTGAGTTTTCTAATTAGTTTCCCTTCTCCCCAAGTACAAACCTCCCTATCCAGTGGCTGGGTGGGCACACTTTGTAGCTAATAGTTTTCTTAGAAAAACGTTCAGTAAGAACTTTTTGTGAGATGAAATTTTGTTAACTGTGCATGTGTTCATGTGTTGTGCATCTGTTTTATGTGCATTAAGAGCTGAGTCTTATAGCAATAAAAAGTATTCTGACTGGTATTGGTGCACTAGTCTTTAGCAGGGACCAAATGTCATCTATGCATATAATTTAAGTATAACAAATTGATTTTGATAGATTAAGTATGCAAGTGAAGGGAGGAAGATAAGTCAGCAGGGCTCGATTTCAGCTAGCCAAGGGACTAGATGCAGAAATTGCAGATTATCTTCTGAAAATTCATGACAAACAGGGATTCAAGGAACCAAGGGATCGGAGAAAGGCAAATCCTCTACTGGTCCTTTTTAAAAGGTAAAAATGGAGATTCAGGTATAACCAACTAGTTCTCTAATGTGTAATAAAGAAATCCTCATGTAAAGACTCAGAAGAGAAAAACAGCTCAATAGAACAAATCATGCAAGGTCAGCCAGGTAGTTTTCTGTGTAAAAATTACAGTGGACAAAGTGACTATTAAATTAGGAGCATAAGAACTGCCACATGGATCAAGCCAATGGTCAATCTAGGTCCAGAGGAAGGTGCAAGTTAGTCTGCAGTGAACATTTATGGAATAACTTGCCCACAGAGGTATTTTCTTCCTAACCCTTACTACTATAATTGTGGAATGTAAAGAAAAGTAAACAGATGAAATCTGTAGAAGCTGTTAACTCACAAGGATTTTGCAAATCCTGTCTCCATAGTCACAGAATGCCCTGACTATTCTACTGGGACCGGGAGAGGCAGGATGCTGGGGACAGAATGAATGGGGTCTACACTAATTTTTCACCATGGAGAAGGTGTTTCACCATGGAGGGGAGGTGAAACTGTGACTGTGGGAATGTCTTTCTTGTTGCTCTAGCTGCCTGGGAAAGAGGGGGAATGTCACATTGCAAATAGCCCAGGTGTCTGGCTGTGTTCTGGGACTAGGAAAGTCAAGACTAGGTGAAAGTCAAAATTACAAAATAATCTGGAAATTACAGTCATTTAAACAGGATGAGCTTTAATTCAGTTAAATGGAAAAGTATGCACTAGGGCTGGGGGCAGGGAATTGGTGACCATGGGAGATAGTGTATACCTACTCCAGGCATGTGAAGGGGGTATATTTATTTGTGTGTGTGTGTACAGCACCTGGCACACAGGAGCCCCTAATGAGGGCCCTTAGATGCTACTGCACTATGAATAATAATTTGTGTTTGGAACAATGATCTAGATCATGTGATTGGGCCAGGAAACAAATGTTAAGTTACTTGTCAGTGTTTCAAGATTTTGTTTCTAGAATGATCTTAGCTTAAGAAAATGTTTCCCTAAATAGTAAAAACAAAATATAAAGTAAACAAATGGTAAAAGCCTTGTGGGAACATACGTATTTGTAACAATATTATGCACCACTCTTACTGGTACTTAGTTAATCATATACCATATAGATAGATCCACTTAAAGCACCTAAGAAGAAAGTAACAACTGATGAATACCTACCTTTTCTCTGTGTTTTTTCACTACCTCGCATGTTAAAAATAAATCTAAAATGTTTATATATTTGCTGTTAGCCTGAGCTGATCAGCCATTACCAGAAAAACACTGCAGAGTGATATAAAAGGAATTACTGGAATGAATCCCAGCTGACTAAATTAAAGGAGAACTCCCATAATTTGACTACAAGACTCTAGGTCTCCATCTTTTGTATTAGAGACCAGATTTTAGAAACACAGCAGGGAGAAAGGATGGTCTTGAGAATGAGCATGTGAAGCACTGGATTGAGACTCAGGAGTTCTCGATACCTCAGTTCCCCCTCTGTAAACTGGGAAGAACAGTACTTCCTTAACTTCCATGTATGTGTATGGATAAATTCATTAATATTTGTGAGGCAGGTAGATTCTAAAGTGAAAGGGGCATGTAATTACCTAGATAGAGAGATAGGTAGCATCTATTGCTGATTCGTGCTGACATTTCTTCATGAGAGTTGCTACTTCCTAGCAAGAAGTTCAATCTAATAGAAATGCTGATGGGATATGAAATGCAGAAAATGCAAATACAGCAAGGAAGTTTAAGAGGCAGTAGACTTTGAAAGTTATTGTATGGTGAGCTCTATTCCTTCTTTTATTAGAGCCAGCATGAATTTTGCAGGAAATATACAAATACTTCGCAGCAACCTTTGAAGGTATCTTTTGTTTTTCTGTGCATGTAGGTGCAGGGCTGCTTTTATTATCTCTCAAAGTTAGGAAGGTGCCATAATGGCTGCTTCCACCATTGTTTATTCTATGAACATAGATATTTAGTAATTAGAATAGCTTTTAGAGTGCCTTGCAAGTTTCATTTTAAAAGGTGTATTAGATGAACAGGCACTCCAGGTCCAGGCATGTCAGGTGCCAAGAGTTGTCTGAAATTCTCTTGCTTCTAAGGCTCCTGAGTATAACCTGTAAATAACACCTGGAGATAGATTCACTTTCATTTCCAAGAACTGACCCAATCCCCATGGAGATTATGTGATGTATGTGTCCTCTTTCTCTTTCATTTTGTTGTGTAATAACATCATGGATTTTGTTCAGATTTATGGAGGCTGCCTAGACTAAACAACTCACACTGCAGGCAAAAAAATCTACCCAGTTCTATCTATTACACTTCTACCAGGGAGTTTAATAACTTCCATAATTTTCTCTCTGGATTCACATAAAGATCATGCTGTTTTTAAAAAAGAGAAATACATTCTCCTCCATCTAGGACTGACAAATCTAATAGCAAAACCTTCAATTAAATGGAGAGAGATTCCTTTATTTTGCACAAGTTTCTTTCTAACCTTTCTGGTAACTATTAACTATAATTACAGTACTATATAATTACAGTATTTGTATTCTAAGCATTCTAACCTCAAAGGTATGTAGCAGTTATTCTAATCTGTCAACTGATAAGCTTTTTCTGAAGCACTCTGTAGCCCTGAGTTAGTACTTTGTGTGGTAGCCACTCTAAAGGAGACATTTTGCAGAAATGTAGTGAGAATTATTCCTTTAAACAAGTGTTCATTTCATCCTAAACATAATTTTCCCTCCAATCCTTCAGTTTTATTACCTCTTTTCTTAGAAGGTTTGCAGTAAAAACATCTACTTAGTGCAGGACAATTTTTCTCATGAACAAAACAAACTGGTGCAGAATCAGTGCTCTGGCAGAGCATATCAAGGACTTTGGCATGGGGGCAATGGGAGCAGGATGTACTTTTTTTAAACTGCATCCTTCACTAGAAATGTTTTTGCATGAAAATTAAAAGACAGTTTTGTAGAAATGACAAATTTGCAACTAGTACAATTTATGTCAGAATGATCTAGTGTTAATATTAGTGTGGGGCAAAGCTCACAAAATTGGTCCAATAAAAGATATTACCTCACCCGCCTTGTGTCTGTAATAGCCTGGGACTGACTTGGCTAGAACAACACTCCAACCAAAGTTTGAATAAACATGCAAAAATTTAGCTGTTTGTTTTAGCTGACTGTCTGAAAAACTGCACTGGCAATTTCAGAAGAATATGCTTTTTTGCACAATTCCAGCAATGCCATGAGGACTGCCTTTCTCATGGTATTTTGGCAGGTTTGTGGTCTCAGCCTGAAGAAGTGAAAAAGAAAAATCAACAACAAAATTTAACAACACTTCTTGAGCTTAGGATAAGGTTTGATTTCATTTTTGGGCAAAGGTTTCGATTGCTGATTTAGCCAAACTGCTTTACCCATTCCTAATTAGTATCTGATATTATTGCCATGCAAGAATCCTGTAACCTTAATCAAGTGTGACAGGGGCCAAGTGTGCACCTGGATGCTTGTTATCTACCCAAAAATGTCAGGTTCACCTGCCACTTAAAATAACATTTTCCAATTAGGCTTTAACCCTTTATGGAAGGAATCACGCCATTCCCTTCATCAACCTACTCACATGGAGATGGGAGGTAGAAAATAACCCAGAGAGCTGCTCTGTGGAACTGATGAATCCTTTTGCTGCATCTGTTGTATATTTCTAATGTCCACAATATAGTTGGGTAACTCAAACTTCCTGATACTTGGGGATGGGGTGGGGGGAAAATGCAGGTAACCTAAGTGAATTATCTGAAATATGTCCCTGTAAATGTTTGTGGATGGACCAAAAATTATTCATAGTATTTGTCACAGAATAGGTGGTACCTTTGAGTTGACCGGCCCAGCACCCCTGTCTCAGAGCAGGTGGGCCCACTTGAGCCAATTAAAAGGGGCAGGGCTACACCTGGGTCAATAGAGGTCTGTCACAGGGCAAATTTAGGAGTGATTGGGGCAGGCTGTGCCTGGGGAGTGGAGCTAACTCCTGTGGTGGGGCCTTAGAACAGGGGGCCAGGTACCCAGGAAGGTTGCCCTGGACTTGTTGTTTCAGAAGAGTAACAGAGCAGGTGGAAAGCAGCACTGGCTGTATAAGAACTGGCAGAGAAGTGAGCTGAAGAGCCAGTTGTGGTTTTGCTCATGTGTGGCCAATAAAGTTATTCAAAGGATGGGGCAGTGTATTCTTAGAAGCTGGGGAGAAGCCCTGCCCTTGGGAATTATTCTGTTCCAGAGCTAATCTAGGAACAGAGCTAATGCTTGAGGAAAAATGGGAGTAAATGAGAATGAACAAATAAAATTCTGGTCCAGCTTCATTACCTGACATTCTTAAGGTATTCTCCCTGAGCATCATCCACTTGTAGGGTGACCAGATGTTCTGATTTTATAGGGACAGTCCTGATTTTTGGTTCTTTTTCTTATATAGGCTCCTATTACCCCCCAACCCCCTGTCCTGATTTTTCACACTTGCTGTCTGGTCACCCTATCCACTTGAGCTAATATTGTCATGATTAGGCACATGGCATTGGGTGTGGATACTTAAAGAAGGTATTGCTGACTGCCCACACCTGTCCCATACCACTGTGTTGATAAGACACAATGGCTCACATCTGTCTGCTTGAGTACAGGGTGGGCTTTTGGTAGAAAGAAATGTTCTTCCTTTCAAGGAACAGAAGGGTTTCCTTGGGGCATATGATGTATGGAGCAGAGCAAGAGATAGAGCCAAGCTGTGGGTTACATATAGTATGTATGAGAATAGAATTTCGCTATCATTTAAAGAGAGCCTTCCTAGCAGAACCCTCTATAGTGGTTGACTAAAGAAAGGGTATTTTGCACCTGCTTGATTTATTCTCCCCCCCCCCTTATTAAGTCCTGTAATTCATTAGTTTAAAAACTACTTTGAAGTAAGACAATTTGTCCTGGATTATAGATATGGCTAGGTGAGGACAAGCACCATTTGTGAACCTCGGCAAGAAAATGAAGTCTGACCATGACAAAGGCAGAATTAGAAGCTAACCTGGTGGTGTGGCAGTAACTAAACAATCTATGGCCCTTTAGTCACCACTGCCTGTGAAGGATGCTTGAAATTTGCTTAGATATTTGGACTGGTTTCTAATAATTGTCTTGCAGCAGATCAATGCAGACAGTTTTACAGGTATATTTCCTCTTATTGCTATGGAGACAAATCAGTTTCTCTATCCCAGCCTCTCCTCATGCTCCAGACAGCCAAATATTTGACAGGATGAAATATTTCTCTGTTTAATTATCGTGTTTTTTTTAATTTGCATTCATTAGGAGAATGGTAGACTAGAGGCTGTGAAATTATCAGGCAAAGAAGGCTTCTAAAAATATTGCTGGTGTAAGCAGGGTCTGAATGAGTTCTCACCTGGCAGCTAGCGATAAGGCAGGGGAAAACACTTCAGGAGCAGACCATGTTTGCATACATGTGCCTATTCTGCCTAGGGGTGCAGCAGATGGAGTTGCTTTGCCAAATTGATCAATTTGGCTGGTTTCGAGTTACAAATCACTCTAGTATTTGAATGCAGGGCTAATGAAACGTTTCCCATATTGTACGAGTGAAGGGCAGCAGAACTGTGCTTAGCATGCCCTGACTGAGGGAGTTGCCCTAAACTCATCCTCACTTGCTAAGTAGGGAGTATGGATGCCAAGTAGATAGGAGCATGGGTGGGGATGTTGCCCAAAGAGTCCTAGACACTATTTGATCTGCCCCTCTCCAGTGTGTAATGATGCGGCTGATTAGACTCAGTTCAGAGTTTTTGTTGCTGGTTGGTGATTCCTAGAGCTGACATCACTGCTGAGCTAGTCTAGGAGTGAAGTCTTAGGCCTTGTGTGGGGACAGTGCATGGAGACTGCACTAGCTCTGAGGTTCCCTGCTACCTGCTGAAATCACCAAGAGCTGGGTTAAGTGGTGGAACCTCAGAACATGATGTTGTGGAAGCAGTGGCGGCTGAGGACAGTGGGCCCGTAGCCAGGAGACAGCAGAGGCATTGTTCGATGCTGATGCTCCTGCCCCTATAAATGCACCTCTGAACTCTGAGTCTTCACTAACCAAGGACAGCCAACTGTGAGTGGGGTGCAGTGGAGGGAGAGGGGAGTGATATTTTAAAGGGACATTGGTTTGTTGGACTTTCCCACCACAAGGTGGGAAATGGGACAAAGGACACTGCTCAACACACAGTGAGGTTGGGTTTGCTTATGGTCCTATGCTTTTGAATGTGGTTGTGGTGTTTCCCCCAGATTAAAGCTTGGTTCCCTTTCCCTTTTATTAAAAGTTCTTTTGTTATACACAGACTCAGTGCTTGCAAGTTTGGGAGGTATTCTCTTAGAAATTTACCACCATCCCAGGGCCCCTCTGAGTGGGGCTAGGGGCTCAAGTCAGTTCTGTTTTGTATTGTTAAAAGGAACCCCTAGATATTGAAATTGGCCCTAGTCCCTGCCAGCTCCACCTGGCAGAAGGGTTACATTTATGAGGCTTGGTATAGTTAAGTGTGTGGGAGTTCCAATTGCTAAGGAGGTTTATAAAGTGATGTCATCATTGTAAATAAATTGAGGATGGATTTTTAGAGATATGGCTGTTCAAAATGGGCATGGTTTTAAAACTACCTCAACAATGAATATTTAGAGTTATTTGAGGCTGCATATGATCTCATTCTTCCTACAGTGCCACATGGACTCTTTTGTATCACAATAAAAAGGATAGGCGTGAAAAAATGTAGGAAGTGGAAAGCAGTTGCCTCTGCATTTTCTGCCAGCTGAAATCAAATGGTTTGACACACTTGTGAGGGAAGATATATACTGCATACAAGTCTATCTTAGCAGGAATGCCAAATACAGCATCTTTTGAAAGAAAAAGTACTGGAGTATGCGGTACCTGGGGATCACATGGCAGAGTGTACATGTCTGTTAGTAAAAACAACGAGGAGTCCTTGTGGCACCTTAGAGCAAATAAATGTATTAGTCTCTAAGGTGCCACAAGGACTCCTCGTTGTTTTTACTGATACAGACTAACACAGCTACCACTCTGAAATGTGTCTGTTAGTTACTCCATGGAGCTTGTGATTGGCCAGCGAGGCAGGGGTGAGTGACAAATGCTTGTGGGGGCCATAACAAAGTTGTGGGGCAATCTCATTCCAAAGATGATCGAAAACTTCCTTGGACCGAAATATTTTCCTAAGCCGTACAAAGTTATTCCGTGTAAACATTTTCTAGTCAATGGGTTATTCTGTGTGGACCCTGCCCCACCTCATAAAGATAAGAGAATAGGGATGAGTAAAATAGTGCTAGAATATTGGTTTTTGGAAATAAGGCACTTCTGAGAGTAATTTCTTAGCAAGGTTTCATAAAATGTTAACAACTCTAACAAAAAATTCCAAAATCACAATAGGGAGCTGCTTGCCTGAAGTATTGCAGTCACCACAGTGTACAATGTGTTTATATACTGTAAGTCTTTCATAAAGGATTAATAATACTATAGATTTGACATAGCATAGTGACTTTTTAAAAATACAAGTCCTGTGAAACCTGACATTTACCCATTTATTTTAGTCACATCTCCTTACAAAGCTTCTTTTTGGAAATATATGTGTGAATGTAATGGTTATCTGGGTTTTTACTGTTCCAATTTCCAAGTTCTGCTAGTTGTGAATCACATCAGTTGGAGAATAAGGTTTATCTTTGTAGTTACTAATGTGCTTTTAAATAAAATATTTTTAAAGGAATCTTACTGCAGCACAACACTTTATTTGGCATATAGCAACGCTTGTTGGATATGCCATTTTATTTCATTTAATAATTCTTTAAAGAGCCTTGTTTTAAAGCTTCAGCAACCAAACAAGGGTGGCCATCGTACTTTAGAGAAATGTCCATGCTGACGGCTTCAGTAACATGCTAAAATTTAGCCTCTGATAGCTGCAGCTATTGGTACGTTCCAGATCATGTCAATAGAACTACTGTCATTGTGGGTCAAGGTCAAATGGACCAAAACTGGAACTGCTTATATTTAATCTTCCAAACTTGGAGGGATAAAAATAATAATAAAAAACCCCTACTGCCACTAAAGTTTAATGAAGAAAGGATTAGACTTTCTAAAGTTAGACAGCCTGTGTGTGGTGTGTTCCCTCCCATCTCTCTTGCCACCCCCTCCCCCCCCCCAGTGGCATATTGTCAAATCCTACTGGCTATATTCCTGTGAGTATTCCCATTGTTCTCAGAGTAGACAACATGCAGAACAAAGACAAGCAGGCTTTAACCCAGGCCTGCACAACATGCGGCCCAGGGGCTGCATGCGGCCCACGTGGTCTCATTGTGCGGCCCGCGGGTGGGGAGGGGGGTGAGTAGACAAGCGGCAGGTGAGGGAGGGGGGCTGAGTAGGTGAGCGGGCAGTGGCAGGGAATGAGTAGGCGAGCCGGGCGGGTGGAGGGCTGAGGAGGCAAATGGGCGGGCAGTGGCGGGGGGGCAGGTGAGCTGGCGAGCCGGAGGGGTGGGGGGCTGAGGAGGCAAGCGAGCAGGCAGTGGCGGGGGGCAAGTAGGCGAGCCGGGGGCAGGGGGCTGAGGAGGCGAGTGGTGAGTCGGTGGCTGACCTGTTCTACTGATCTGGTCTGGCTCCCATCCCCTGTCCCAGGGCCGGCACCAGCAAAACAAGCAGGTGCTTGGGGCGGCACATTTCTAGGGGCGGC
>NW_020664418.1:25743837-25773258 GCF_002925995.2 Terrapene triunguis
CTCTTCTAACTCCCTGCAAATTGAGATGGAAATAAGCTTTGTGCTAAATTCATAACGCTGAAAGCTTCAGGTAAAATAGGGTTGTTGTGGGTGGTGGTGGTGAGAGGGTTTGACTTGATTATTTCCTTTTTATCAAGTTGTTTAACATTAAGAATGGCTTATTTAGAAGAAAATTGCCACATGACAACAATAGGGAATTCTAGGTTTAAAAAACAAACAAACCCTGACCACTTGTGAAGCAATACTTTTTTCATGGTGAAAGTAGCCTCAAAACCATCTGTGCTGTTCCTGACTTCTCAGATCCATGGTTTGCAATACACGTAGCTTTAGAGCCTTTTTTGGTGTTATTTCCAAGGCTTGCTGTTAGGCAGCTATTTAAAGAGCTAGCTAGTAATGCAGCTGTGGCTAATTAAGGGGAAAGAAAAGAAAAGTGAGGAGTTGTTTTAGGACATGTGGGTTGTTACTTGTAGAATCCAGCCTCCAAGGAATTGATCTTTGCCAAGTTAGGACCCCTGCTCCAAGCAAATACGTTATCATAAAATGTCCTTTAAATTTTTTTTTTCAGATTAGGGTAAAATGAGGAAAATAAATACCTGGGACCTAGGTTGAGTGGCATAATATAGCTCTGCATCATGAATGGAGAACTTGGAAACCTTTGTCCGTTGCTAAGCTCAAGTAACTGTGAGCACTCATCACAGTGATGGATGGGGGGTGAATTGTCCCCTTAAGAATATTTTCATACTCTTGAGCCAATGTTCCCAAGATTCACAAATGTGGATTTCCTTATTCCACTTTTGTTAACCTACAACAACACTGGCTGCATTGGAGTTTTTGTATCCAAAACTCACAGTAAAGCAGCAAGAAAAGACATACCTTTTCTTTTGTTGATTGAATGTTGGCTGCCTTCTTGAACATAGTTGATTTCCAGTATCAAATTAGAAGCGTCACTGAAATTATTTTTAAAAGCCCTTCAAAACCCAACCAACCATGCCCCTCTTCCTGGCAACCTACATACAGAAAACAAAGAAGGAACGCTTGTGTTATTGCTTTAGTATAAAGCCGGGTGCCTAGAAAAGGAATTTTAATTTTATTTTAATTTGGCCATTGTATTGCAAGTGACACTGACAGCCAGCCTTTCATGTAATAAAGTGGAAGCATTTTATTAGAAGTTCTATTTAAGAACGTCGCATATGTATTTCACTTGGCTACACTGCAATGCAACAGCCTATTTGTACAAGCTTGTCGCTTCTATTATTTAGGCATTTGTTTTGGTGTGTTTATAGAGCTCATCACCACACCCCATTGCTATGAGCTTTTTGTCTGCATAATAACATATTACTCAAATATCCCATCCTTTTTCTGAGATCTACAGGCCAGATGTGGAGATTGTGGGAAATTACAGTATTTTTATGAAAATTGTGACTCAGTTTACCCATTTGCTTTTGTATGGCTACCTACTTGGTTGCAAGAAGCTAGCTTCTTTCCAAAGACACTCTTGCTGGGAGCATGAGAACAAGCATTGAATGGACTGGGTGGGAGTCACATAGACATGTCTGGGTTGGCATGATTGAAGTATCAAGAGTCACCAAGGCTTGGATAGAGCTACCTTGGAGATGGTCAGGTGCTTGGTCTCCACTATTAACTTCTAATGACTGATGGCCAAGGGAATTTTTTGTAATATGGATGGGTGATTACCTGTCTGACCATAACCCCTCCCCTACCTTGTAGTGCTGCTTGTTGGAATGTAGGAGGAACGGGGTGCACACTGGTTAGCAGGCATAATAGTTGAAATGTTTAGTTGTTACCTGATCCAAATCAACTTCACATGTTAAATGAACTGTAAAATAAGCCACCACAGGTCAGAGAGCTGTACTGCAGTAGATGCCAATACTGGTGCACTAATTGTGGATCTTCTTGCTCCAACCCAAAACCTCTGTGTACTTGGGAACAAGGAGATCCTATGGGGTGCAACTCTGCAGTTCACAGGAGGTGAATGCCCTCTGTGAAGAGTTCCTAAATCTTCTGCCCACTTTTGCACAGCTCAGTGATGCCAGTTCCATTGCTTCACAAGCCTCTTCAGTGATGGAAGGGAGTTGAGTGTGGGAGCAGGATTTGAATTGTAACTGACAGCAAAATTTGACTCAGTCTTTGATTTAACATGTATAAATGTACAGATTTTAAGGCACTAGGTTGCTTACATATTGTCACCTGCAATAGAAACTGAATGAGGGAGGAAAAGGAAAAAGTAAGAGCTGCAGAGTTCACACAAACATGTTCTCTGGTTCACACCAAGTTACAAATTTTCCAGGTGGATGTCTCTCCAAATTTCAGGCAATTCAGACTTAAATTATTGCACATTTGTATTTCATAGTCTTATGCTTAAATAACTTTTTTTTTAACAAGTGGAAACAAGAATTTTCATACTTTAGTTACATATTCCCAGGGCCGGCTCCAGGCACCAGCTGAGCAAGCTGGTGCTTGGGGCGGCAGATTGTTGGAGGCGGCATTCTGCCCAATCCTAGGGCGGCACAGCCGCTTTTTTTTTCTTGTTCCGCTTCGGCCGCCTGAAGGGGGCGGCGGCGCGGAGAACCAGAGCGCCCTGCAGGGCAGTCCTCTTCCTTCCCTCCCCGCTGACCGGAGCGGAGCCCTCGCGGCAGGCGGCAGGAGGCGGCGCAGTGGGAGGGGCCGCGTGGCAGCGCCCCTGCTGTAGTCCTGCCCGCCCCCTTCTCTCTCTTTCTCCCCCCCGCCCCCCCCCCCCCCGCCCCCCCCGCCGGTCCCCCTGCCCCCGCGCTCCGGCCGCGCCGCAGGTTGTTTTTTTTTTGGGGTGGCCAAAAAGCCAGAGCCGGCCCTGCATATTCCTCCATAAATAGGGAACCTGTTTGTGTTTTCTGTATGTGATATAATAGTGATTAGGCCTGCGTAAAATAAATACATGGCTTAGTACTGGTAGAACAACATCCTAGATTCCCTCATCAAGTTTGAACTATCATGATGATAACCACAGCATTTTTTTTCTTTTTTAACAACTTGACTCAAGTCATTTGTGTGGCTGCCATCCTGAGAGAGTTTATTCACTTCCATATTTGGAATATCTGAAGTGTCACAGGATTGTCCTATAAATCACTGGCTGTTGAAGATCAAGTATATTGAATGCATGAGTTGTATTTTTTTTTTTGGATTCATGTGCTTTAGGTCCATTACATGAAAGGAAAATGTCATAGGCACAGCGTCAATATAAATGTTGATTTAATGAGAGACTTGTGGGTGGGTGAGTGACTGTCATGTTACATAATATGAGACATGAGTCTTGGTTTTGGGAATGAGAAGAAATGTGCTTATCAAAGCATGTCATGTTATTTCAAATTAGCTTTGCTCATATATATTTATATAATAATTTTAGGTTACTTTCAACTGAAAGCTTTTCTCAGCAGACTGAGCATTAGAACAAAGCACCATGAAGTACATTGTTACTACTGTATTTCTATACCCAACCATACCAATACTGAAGCCTTGTCATGCAAATAGAGAGAATCTTACTATGGAATGCTGAAATTAATAAAACCCAATTAAAGAAAATATATATTAGCCATTGATCTTCTATGAATCCTCTGACTGCATGAATTTGGAGGCTGTACGTGGTTTTAAAAAAATTCATCCCTAGCTTAAGAGCAAAATGGAAAATTCCAGAATAAGTGCCTTATTCTTTCTGATCTGTGTTAATCTTCCATTTTTCAGGTTGTTGGAGGCACTAAGTGCACATCTGAAGCCAGGATACGGACCTATTACAATATCAGTGCTTGGCAACCTTTACTTAGCTTTGTAACTTTATGAATTAGTCAGTCAGTGACCAAACTGTTTATCATAATCAGTTTGAATATTTAGTTCTCTTCCTTCTGAAAACTGATGGTGAGGGGTAAACCGCAGAGTTATACTTTAGCGATGCTGTTAGCTAGGCCTGTTTCTGGGGGGAGTTTTTTTACTTAATGTTTGCACGAAGGGAAAGGTCCATGACAGATTTGACATTCATTTCTGTCATGTCATTAAAGGCTGTTTTCAGTTTGATCTGTGGGGAATCAGGTCCACAACTCCCATTATATTAATTAATTTTTAGAAAAAAGACATGACACAACGTACATTCAGGCAATTACTGCGACCCGTGGCTGGTGGTGTGTAACTACCCTAGCAATGCACAACTTAGAATGCTCTTTGGTGTCAGGAAATGGTATATCTGAACAAGGAAAACTCAGACTTGTGCATTTACTGCATGTTACTGACAAAGATAATGACGTTACTGGCAGCCAATCAGAATGATAGCTTGCTTTGTGGCACTTAACAGGCCTTCTGAAAAACATTGATATGATAGCTGCAGCCCCCATGTCTGACACTCTTCTTGGCCAGTGGGACCCTGCTACCAGTGCCCCCAGTTGCTTAAATACATTTTCCCCAAGTCCACCTAGCTGGAGGAGCTCTGCTTTCTAGTTAAACTGTCAGGAAAGCAAGGAGTACAGACTTAGCAAAGGAATTTCTTAACCATAGACACTTGAAAGTAGTAGAGAGTTACAGAACTTTAGAAAATAAACAGTCCTTGAATCCAATCTGCCTTGTCTGATCTCACCCCTTTTGTGGGTCCTGGGGTTGGTCACTGTCCTCAGGCTAAGCAGCACTTCCTCTCCTTAACCTGGTCTATTTGCCAGCCACCATAACATGCAATTGGGCCCCCACCTCAGAGATGTAGCCATCTTTTTAAAAGTCTCCCTCTCCCCTTCTGGTCCATGTGGCTCAGGCTGAGGAACTGCAGTTCCTTCCTTGTTAATTGTTCTTGCAGATAGTCTCAACTACTAGCCCATCAGATCTGATGGCTCTTTGTTTAGCCCCATGGTAGGTAGCCCACGGATAGCATGAGCACAAAGAATAGACTAACCTTCTCAGGATGAGACTAGCTTTCAACACCACCTGGGTGCCATAATCCAACAAGGAGGTCACAATGAAGGTTATAATCACAAAATGGCATTCACAAACCAAAATGGAGTTCACAATTTGACAGGCATGCCCCCAGCCTGTCACAGAAAGCATCTGTGTTCAGCTGACTAGTTAGTTTTGGTTAATGATCGGCTAAACTTCACTTGCCTGTCTACATCTGATGACCTCCCGTTCACTCTTGCTGTACTTAGATTACCTCACCAAGACATGCAGTGCTTATTTTTTATTTTCTTGGCCTCCTCTGCTTCTTCACTGTGCTTATCTCTTTCACTGGCAATGCTGAGTAACATGGCACAGCCAAAGAATTTTGGGGCCTTTGCATGTACATTGGGGAACCCCAGACCAGAATAGCACTGTGACCCTGTGTGCCAGGTCACAAATGTCACTCACTCAAAACTGGCCCATCTGCACCCCGCCCCCATCATGATGGGGAGGCAGTGGGCTAAACCTGAGTGAGTGGTGCTGTGCTGTGACCATTTTTTCTGATGTTCAGCTCCCCCTTGCCTGCTGCCCCAAGATTGGGAGGGGGTGGTTATGTGCAAGTTCACAGAGTGCATATGAGTGAATCCAGGTCTGCTGACTGAAGAGTTTTTCCCCTTTCTTTCTAATCTCATGGGATTTATATGAGGGGTAAGGTGGAGGATATAAGAATAGCCATACTGGGTCAGACCAATGTTCCACCTAGCCCAGTAACCAACAGTAGCCAGTGCCAGGTGCTTCAGAGGGAATGAACAGAACAGGTAATCATCAAGTGATCCCTCCCTTGTCATCCACTCCCAGCTTCTGGCAGTCAGAGGCTAGGGACACCCAGAGCACTGGGTTGCATCCATGAGCATCTTGGCTAATACCCATTGATGCATTTCTCTCTTGGAGGCTAGTACTTTGGTGTCATGTTTTACAAAATATCTTGTTTCTTAATTCATGTAATAGCTGTACTTTATTTTTCATAGTATTTGTATCTCTGGATTTAAGATTTCCCTGTGGATTGTCTCTTAATCCCAATAAAATCACTGATTTTAAATATTATTTTTTCTCCTAAATAAATCCTCTGGCAGCTCCCTCAATGAAATGGCAGTGTCTTTTAATAATGAGAGCTACTGTCAGGCTTCCGGTCTCATGGCACTTTGTTAGAATATGCATATAGTGCATGAGAATGATGTGCTGGTGGACTTTCGTCAATTCTTAGACCACTTCATAACTGATATCAGTTTGTTTTTGGACCTCTGATTCAGCCCTGATATTTGTAGTTCAGATTTTTGGAGGAGGAGTCAATTTTCATGTATATTCAGACTCATAAAGCACAGACCTGAAAGTACATTGTCATGATTGAGCTGTGTGTGTGAATTATCTGTCTGTGACCTGATATACCACATATAACACCTGGTCTGTCTATAATTAGTAGACCAAATGATTTTTCTTTACAAATTCTTAAACAGACTCTCTGTGGAGAGTTTCTTTCCTCTGAAGTTTTGTTTTTACCTGATCTCTGTTTGTATAGCCATTTTGGGTACATGGGTCAAATCTTACTTTACCAAAAGTCAGTTTGCATTGGTGATATTTGTATCTTGCTTGTAATAATGAGAATGGGAATTAAATCTTAGAAAGAAGTAAGAGAATTCTGCATAGTCTTGCATGCCTCTTGGCTGCAGGTAAAGAATTCAATAGCTTGTAGGAGTGCTAATTAATGCTAATAATAACTTCACTGACCTGCCTTGGCACTGAAATGCCTAAAAGAAATTGCTCTGGTCCTTGGAGGACTGAGATTTTGTTTCTTTGAATGTGTTTGGGAAAGCTCATGCTCTCATGGTTCTGTATTTAGTATAAATTCAGAGTAATGATCTAAAAGTGTGTGTGCGTGCGTGCGTGTGTGTGAGAGAGAGAGATGCGGCAGAGAAGGGCAAACAGATCTGTCAAATCTATTCCACTGTAGAGTATTACTTACAGAGGCTGATATTCTGAGTTAAATTACCTTGTAAAAACTGGCGATATTGGAAAGAAAACTGGAATAGGAGTTGGATCATTCATTCATAGTTAAACATTTTCTCTCCAATACTTAGAATTCATTTGCGTAAGTATGCACAAAGGGGTCTGAGGGAAATCTAGGCTTTAATTTGGGCAAGTGTCCAGAGAGCTCAGAGGTAGAGGTTTTTATTTTAACTGGCAGACTAGATTGCTGACTATGGAGAAAATAATCATATTAGCTCTAGTTTTTCAAGGGGAAGTGTGCCCTAGACCACCTTAATGTAAATATTATTAGCACCAGACAGAAATGTCCCCCCCCCCCAAACTTTCACAAGCCATCAGCAGAGTGACAGAACTGTCTCCTTCTGCTTTTTTTTTTCTTCTCGCTGATGAAATGATTAGAAATCAATCCATGAAATTAGAGGAGAAAGATGCCCTTTAAATTCTAATGGAGCCAGGAACTGCAAATAAAATCACTATAGTCACTACTAAGGAAACAAAGGCCAAATTCTGCTCTTGTGCAGCAGTCAGTCAAAAAGTAGTCACAGAAGTTGATGGAGTTATTCCCAATTTTTATTATTGGGTAGCTAAAATCAGAATCTGGCCACTGCAGTCTTTAGGTTTTTATCTAATAGGGAATAAGTAGTAATAGCAGAATTTACTGGGGCTGAAAGTTGGGGCTGATTTCTACTTCTGTCAGATTTGAGGATATCTACAGAATGGAATCTTGTAAACAAATGTGATTAGAGAAGTGCTAAAACAGGAAGCTACACTTAAGCTTGAAATTCATGCTTAACTATGGACTTAAAGTGCTGAGCACCCACCTGCCCCCACTGGAATGTGGCTAGAAAAAATAAAACAAAAATCAAGCAGACTACGCCTCATATTTCTCCAGAGCTAAATGGATCTAGAATGTCAACTCTTCTGTTCTAAATATAGAACCTGTGACTTTTCTATTGGGTTCTAAATTTGGCAAAAAGTATCTCTCCACTTGCCCTTGAGCTGTATTAGTGTGGTGGGGTTGTGAGCAGCAGGACAAAAATGTTTACACTTGATTGCTTGCAATTAAGTGCTTTAACTGAAGCTTTTTTAGGGACCTACTTATGGATTGAGGTGACAGACTGTAGGCACGCAAGCTTGAAAATTTTGGTTTACATGGCACCCTTCATAGAATCATCGGACTGGAAGGGACCTTGTGAGGTCATCTATTCTAGTCCCCTGCAGTCATGGCAGGACTAAGTATTAACTATTAGATGCTCTAGTACAGCGCACAAACTACTGTGGATATTGGAATCTCCTATTGGGCCAGAGCCAGCTCCTGTTAATTCAATGGATAACCTGCCATTGACTTAAATGGAAGCTGGCATGGATCCTTATTAAGAGAGTTTATTGCAGAAATAAGTACTTCACACCAGCATAAAAGGATATTCCAGACACAACCTTCTTTCTGGAAAGTTTTGGGGTCCTTTGGCTACTTCCGGAGTACAAACTTTTTTTTTAATTGTATTTCAAAAAATGAATGCAGGTAGTAAGGGACTGAATTGAGTTACTCAGGCCTTGCCTACACTAAAGGGAAAATTCGATCTAAGCTACGCAATTTGAGTTACATGAATAGCGTAACTCAAATCAATGTAGCTTAGATCTACTTACCGCGGGGTCCACACTATGCCACGTCGACGGGAGACGCTCTCCGATCGACTCCCCTTACTCTTCTTGATCAGGTGGAGAACAGAAGTCGACGGGAGAGCGATCGGTGGTCGATTTAGCAGGTCTTCACTAGACCCGCTAAATTGATCGCCGCAGCGTCGATCTTCTGGTAAGTGTAGACAAGCCCTAATAGTGGGTTATGGAGCACACAACATAGAAAACCTATTGCTTACTAAAAACCTGAGACTCATTTGTTTAGCTTGCCCTGGACTCAGTCCGGGATGGTTAAGAAGAGATCAGAAACAATGACCTGATTTGGAGAGCACTGACTGCTAATCTGATGCATATGTTCTGTGGAGTGTCCTTTTATGCATATTTAGGTATTTTAGTCTCTGAGCTGATAAGGTGTCAGTCTCTGATGTTTCAGCATTTTATTCCTTTTTTTTTTTTTAGACTAGAATTATTATATTCAGGGTAACAGAAAACCAGATGAGAATGTTAAGTTTAGCCAGTTTAACCTCTAAAATGTTTGTCCTTCATAAATGGAAAGCAGCTCAGAACCTAAACATTTCAGGTTGGCTTATGAGAACTCACCTGCTCACAGATATTCAGAGAACATTTCATTTAAATGAGAAGCAGAAGGTGTTCTGAGAATATACAGACACTTCTTTTATGGAAGTCTAGAGCTAGCACATTCTTATTTTACTTAAAATATTTTATTTTACAAACAGACTGCTGTATATATAAATTGAACTTGAAAGATGCAATATAGTATAGAATCATAAAAATAACAAGCAAAAAAGATTTAAGAGCAAGTCACATGGAGTCCTGAAACTGCAGAGACAGGGTACAGGGAATTCCTGCTGGCTGTTTCATAAGGAGGGAGAAGCATGTCACAAAACCTCCATTCCCTTTCTTCTGACTTCTCTGGCCATACTTGTATTTAGTTCCCTCCATCCCATGCATAAAGGAGTTCAAAGGGAGGGGTCTATGGAGAAACTAGTTTAACTTTCTGCTACTTTTAAATGTTAGATGTCAAGAACTCAATTCTACACATTCGAATGCCCTCCATAACCATTGAAGTATGAAGTGTAGTAATCAGCCCCTTCCATTTCTGCTTAGTCCAGGCTGGGATTTGGGGAAATAGTGACAATAAGCAGCACAGGTTCTACTTAGTTTGGAAGATAGAGACAACCACATTGCATCTGTGTCCAGCGGCTTCACTTAAGAATCTCCTTTATAGTTGTTACAACCAAGTCATGCTTTTTTTTATTTATTTCTGCGAAGGATACTACCATATCTATGGGTGGTGAGGTACTCCGTTCCTCACAACATTGACTTCATAGTGTGCGGGGTCATGTTTCTTTTTGGAAATGGTCCTGTTGCAATAAATTTAAGGAGAGGATTATGTCACCCTTCTTGAAAGGGTATATCATACCTATATGATTCTGTGCACTAGGAGGTATTCTGAAAGCCTCCCTGTGCTCCCCTTAGCTTAGGGTGACCAGATGTCCCAATTTTGTAGGGACGGTCCTGATATTCAGGGCTTTTCCTTATATAGGTGCCTATTACCACCCTCCCCCACATCCTGATTTTTTTTCACACTTGCTGTCCAATCACCCTAAGGTAGATCCACTAGTCCACCAGTGCAGAGCTATGGCTAAGTGCTAGAATTTAGCTCACAGAGAGCAAAACTTCTTTCATTCAGTAAACTCTGTATGCTCCGTATCCTTGACTGAATTTGAAACGTCCTTATTTGTGAGCATTGTACAGTGCACATGGGGTTTCATTTCTTTCTTGTTGACCTTGTCTTGCCCAAGTGAACAACATGTACAGGTCAACTGTAGACTGTTTGGAACACTATTTTTGTAAAGATAACCCTAAAATCTAGGGCTCAAATTCTGCCTTTGAGTAGTACCTTTCTGCACAAGTAGTCCTATGAGTTTCAGTTGGACTACTTTATTTAAAAAGTACTACTACTCAGTACCAGTGAAGATGGCAAAACTGCACCCTTAGTAACTAAAGGAAGCACAAAAGTTCAATACCACACACGTGTGCACATCTTACATTGCATACTTTTTAAAAACCTCATCAGTCGCCTAGGATTTCCCATGCAGCACCACTTGTTAATTCCTCAGCTGTCATGACTTTGATCTCATTTGCTAAGAAAATTCCAATCTATTATTTTCCTTACAAAAAAACTGTTCTCTGTTAAAAGAACAAGCTTGAATAATGATGTAGATTTCAATTTCTATTGCCCAGTAAGCAGAAGGTAAGCATGATGGAGATGGAGCACAATAAATTACTGGGTGATGAGCCAGCTGGCTCTCAGTGCAGTATTCCACTGTAGTTGCTCCCCAGTTGCTGGTATGTATATTGGCGCTTAAGACTTGTGAGACTGATAATCTAAGCTCCCTTCTCTACTTTAGGTCTAGATGGCCATTTTACAACCTTCCTACAACCTCATGGCTGCACCATCCCAGGAGCAGACCAGAGAATGAATTGGTTGGGTTACAATTCCTCCCTTGTGCTTGGGTGGAAGGTACTTTATCCTTTTCACAGACCAGTTTACTGCTCTCACTGCACCTTTTCATCTACTTGGGGGGTGAGGTGGGTTGAGCCAAAGTCAAACCTCATCAGCGAAGCAGCACCATCTTTCCCCTCTGCAGCTGGTGTTACAATCTAAACCGGTTAAACAGAGGAGACCTTACTCCCCTGCATGGCCGAGTAAAGGCTGTGACAATTTAGCTCTCAGTGGTGAGCCTCTGTTCTGGGTCCAGATAAGCTACTGCTAGCCAGCTCTCTTAATTGTATGCACTTGTGAAACAGAGATTCATAGCTATGGAACTCTGTTGTAGGTTAGACATACACATTTGAATAGGAACTGGCTGATTTAGCCAAGATTAGTCTTTGTTATATTTCAGTTGCCTGAAAAAGGTTTGGTAACCACTTTCCCTAATGAACTTCCAGGGGAGAGCACTTGGGTTGGAGTCTAGGACTAGTCATTTTTAAATGGGGTTTAAATCGCTCCTAAGAACTTTGGTTGAATAAACATGGAAAGGCCCTTAGATTCTTGCATAATACAATTTAGCAAAGATACATAGTTTACAAATCAAGTATCTGAGATAAGCTGGAGGTTAAGCTTCCCTCAAGATGTCTTACAAACATCAGTTAGTTCATATTTGTATTTATTTCCCCATATCTGTAATAAACAATATACCACTACAGAGGTTGTAATCAGTGGTGTGAAATGCAGTACTTCTCAAGCATTCCCCCAAATAACAGTAACAATCCTAGACACAGTCCATTCTCAAATGGTTTAAAGATATTTCATCAGTACAATGTAAGCTCTGGAGTGGAAATATTGCTGATATAACACACAATATTTTATGTATTTGATATGTAGTGAATACAGAAACTCCCTGAGGGTTCAAGAGCTATTGCCCTAGGTTAAAATTTAGTTACATAAAAATTAAAACTACCAGCTGCTTCACATCCCCAAATCAGAAAATCGCGAACTAGAGATGAGATCAAACCAAAACAACACCCACCTCTAATACCACATCTTACCATGGTGCAAGTAATGTAATACCACACCTTACCATGGTGTGTGTCCTGTAAAACATAAACATTAGTGTATCTATAAAGAAACATTTTAAAGTTTTCAGGCAAATAGGGTTTGTTCCTGAACAGTGTCTGAAGTTTAAGTAATTGCTAACATTTATTAACCTGGACATCCTGGTAAATCAGAATTCATCTGGACTGTTTTTTATAGCCAGCATTTATTGTAAGTGATTGAAGAGGACAAGTTTACATTTGACTGGGCTCCTAATTGAGTGGTCTTTGGAAATGAGGAGTTATGAACACAGAGTTAAACATTAATTGATGTCCTCCAACATGCCTCATGACCCCTCATTACCCAATGGTAGAGCAGTGGCACTTGAAATAGGGAATAAATCACTCATGGCACGCTACAGAACATTTGACCCTGAAATAAGAGAACAATGGGTAAATGATTTAATATACAGATGTATGAAAATGACCAATCTAATCTCAGCTCTGTTTTTATATATTTGCATAGCAAAGAACGTGTGGGATAACATGCCATGGAAGCAGAGCCTTGTGGGAGTCTGTCTACTCCAAAGCTACAATGACTGGAAATAGGAGTCTGTTTGCTGCCTTGGAGCCTTAGTAATGACACCATTACTTCCATTGTATAATACCTTACTCTGTGAGTGGTCCCAGTAACTTCAGCTGCAGAGTAAGGTAGTATGCCATGGGAGTAAGAGTGGGAGAATCAAATTCTTGAATAGTAGTAAGTCATAGGACTGCTCTAGTGCAAATCCAAATTTGGATTTGCAATATGTGGTGCAAGGTGGCTTAATTTGTTACAGAGAGCTGTATGTATGAATAGCATCTCCCTTCATAATCAGTTTCAATTGGGTTCCTCTTTGTCACATCCTTTTTGGTATTTACTGTATGTTGCACTTGGTGTAGTTGTATCTGAATCTGGAGGCCAATTAGAAAAGTAAAATCTATTTTGTATTACTGGTAAAATACTAATTCAACTGAATGTAATTGAAACTGCACAAGCAACTTGAACTGTGTGTGTGTGCGCGTGCATGGGCACGTGCTGTCAGGTTGCCATACATCCAACTGCCAAGACAGTGAAGCATGTCATCCTACATGCATAGCTTTACCAGAATAAACTTTCATTGGCTGATTATAATGTGAGGTCATGAGACTGTTGCTAGGTGCTTATGAAGGAAATTAGTCTTCTACAAGTTAACACTTTCAGGGAAGTTACAGCACATGAACGGGTAAGAACTGGAGCAACTTTTATAAAATCAGAGTAATTAACAAGTAAGAGTTCATAACTGTGTAAACTGCCTTTGTTTTTCACAAATGCATTGTTGAGTAAACCATTTTAGAGGGAAATTCTTCAGTAAATTGTTTTTAAAGGAGAACAGTGTAAGGTTTGTTTTCCACATCTATCTGAAGAGGATCATAATTCATTTTGGCCCATTGCCAAAGTAATGAATTTTATCACCCAGGCTTGGCATGTGCAGATACATGGCCCCTTTTGTCTCTCTTGCCAGTTATTGCTTATTCTGCTAGGAAATCTTATGCATGCTGCTTGGAAGTGGCTGCTGGCCCATCCAAATACTGCCACGTGCTCTGACTACATATGAAGCCTGACTTAGCTTCAGTAAACCATTCTTAGCTGTAGCTAATACGTAGGAAAAGAGGTCACTACACTAAGGCTACTCTGCTGAGCAATATAAAGTTGAAAACTGCATTATTAATGTAGTTAATGAAACCCCACTATTAACCTTGAAACTTCAAGTAGATTCAGCATAGCTCTCATATGACAAAATATGCCAGATAAGCCAGTGGTAAACAACAACAAGCATTGGAGAAAATAATTAATAATAAATGTATCTATTGACATTTCCCATTAAAATGATATCACCTCTTCTACTCTGAAAGGAATGAAGAAAACCACAAACCATTAACAACATTTCTGCAGTGCTGTGTAGATGCACTACTGCATTATCAAGAAAATGTACTTTGTTCCAGTTTTTTTAGTGTGATATAAGTGATCGCTACTGTGTGAATAGTAGCAGGAAAAGGAAAGTAATGCACAAGGCAAGTGAATACCTATTATGTTTTCTTCTTCTGGTGAATGTAAGCCCCTCATTAAGATGTTCAGTCATTTGCATTAGAAGAAAACATTGAAGCTTGTTTGATGCATGGCTAGTTCTTTGTTCTAGACCCTAGTATTGGGTATTTCCATGAACAAAAGAAAAGGGTCTTTAATTAACTGGACTGAAGTTATATTTTGGATTTTGATGGGAAAGATTGATGTCTGCAGTTTCACTTTTGCGGTTAGCCAGATCTTGAAAATCTTCAATGAAACCCTCAAAGAAGGAGTAACTTTTTAGGTGATAGAACTCTTAATTCCAAAGGACGTTGCTGCTGTATGTCTATACAGTATCTCTAAAGAAATGCAGCCACCGATGGTGTAGAGGGCAGCAGCCAGCAAATGTATAGCATGTTCTCCAACAATGGGGGGGCTGGGGAATTTTGGCAAAGGACACAAGGAATGCAATGGGATCTGGATCTTCAACATCCAAGCAGAGACCAGTCAGACCAATCCTTGGACCAAAATTTTCAAATGTGGGTACTTAGTTTAACTCCTAAATCATATTTAGATGTCCTAAATTAAAGAGCCTGACTGTTCTGAGGCAACAGTGACCCACAAATCCCACTGAAGTAAATGACATCTGCTAGTGTCTTCCCATCCTAAATACCCTCACACAATAAACTAGCCGGTGCTTAATTTCCCTGCTTTGAAAGGGTGAGGGGCCAAGTCTAACCTAACTACAAATTCAAATCCAGTTGAAAGGAGTGTCATTCTATGTATTTCAAACCTGAAACTTAGACTACTTTACACACTTTGATTTTTTTTTAATCCTTAAGAAGAAGAATGGTTATTACTTGAATAACTGAGAATAACTCCATTGAGGTCAAGAGTTATAGTGGTATAAAACTGATGTGAGACAAGAATCTGTCTCTGGTATGCAAGGCTGCTTCAACCAGATTTTAACCTTTGTAACTAAGCTCTGCAGACCATTCTAGCCATGTTCTGTGCAGATGAGAACAGAGCAGATTTTCTTTTTTAAAAAAAAAAAAATTTCTTAGCTTTACCTATTCTTGTTTCTTAAATCAACAGTATCTCATTTAAAAAAGACACTAATGTGGATGTGCCTGCTAACGCTAATGAGACACATGCTTAACGTGCTTCTTGGAAGCCTAGGTAGGTTCTAAGCTAGGGAAGCAAAGAGCAAACAAGTGGAGTCCATTGACATAATTGTGCCTAGATTACAAAAAGGAATGCTATGAAAGGTGCCAGAGATGGTAAGGGAGGGAGAGTAGGCACTGGCATCAAGTGAGCCTTCTGACCTTAGAGGAACTGGGGTACAGTAACCTGCTGTCATGTTTTTGATGAATGACCTGAACTTTTAACGCACAAGGTTTTGAACGGAGATGGGTAAAGCTAACTTTACAAACCCCAAACTACAAACAAATCTCCATCTGGGTTCTATTAAAAATTTGAAACTCAGTGTAGGCCTGTCAACGTTTTGCTAAGAGTTTGTCAGCCTTTCAAGTACCTGTGGGCCCAGCTGTGTGTGAAACTGGAACAGATTATAGTTTTGAGTGAAACTGGTTTTGACTGAGGTTTTTCTTCAAGTTTTTGTCGTGTCAGACCTGAAACACAAAGTGAAACTTGGGATGCAGAACCCTCTTGCCCCCAAATTGAAATCACTGTGCAAGTGATGTATATAGTATCCTCTGATGGGAAATAGTTAACAGAATTGTTATATCATAAAACCTTACACAGCTACCAACAAAGGACATACTTCTACTGCAGATGTACAACTCTACATCTCACCTCAGTCTAGGGATGATACTATATTATCCCCTCCAGATTTGAAGTATTGGAAATAACCTTAGATAAGAAGGAAAACTGCTACTTAGTATGTATGGTTTACAAGGTTGAATATGAAATTAACTTTGACAAATTAGAGAGGTTTAGTACTACAGTTTTGTGGTTGTCATATTTCAATAATCAAAGGGATACTCTGACATAAAGTGGCACAATACCATGGAAAATGGGGGTGCAACAACTTAATCATTCTACGCACAACTCGTCCGGCACAAGATTTCAAAGATATACTCCTTTCACTCCAACGACACTACACCAATAAATAAATTAATGAAGCAATTTGTAAAATTTCTGGAGACCTTTTCTCCTATTTTAGAAAATATTCTTTCCCAGAGCAGATTCCACTATTGGTTCAAGAGAGTTTTCAAACAAATACATTTTTTAACATAACTGTCAACAAACATGTTAGAGGTCAGATTAACTTGCAGCTACATTCTTTGAGAATGGTTGCCTCTCATTTAAAAACAGCTACATTTTCTTATAAATGTCATTTTAATGGCCATGCATTTGATTAAGAGAACATAATGTTCAAAAAACCATGCTGAGTCCCAAAGATTCAGTATCTCAATCTTTATAGCACAAACTTTGAAACAAAAATCATGATTGCTAGTTACATTAGCCAGTATATTACCTTTTTTCTTCCCTCCATGTGTATTTGCTTGAGTAAAGATGAAGAAAAGCAACAAAAGTGAGAGAAATCGGAAACTTCTCATTTCTTCTCTTTCCACACGAACACTGAGGCTTTCACTACTAATTTTCTGCTGCCAAAGAGACATAGAAGATTATCAATACTTTGGAAGAAATGGTTACCCATTAATTGTTAACCTTTAACCTTTAAGTGTTCTGTTCACTGTTCCAATATTTTCCTTCTGTGCCTCACTCTAATGTGAACTGAATTTACTTTCATCCAAATACGTTTTCATTTTATGTTGCTTTTGGCAGAAAATAAATGTAGAGCTGGATCCCTACCTTATTCAGCAATGCTCAGTTTTGAAAAGATCACAATGAGGGTGAATATTCTGTTCTGAAACGCAGCTGAAGGTCGTGGGTAGTTAGCTCAAAGTTGGTTGGCTCAGTCTGAACATATTGCAAAATGACTAAAGGAAAAGAAGACTAATCTAAATAGTTCACAAACTTAGAGACATCTAAGTTGGGGTTTGTGTGTGTAGAGGGGAACCGGTATGGTGGTGGTGGTGGGGAATTAATGTGATATGCTGAAATGCCTCACTTAATAAACAGTTTTTCTAACTTCAGTGCTATAATAGATAACTGCTTTTGTACAAGAAGAAAATGTTTTTTAGTTTAAAGTAAGCAGACAGATTTTTATTTTGTGTGAGAAATTCATTAATAAAGCACAATTAACTGACATTTCCCTCCACTAATAACAATAACAATAACTGCAGTAAGTGTAGGGGTGACTTCAAAGAAAAGTCATTGTTTCTATGGTACATTGTCTACTGGAAATCAGAGCAGGTGGTTAATAATTGTGATGTGTATGAATTTCGCTATAAAGGTGTGTACTGTATTTGTGCTGTGACAGAGTGAAGAGGCCTTGTCAAGTAGGCTGGGAGCACTGCTTATTTCTGCCCTGGTCATGTGTGAGGTGTAGTGCTGAGGGCCCAGTCAGGCACTTGGAGGGAATGTAGCAAGCTATCTTTTTTTTATTAAAGACTGTTTTGAGGTGATAGAGTTCCTCCTAGGGACAGATTCTGACACCCTTTCTCTAGTAGAGTAGTGCCTTATATTAAATGCAGTCCCACAAAGTTCACTGGAACTACTTTTGGGATAAGGCACTACTTTGTTGTAACAAACTCACTCCAGAACTCAAAGATTACTACCTCAAGGAGGAATAGCCGTGTTAGTCTGTATCAGCAAAAACAACGAGGAGTCCTTGTGGCACCTTAGAGACTAACAAATTTATTTGGGCATAAGCTTTCGTGGTGTAGAACCCACTTCATCAGATGCATGGCCTGAATAAAGACTGGGAGTGGCTGGGTCATTACAAAACCCAAACCTAATTTCCCCAATACTAATTTCTTCCTACTGTTGCTCACACCTTCTTGTCAACTATCTGAAATGGGCCACTCTCATTACAACTTCAAAAGTTATTTTTCTTCCCTTGGTATCCTGCTGTCAATTGAATTGTCCCGTTAGACTGACCTCAGACTTCGTAAGGCAAATCACATCTTTTCATGTATTTATACCTGCTTCTGCATTTTCCACTCCATGCATCTGATGAAGTGGGTTCTAGCCCACGAAAGCTTAGGCCCAAATAAATTTGTTAGTCTCTAAGGTGCCACAAGGACTCCTTGTTGTTTTTACCTCAAGGAAGAAACCTTGCTGACTACGGGAGTGTTTTAACCAGCTGATCCAGTGCACCACTTTACATATAGCTTGACTTCATGGTTCCTATCATCCTGGTTTAACTAAAATTTTGAGCATTTCTATTATAAACTTCAAAAGGTCACTGAAGATCACTTTGTTTTTCTGAAATATTAGTAGATCTCTACAAAATTTGTTAAGAAAAAAAAAAAGCTTTTAAGCTAGGCTCCTACAATATTAGGGAAGTGGGGGGCTCAGCTGTCTGCCCGTAGACTTCTTGGAAATTGAGCAGCCAAGGACAAAGGGTTGCTTAGCCCCAAGGTGATTCCCCGGAGACATGAATACAGCCCCCAACTGTCCTGGATTTCCTGGAGACCTTCCGGGGTGTCCCAAGAGCAGCCACAGCTGGGGGAATCCCTATTAGTCCCCCTCCAATGAAGCTGAGGTGAGGAAGAGGCACAGGACCTCAGTAGATCTTAGGGGAACCACCAGATTTGGAGGCAGGCCCTCTGCTTGGGCCAAGGCAATTAAACACTGTTGGGTTGATCTCTGAGTGCAGCTTGATGTGGCTTTCCTAAAAAATCCCCTCACATGAGATTTATGGAGTGGGAGATGATCTGGATGTTGCAGGTGAGCCTGCCTAATGCCATTGGATTAATCTTTACCCCACTGTGTAGATACCTATGTTTCATTCCTCATCTTGGTATCTCATCACCTGTGCTGGCAGGTGTTGGGAATGGAGTTTTGTGAACCAAATTCTCCCTTTACAGAACTTCAAATGAACTTTTTTCACTTGGCACTTCATGGGAGTTCGTAGTCCCTTGAGGCTTATTTTTGAGTTTCCCATTCAAGCAAAACAAAAAGTCCTCACAGCAAAGCACAAATATGACTGTATAAATTCAGTTTTTTCCAACCAAAATCACAATTCAGTCAGATGTGTTCAAATCTCTCTCCAAGTTCACTAACAGGTGTGGGAGCTGTGCTAACTCTTATGTGAAAGCCATCCTGAGTTCCACGGGCACACTGAAATCCCAAACTGGCTACTTTTAATCAGTTCTTTCCTTTTGTTATGAAAGCTTCACACAGCGCTAGTTGGGAGGACTACTTAGGTGGTCAGGACATTGGCTAACTGATGTCACCTGGAGATTACAGCTGCACAAAAATATAGATCTTCAAAAAACCAAGACAACTTCAGAAGTTCCTCCCACCTGAGGGGAAAAAAATGTAATGAACATTTGCTCCTGAATCTCAACTGGAAAAATGAACAGGAGTATTTGTGGCACCTTAGAAACTAACAAATTTATTTGAGCATAAGCTCAAATTTGTTAGTCTCTAAGGTGCCACAAGTACTCCTGTTCTTTTTGCGGATACAGACTAACACGGCTGCTACTCTGAAACTGGAAAAATGTTTCTACAGTTCTGTAAACTATTCAGCCTTCAAATCCTGCATTTCTCCAACATCTCATGGGTTCCTTTACAAATCAGAACTGGGACATCCTCTTAAATTAGGAAAAGTGGAGCTAAAAGCAAAGGCGTATGATTCAAGTGGAAGTTCCCCATTTCCCCAAGACTTGGAGGACCTCATTAATGAGAATGTAAGGGTCACAGGAACTATATTGTCAGAATGGTTAAGTAGACTTGGTGTGCTCTAAAGAGTATTTTGTAAACTCTCTGCTATACTTTGTTTGCAAGGGTTTGCTGTTTAGAAATAGCAAATAGAGAGAAAATGCTTTAATAAGAACTCCAGAACTATCTGCATGGGATAGAATAGCTGAAACCAGAAGCTGAAAGATTAGAAAAATAGATAGGATGACCCATAATGGTGTTTTTTCCACTCTATTGTCTCAAACTCTTAATTTGCATGATTGCTCCTATCATTCTCACTCATCTAACCTGTTTCTGATCACATGGTGATCATTTTGGGATTGCAACACTTAGTAGTTAGTTATGCTGGCAAACCAGCTAACCACTGTGTATGACCCATAATTTAACAACAGGCATTGCAATTATAATCAGTACAATTCATGTGTGTGAATATCAAAGAGATGTAAGCAGACCAGCAATCACTAACCCATTCATTAGTAGTAGGAATCAAGGGAGATGATAAATGTTTGCCTATCTATCTATGTCGTGTTAGTTTACCAATGTAAATAAATTAGTGTATAGATGCTAAGTCCCTTTCATGTCTTAATTGCCTTTATATTATGTATGCGACTGTGTTCAGTTAACCTGAAGATCAAAGATGTGAGTCACTGCAGGAAACTGGTAATATTATCTATATTGTCTTCAGTTTATCTATCTCTGTTCCTAATGAATAACCAGCAATTCCCTTATGTAAATCAGTGTAATTAGATTACCTGTGTATGCATAGGAAATGGAATGTTAACTTCCATGAATGGGTCAGGATGCACTCAACAAAGAAGGAGCCACAGTCACATGCGGTGCTCAAAACACTTGACAGCCTGTTTCAGCTATAAAAGAGAAACCTTGGGCCTGATTCTGCATCTCTAGTCTGCTGAACTTTGAACAGGGAAAGTTTAAACCATGAGATGGAGATCTTCCAAGTAGTTACTTGGAATACCCTGGAAAATGAGTGGAAAGACTTGAACTGACTCTACATCTAAACTGCCTTTGGATTCTGACCTGTTGGAATGATTCCAGAGAGACTTTCATGCAAACTAGCAAATTTACCATCAGTGCTACAATTCTGATCTGAGGATTTGCCAATCACTTGTATATGATTCGTTAACCATTTAACTCTTCTTTTTCTTTTATTAATAAAATCTTTAATTTACTAAGAATTGGCTGACAGCATGATATTTGGCTAAGATCCTAAATATATATTGACCTGGGGATAAGTATCTCATCCTTTGCGATTGGTAGAACCTCATGTACAGTGAATTGTGTTTTCAGTAACCTCTCACTATATTAGACTAATTTGTCTGGATGGGAACCAGGATCTGGAATGACTAAAGGGGTCTGCAATTTGGCTTCTTGTTAACCAGTGTGGTGCTACAGAAGTTCATTTTGTTATTGGTTTGGTGACTCCGATGATAGAATAAAGCACTAGTTCTTGAGGTGTCTCAGCCCTGAGTGTGGCATTCTCAGTGATGATCCATTATAGGCAATGGTCACAGTTTATTTAATTGTTCAATTGGTTTTACCATTAAAAGCTATTTTCTAATGTCTACTCTGAACTCTTCCTCCTTCAGCATACTGTTACTTGTTACAGAACCTTCTTTCATTTGGTAGCTCGGAAGCCCAGATGGATCTGAATCCTACATTAGTACTACAAACTGATTTGTTAGGCTTTATAAACAAAAACCTGGAGCAAATTCCACTATCTTATTTATTTGTATTACCTTAGTGCCTAGGAGCCCTTTGTCATGGACAACCTCCCTCCCAACCCTCCCCTCATTGTGCTAGGCACTGTGCAAACACCGACCAAAAAGACAGACCCTGCCTCAGAGGGCTTGTGGCTGTTTATGGGGAGTTCCTCAGAAGCCTGAGGGGAGCTCAAGAGAAAGCATGAAGGTGTTTTCAGCTCGCGCAAAGTCAGTGGCTGCATGCGTTCATGATACTTCAGATATATCACAGGTAAAAGGATCAAGGGAAAACAATGGGTAGAGAGGAAATGAACCCAAGTAAGATGTTTACACCAGTGTGATATTACCCAGGGTACAGTCTGGACTGTTGAATAACTGTCTCTTCAGTTCCCCAATGGTGAACATAATAGTACAGACTGTCACAACAAGCTGACAGGAAAAAATACTACCAGAACATTAGAAAACAAGCACAATAAAACAGGCAATAGACAAAACCAAGCAGACATATTGTTAAAGATATGGAAAGACCTCTGCTTTGTCTGGAAGTGGCTCTGGTTCCTCAGTATGAGGAACCTAATCATGACTCATCTCCTACCTAAGGGAGATCTGAGTTCTCTTCTCTTTTGTTACGCTTTGTTTTGTGACCTTGTTCAAGTAACTTAAATTCTCTAGGCCTCCATTCCTCATCTGAAAAATTAGGATGATGACGCAATTGACCTCAAAGGATGCTGAGCCTTAATTCAGATGAGGTTTAAAAGTGGTTTGGAGATTATTAGATGGAAGGTGCTATGAAATTAAAACAATTTAATATCTTTAACAAATTGTGCTTGTGTGTATTCCTTCATGGCAATATCTGTCTTGGTCTAAAAGTTCTAACTGGGGTATCATTTACAACTAGTATGTACAATTAACACTTTCTCGTGGGTGTGGTGTCACCCTCCCCCATCAAATTCCATATTGAAGTCAATGGTCATGTTATTGCAACACTCCTATTTCCAGGTAATACTTCTGCTATATAAAGCAAATTCATATTTTGCTAGCAGCATTAGTAATTTGCCTTCAGCATTGACAGTAATACAAGCAATAATGGCTAGAAAACCAAGCAGTGCTCTGGGAATACTTGTACAGTATTAGAATGAGAAATTCCACAGCATGCATTTAAGATAAGTTGATGTAGCATAAAATTGCATGCTATGGCACATTAGTCAATAGAAAACAGATGCCATTGTTTTCTAAGGGAAGTCACTGCTCACAATGGCCCCTCGCAAGGCTATCCCATTCACATTACATGTGATCAGGGTCTTTTTCTTTTTCCTGGGTCTAATCTCCATTTGATGTACATGAGTAATTCCAATTAACTTTAATACGCACTCATCAAGAGAAGACTGGATCTCCTACAATATAATGTACTTTAGAGGTAGAGGTTTCCTGATTAGATGCACAGAAAAAGGGCTTCTTATCTAAATTGTAACTTAGCCAATCCTGCCACATGTTTGACAGGTCATTCAATAAATGAGTTGCCAGCTTTGTGTGAGCTGCTCTGTCTCAATTGGGTTGCAGACTGGCTCTTGTTACTAAATTGTAGTCAGTAACGCACAGAGATCACACACAAGCTTTCAGCTTATAGGAAAGGCATAGAAAGATCTGGTTATGCTTCAGCAGTTACTGGCTTGTTAGCCCTTTGGCACTGACCATGCGAACAGATGATCATTTTCGTAAATGGAATTCCTTTGTTTCAATTCACAGGCTATATCCCCTGGTTGAAGGAAGGATCATGTTATCAGAGGAAGTTAGCTTCCAATAGGTTTGTTAGTAGATAGTAACTGCAGAAGATCTAAGGCATACCATAGATGTCTGTTTCCATATAGAGAATTATTGAAGCTGGAATTCTCCAAGTTCAGGATGCCTGCTGGATCTTTCTGTACAACCTGTGACCATTCTGATCTGGCTGTTTGGTGACATTAAAAGGCATGTTGGAAAGGGGCACACACAACTCAACTATATGCATATGTGAGGTTATGTCAAAATGTACATCTTGGTAATGTGCATCTCTCGTAAGGTGATTAAGAAGTTTCTATTTGGCTTAGTCAAAATAAGCTTTGCAATGTTTTAATGGTTATATTTATGATAACTGTTTTATGGAACCCCCATTAGGGTGTGTGTGGAGTACAACGTGTATCCCGCTGCTTAGAGGGGGCTGCTGTGCTCTGTTGGGGACTTACGCTGGGAAGAGGGCAGCTGGTGGTATTGGGGGGGCTGCCAAAAGAAGGTGGCTTTAAAATCTGGCTGGAACTTCATAGTAGTCCCATGGGTGGAGACTGCTGGGGGATGTCCCCCTTGGGCAAGCTGGCTGCTCTTGGGGTCCACGCATTGACTGCAGACCCTCAAGTGAAACAGGAATTGTAGCAGCAGCAGTGCCTCTGGGTAGGATTTCCACGGTAGAGGGCCCTGCACCATTGGCTGAATAAAGTCCAAAGTTACAAAGCTAAGGAAACACAGGACTTGGGAACTGGAGGATTCTAAACACAACTATATTGACACTGGAAAGGCAACTTGGGAAAGCACTTGAGAAGCTGGCCCCTGGGATACATGGACTGTGCTGTGTCCTGATTTGGCTTCAGGGAATTAATCACTGCAGTGTACTCCTGATTATCTGAATAGCATAGGAGGGGGACAGGGATTTGATTCAGGTTATTGGGAGTTTGGATAGCCGAGAGGGCAGGAGTCATTCAGCACCGGGGGCTCGAGGCTGCTTCTCTTCACAGTCCTGGCCGGGGAGGGGTCTTAGCTCTGCCCCACTCACTCACTCCCATGACAGTGAGGCTGCAGAGGGTTCCCTGTGCTGTTGCTGGGCCAGTGACACCCAATCACTGCAGGCGCAAGGTGCAGGGCAGAACAGAGATCCCTCCCCCCCCGACTGGAACTCTGCTCTGCCCTGCCAGGATTATGGTTGCCAAGCAGTAGCGCTGGAAGGCCCTGAGAAGTGGGGGGGCCACTGCACCTGGACTGTAGCCTCCCTTGCTCTGGTCCTCCCCCCAAGGCACTACCTGCACTCCACTTCCCCTGTGGCTCTGCCTCTGCTCCTCCCTGAGGCCCTGCCTACACTTGGCCTCTTGCCCCAAGGTCCTGACCTCAGTCTGTCTCTTCCCATCCCTGCTCCACCTTTCCTCAAGGCCTCACCCACTCCTCGCTCCTCTCTGCTCCTTCCCATCCCAACCCCCACCCCCAGGCAGGAAAAATGTGGGAGGGGATAGCCTTCTAAAAGTGACGGGGCCGTGGCCTCCTGCTCCCCCCTGTTCCGGTGCCCCTGTTGCCAGGTGTCTGGTTTTTGACCAGAAAGTCTGGTTGAAAAGTGGACTTGGCAGTGTCTGTTCAGCACTGCTGACCGGACACTAAAAGTCCAGTTATAGGAGTAACTGCAGTCAGCCTCCCCACCAGGGGGGTGGGAAGAGCAGCTGCAGCTCAGAGAGGGAGAGAGAGAGAGAAACTGGCTGGGAAGGACCTGGCTCTGGAAGAGAGAGGTAGGTACCGGTTCCGTGCCACCCCAGGGGGATCCTGTCTGCCCGCCCCGCCCTGCTGTGCTTGCCCCTGGCCCTGCCTTGCTCCTTACCCCATGGGGGCCCACAAATATGTTTGGCACCAGGCCCACAAAAGATTAATTTGGCCCTGGCTTCTTGCACTGCCCCAGGAGCCATTCAGGGTAGCCACCACTGCAGCCAGGGGCTCATCCTCCTCACAATCCGGGGTGGGGGTGGCGCTCTACTCTGTTATCTGAAGGTGAACCTCTGCATTATGCGAATCCCTTCCTTGTCCCCATGTATCTCATGCTGGGGGACAAGGAAGGGATTTGGATTATGGGGTGGTTCGGGTAATAAGGTTTTGGCTAAATGGGAGTACACCATAGTCCTTTCTTGAGTTCCGGGGTTGAGGTTGCTGTACTAGGTGTCTGTCAGCCTGGGGAGTTTGGTATTTGCAGAAACTTTGGTGCATTCCAAGGCAAAATATCAGAATTTGGAGTTCTGTAATTTAGTAGCTTTACTTCCATTTTTTTTAAAGCTTCAGTAATGATGTGCAGCATTCCTTATGTTCTCCAAGGGGGTTTTCAATCACCTACAACTACAGACAAAGAGCAGCGTAGTACAAAGTTGTCTTTCAGCTTGAGAAGAAACATTATGGGCCAGATCGTCAGCTGTCATAACTCCATTGAGCTACCCAAGGCTTGAGGTGAAAAGCAATAGGGCCCATGCGCTTTGTAGTAATGTTTTCCAATGTCTTAAGGGGCCAGTGAGTTTCATCTTCTGAGTAAAATAACTTAGTGTGCATAGACCTGATCCTGTGAAATGAGTGTCTTCTGCAAGATGCAGTTTGTTTTATTGCTTATGATGCATGTGACATCTCTTCTCGACTGGTCACTCAGAATCAAGCTGATGTCACCTATATTTGCCCTGAATCTGTACCTTGGGCTCAGAATTGCATTCTTGTAGCTTAAAAAGGCAGTTTACCACATCCTATATAGCTGTGTTCATTGATAACTATAAAAAACCTCAACCAGCACCACTGAGAAACTTGTATTTTAAATATCAGAGGGGTAGCCGTGTTAGTCTGAATCTGTAAAAAGCAACAGAGGGTCCTGTGGCACCTTTGTTAGTCTCAAAGATGCCACAGGACCCTCTGTTGCTTGTATTTAAAAAAAAAAAAATTAAGAGAATTGAAAATCAAACAATAGCCAGACATAAATAAAACTGAATAGTAATAGTAGGTTCTTCTGTGTAATATCAGTAAATAAAATATTTACATTTTCAGTCTATTTCCTTCAGTGCCCTTTATTTAGGAACAATGTGTAATGTGTTTAGTTGCCTTGAAAGAATGGGGTTTGAACTCTAGGTGACTTGGCCTGAGGGCTGAGCCACAGAAGCCCGGGGGCCAGAGGCAGGCAGCTGACAGGAGATGCTAGAGCCAAAGATCATGGCAACACCCCTCACCAATGCAAAGGGGAGCTGTGAGGGTGAGTGAGCTCCACCACAACTATCTTCTTATGGATTCTAGGTTTTGATTTTATGAACAGTTTGTGTATTTAAGAAACCCTGTTTTTATGTCAGTACCTGTAGGGTTACCATATTTCAACACTGAAAAAAGAGGACACTCCACGGGGGCCCTGGCCCCGCCCCAACTCCGCCCTTTCCCCGCCCCCATTCCAACCCCTTCCCCAAAGTCCCCGCCCCAACTCCGCCCCCTCCCCTGAGCACCCCGCATTCCCCCTTCTCCCTCCTGCCCCCTGGGCTCCGGCTGCTGCTGTGCTGGGGAAGTTGCTTCGGCCCCCGCCGCGGTGGAGAGCGGCGGCAAACCGTGAAGCCGGTAGTGCTCAGGCAAAAGACCCGAATCCGAGTGGCTGCAGCAAAACTAACAACTCCCCTGATCTGCAGGGGCACAGAGGCGACGGGCGGCATCTGAGCACGCAGCCGCCTCCTCCCCGGGCTCCGGCTGCTGCTGCGCTGGGGAAGTTGCTTCGGCCCCGGCGTGTGGTGGAGAGAGGCGGGAGCCGGGAAAGTTGGAGCCCGGGGAGAAGGCGGCTGCATGCTCGGATGCCGCCCGCCGCCTCAGTGCCCCGGCAGATCGGCAGATCGCGGGAGTTGTAAGTTTTGCTGCAGCCACTTGCACTCGAGGTCCCCTTACCATGCCTCCCTATTTTCCCGGACATGTTTGGCTTTTTGGAAATTCCTCCCGGACGGGGATTTGAGGACCAAAAAGCTGGACATGTCCAGGAAAATCCGGATGTATGGTAACCCTAGTTCCTGGTCAGTGGTGATATAGGGGGTCAAGATTCGGGAGAGGGGGAAGCCTTCCATAACTCTACATGGCAAAGCTTACATGTTAAGGAACTTATTGCCCCTACAAGCATGATAGATATTTCATGGAACCCCTAGTAAGAATCAGGCATGCCTGCCAGGTCTACTGCCTTCTGTTGTGTGTGACAAAGTGCATTAAGTCTGTGCTTACTCATGTCCTTGTGTTTGGTCAGGCAAAAGGTCTTTTCCTTTCATTGTACTTCATGTAAAATAAACTACTCAAACATACATAAAGAATTTCATTGAAAGACTGCAACCCAACCCAGCCTCATGCATGGCATTTTTGTGTTTTTGTTGTTTTCTTCTCCTTTTGGGAACAGAGCTTCAAGGTTTTAAGCAAAGAGAAGTGCAATTTCTGTTTTAAAGCAGCCTTGCTCGTTCACCTCCCTCACTTCAAATAAAAGTAGATCTCAAAGAGATGACTGCATGGTAAAAACAACAATGCTTACTCACCTCCCTTTCCTTGGCTGCACTTGGGAGGAGGCAAATGTTTCTGATACTAGATAGAGAGCAGGCTTGTTTCAGAAATTGATTTATAGTTCCTATGAATAAAGAAGACAGCAGAACAAGACAACCAGGGATCATTTAGGCAACATATCTGAAGAGGGATACACTTGAAATCACTTAAAATAAAAGGCCGAGAACTGTGGCAAAACAAAGGATATTGAAAGACATTAAACATTCAAGTGCTGATTGATGGTGACTCTTAGGAGTTAACACGCTTATGAGAGCAAAACCTGAATCCCTCTGGAGAGGCAATGTATCTGAAACTGTCTTTAATAAAATAACGAGAAGACCAAGCAGACAACAAAAATCAAAGAAGAAATGGGTAAAATACACATCAAATCTAAAAATATTTCTGAACAATGAAAATGGGAATCTATGAAAGGGTAAGGAATAGCCATGATAAACAAAACCCAAAGTGCAGAATAATATATTTTGAAGCATGAGGGTTTATAAGACGAACTCAAACTCTTCCTGAACCCCATTAGTTAGAAACTTTCCCTATGGGCAGGTTGTCCTATAATTGTTTATTTCGGGGCTTCTTGCACCTTTCTCTGAAGCAGCTGTTATTAGCCACTGTTGGAGGTAGGATACTGGACTAGATACTCCACCAATCTGATGGAGTTTGGCAATTCCTGTGTTCATAGAAGATTATATGGTAGGAAGTGAGTTTATTTTAGAGATGGAAGATCTTGAAAGTTCAGAGGTTCAATTGGATTAAGCTCACAGAAGTTTGTTCAGAAAGTTTAGAGAAGCACCATCTGAATCTGCAATGTTGGATACAAATATTTTCAGCAGTTTCTGTTGGAGCTAGGCAGAGGCATGCAACAGATATTTTTTAAAGAATTTTTTAAAAATGTTTCATTCTTTTTGAACCTCAATTTCAGTTTGGGTTCCGGTCATGATTTTCTTAAAGGTTCTGGTCAGTGCACCCAATGTTGATTTATGAGGAACTTTTGTGATGGCTTTTAATGGGATTTGTACCAGCAGATATTGCAGTCGTCTGTCTGCATTTTTCTCCCTTAATATTTTTGGAGAAGTAACAAGAGTGTTTCAAAGTTCAATCTGTTTACTGCAGATGTTATTCTGGATGATGTGGTCTTTAAGGGATGTATTTCATAAGGATTGTTGCTAGTTGTCTGGGTTTTTCAATGCTGCTTTATTTGCAAATACAACAAATTAAGGGTCCAAAATGTGTTGTAACTTGAATCAAAGAGCTGTGTAAAGTTTGCTTTGCCTGTACAAAGGGAGTAGGATTGGTTCTTATAAAGGCAGGCTGTGACGAACTGGGTCTGTTCTTACTGTGGTCTGTGAATGCTGACGG
>NW_020664418.1:25773268-25846004 GCF_002925995.2 Terrapene triunguis
GACGCCGGGGGTGCAGGGCCCTGAGTCCCCCCATACTCCGTGACAACAGGCAATAAGAATTTCCATTTCTTAGGCAAAGATAACAGGCTCTGCAAATTTCTGTTGTCTGTCCTATGATGAACGGACAAAGCCATAAGAATTGCAAACTTTTTAATAAGGCTTTCAGCCATTTATACAGAAGTCTTCTACACTTAGCACAGTCACTAGTGCTGAGTCAAATCATAGCTGAGTGTGTGTTGTAGTTATTTTCAGGACAGTGTTTAGGCATGCTGATTGGGGGTGGGGAGGGAATCTGTGCCACACACATTCTGAGGATCTCATTCTGTGAGGTTTCACTTTTGCATCTTTTTTGTGAGCACCAAATTAATTTTAAATGGGGCGGGGGGAGGAAAGATGGTGTTATGTTCTGGGGGCAATCCAGACTGGTAAAGAGCTGTCACCTCTTACCCTATAATCCTTAAGTGCCCAAAGCTTTGCTACTGTAGTTCTCTGCCTGGGATGCCCACAGTCAGCAACCAGCATGTCCTCTGTCTATGTATGGGGCAGCCCTGGTCCAATGCCTTTGATCCATGAGCCTGTCTGCAGACCCCAGACTTCCACCAGCCTTGGTTAACATCTGATAGTGACTCTACACTTCCTTAGAGTCACTAAGTGACTCTACACTTCCTGAATTTCCCCCCCAAAAACACTTGCTTTGGAACAATCAGAGGAAAGTTAATTTGCTGCTCCTTTAGGATCAATATCCAACAGTTTGTTACTTCAGCTGGAGTTACTCCTACATAAAGTTCACTCAAACTGTGAGGAAGGAAACATGGAGTCTATCGGTGAAGGAAGTTTCCTGCTGAGTGTGACGTTGCCTAGCAGGCTGCCAGCTAAAACCTAGGCAGCAGACTAATTCACTCGCATGCTAATAGAAACCAAAGAAATGGTAAAAGATCATAGTGTGTTCAAACCAATTCACTTGTTAGAATAGAACAAAAGGGGATATTCATATACACGGCATATGCCCGATAATTACATTTGCCCTAAATTCTTGAAATCTAGAGGAATGCTAATAGTGTTGTCTTCACTCATCTAAAACTTGTTGATTTACATTGATCTAGGGCTAACTAAATACAAATGGATATTAGTATTTAGATGTGAGTTCACTTAATATGTAAAACTTCATGAAAACTAATGAAAGATTGTTTCTGGCTATCACATTGTGTTTACATTATGTTTGCCCATTGGAAATTGGAGCCTTGGAAATGTAAATGAAAAAGCAAGGGCCATTAAACGACAAAGGATTCACAGTCCCAGTCTGCATTTCCTAATCTTCGTCATCAAAGGAAGCATGTAAATGGGGCAAGACGCTTGTCAGCATGCCTTCTGTGAGCGGGGCCTATAAATACTGATTCAAGGGAATGATCCTGTATCTCTGATCTATTTTGGATGCTGTCGGGGGTGTTCCAGATGCAAGACCGAGGTCCCTAAAGCCATTTTGGGCAACCCCGGAGAGACTTATGGAGAACTAGCAGATTAGACTACAAACTTAGACTCACCTGTAATGTATTTTACCTGCTTTAACCTCTCAATACTTTCGTTTCTTTTTATTAGCTAATAAATCTTTAGTTAGTTTACTAGAGAAATTGGCTACAGTGTTGTCTTTGATGAGATCAAGAGTATCCATTGACCTGGGGTAAGTGATTTGTCCCTTGGGGTCGGGAGTAACCTAATGTGTGGTGAATTTTGATTCTAATAACCTTTCATCATAAACTCCAGTTTGTCTGAGGGGCTGGAGAGCTTAAGGGAACTGTCCATGGCAAGACTAACATAGTAGTCCAGGAGTGCACATTTGTTACTGGTTTGATGAAATCTAATTATAGGATATACCACCAGTTTGGGGTGTCTGCCCTGTTTTCTGACAGTCTGACCTGAGATTGACACTCTCAGCTATAAACCATACCAGACACAGGGACATTTGCATTGTCTGCTAAAAAGCAAATTATGTAGGTCCTGCCCCCTCTGCTGTAATTACATGAACATTAAATCTGTGAGTGTCAATCTCCCCCCTTCCCTCACTCCCCGGAGAGTGTGAGGTTTGCCTCCACCCCTTGTTAGCTTGATGGATCTGTTTAGGCAATATGTAAATACATTCTCATTGGTTTTTTTAAAGTACTTTGGCAGTAATTTCCAGGTGGAAGAAACACATTCCTTTGTCTAGGGTGGGGTAACTCCTGCTCAGCTGGCAAACACATTTTAAGAAATATAATTTCAGTTTCTCCATAACTCTGCTTCAGTTGCTTGCACCTGCATTATAACCACTGAGTCATGAGCTTTTCATTGGTACTTTGCATGATACTTATCAGACACATTCCATGACATTAAAGAATTGGGGTACACTGAACTGGTTAAGCAAGCTGCAATTCAGTGCCAGGTATCTTGGAGCCCTTTGCCCTCTGTCCTTGGGCTGTTCTTAAAGCCACAGATATCTTCCAGTTTAAATACAAGTAGGAAAATTAGAGTGAAAAGAAATGGCCACATTGACCACCTACATGAAGACTGCGTTTACACTTCAACTGCACTGGGTGTAATAGCACACTTGGTCTGGACACTGCATTGAATAATTCATAAAGAGGTCTAGTTAAAGCCAAGGCAGCAAGTGCTATTAGCTGCGACATAACAAACCCAGGGGAGAAACTGCCAAGTGGCATCATCCCACACAAACTACCTGCCGGGATAACTCCAAAGCAGGTTGCAAACTAACAGCTGTGAAGACAGAGCAGCCCTTACGAGGGGAGTACAGCTAGCCCCCTCCTGTGAATCCTACCCAAGAATCAGGACCAGGAAGACCAGAGAGATTCTTCTCCGCCACCTCCTTGCTTTCCTCATGCGAGGGATGAGGTGAAAAGTGTCTTTCTGCACCAGACATTGAAGCTGGTAATGGAGAGTAAGGATCCAGCCAGCTTGCACCTGGCCAGTGCCCAGGTCTTCAGCAATAATTCAAGATCCCAGTATCTCAGTTAACCTATACTGGACATGTGCTATACAGTTGGTGCAAATAACTCAATAGTCCATGTGATGCTGGCAGACCAGGTGTCAGTTCATACCAAGGGCCCTAGACCTCACTGAACATTGACAAATGCATAGGTGGAAACTAGTCTGGCTCACCTGTAATAGTATTGTTAAACTAGGTATTAGATCTATAGAGATGTGTTTGGACTTCATGAAACGCTTGAGAGTTGCTTCATGCATTCATCTCACTTATTATATCTGTATCCTACGTTATAAAGTAATGTTTAAGTATTTGCTTTGTAACTATAAAAGTGTTTGCTATGAAACTGGAAACCCCAACAGTCAGGAGAGAAGCTTTACCACAGTGTTTCTCAAACTGGGGTCGCCGCTTGTGTAGGGAAAGCCCCTGGAGGGCCGGGCCAGTTTGTTTACCTGCCTCATCCGCGGGTCCGGCCAATTGCGGCTCCCACTGGCTGCGGTTCGCCGCTGCAGGCCAATGGGAGCTGCGATCGGCCAGACCTGCGGACAGGGCAGGTAAACAAACCGGCCCGGCCCGCCAGGGGCTTTCCCTACACAAGCGGCCATCCCAGTTTGAGAAACACTGCTTTACCAGGTATGAGATGCTAGTTTTCCACAGGCGGTGGTATCTCCTGCCCAACAAAAGAAAGCCAATAGATACCAAATGGACTATTGTGGAACATCAGTGGACAAAATATTTTGTTGTTTGCTCCCCACACCCCATGAATAGGGGATGTGCAAAAATCCTCTTCTCATCATGGTTTGAACTCTGGGAGAAGGGAATAAAAATCCCTGATCAGAACGATCTCTATCACTCTGCTGCTTGGAATTTGGAGAAGGCAATATTTCTAAGCATAAACAAGGATTCCCAAGCTGCTTAGGTTGGGATAGCCCTAAAGGACATATAGAAGCTGGTTTAATGTGCAAGATCTATTACTTTTTGAAACCGAAGACTGTAACTCGTGTGCGTTTACCAGCTTAAACCTTGTAAATAACTTCATGAACCACTCCAGACAGCTTGACAGTCCAATACCCCTCTTCAGAAACTTCTCTTGTGCAGTCTGTTGAAGGTGAAAAACATACACCGATAATAGGCAGTCTGTGATGTGGGAAAGATCCTTCTTATCTCCTTAAAAGGGGGCTGGCCAAAAACCAGGGCAAACTGGGAAATTGAGCGGTAGACACAATAAAACAAGTACCCATGGGAAGGGCAAGTGGGGAAAGAAAACAGCTGTGAATGGCAGCCCATGTCCAGGAGAAGCAATATAAACTGCTCCCTGCCTCGTGGGGGGAGCCATCAGTGCCCACTGGGATTGTGCAGTCAGGCTGCGAGGGTAGGAGCCAAGTATGATTCCCCAACCATACTCTGCTCAAGCCCAGTCTATGCATGAGGCCGTTAAGGAGACGGTACCACCACTCCCTTCCATCCCAGTCAGGACCCCAGTAGCGTGTTTTCCATTGTCATTCCAGCTAGATCTCACCCATGGCAAATGAGAAGGCCTCATGCCTGGAACATGTGCATCATTCTTTCCTTTTTGCTTGGGCTGGAAGTGATAGGAATGGCTATTTGGCGACGTGGACGGTATTTTAGTGTGTGCAAATTGGAAGCGTGGCTTCTTTAGCATATGTGAATGTTTGTAATGTTCAGTGTTCAATGACCCATTATTTTTTTACATCTTGACAATTGTATCTAGGAAATTGATTTGTACTGGAAAGTAATAGCAATGGTGGGGAGGAATTTAGTGAAGGCATTGCAAAATGCTTTAAAAATTGTCAACTTCTGTTGGCATAAATAAAAATACCAGCAATCCACTGGCAATATGTGAAACACTTATTTGTTACTTGCAGTCTTCGATTAACCGTAAGAAAATTGATGAACTGTGGTGCCATCCGGGTGTCCATAGCTATTGCAGTGACTTGCAGGAACATGTCATTGTTGAAACTAAGTGATTTGAATTCATGCTCACAATCTGTTTTGTGCTAGTGTCCTATGGATATTGATGTTCTACGGTTGAAATGAGGAATTAGGAAAACTATTAAACACTGAATTTAGCACAGATGTTTCTATTGTAACAGATTAGTAAAATTTCAGTATTCAATGGCCCTGAAACACCCACTTCCATCTGTGGAGCCCAGTGTTAGCAATCTGGAGTCTGCTAGGAGAGAGGGATTTTTTTATAGAAAACATTGGAATCTTCTCTTAGTTTCTGCTTTGCTTCATTCTGGGTGTATTTAATTTATATGTGGAAATATTTTATTGGGGGCAAAATAGCTAGCACAAAGCTAGCTCTCCATCGGTGATTAGCAACTATTACAGTCAAAGGCACTGCAAACAAGTCACAGGGCACATGCTATATGCACAAGCGAAAATGTGGTAACTGAGAGAGCATGATGGTGATGGTTGTGTAGCCATGATATACTCAGCCGAAGGACCAGTTTGTGCTTGTTGCTTTTTTAAGTAGATTTCGTTCAGCCAGTAGCTTTAAGCAAATGAACATACCTGCCTAAAAGAGGAAAGTTAGCGAAGGGCTAATCAGATGACAAGACTGATCAGGTGTGTTCTGTGGGAGGGGAAACAGGTGAGTGTTACATGAATGGGGTCATATACACAATAAAACAGCTTAACAACTCTTCTCTTTAGGCAGGTTTTTCTGTATGTTCCCCATCCCCTTCTGCTAGATGTATGGCATTGAACATTTAGGGATTTAAAGATTACTTTTACTCTTTGTCCTTCCCTCTCTTACTCTTAGCATGAACTGACATCAGAAAAACATGGCGAACTTACAAAAGTCCATAAGAAACCTTACTAACAACAGCCAGTGTCCCATATAACGACTGGGGAATGTTTAGAAAAAAGAGCTATAAGAATATTTGAGGTCTAGGAAATGCGCCTTGGAACGAAAGAGTTTGGTCTATGTTTATTGAAGAGAATCTCAACGGATGACTTGATCAGTCTATGGGTACCTACACAGGAAGAAGATTTCTAATATTAGAGGACTCCTTTGTCTCAGTCAAGCAGTATTACAAGATCCGATGGCTGGAAGATTAAGTTAGAAAACTTCAAAATGGAAATAAAATGACCATTTGTACAGTGAGGGCAATTAAGCACTGGAACAGTTTACCAAGAGGGATGGGGAATTCTCCATCACTTGAAGTCTCTCTAAATGATATACTCTAATTTAATCACAAGTTATTGGGTTTGATGCAGGCATTATTGGTGAAATATGATTCTCATTATGTAGGAGGTCCAGATTAGCTGATCAGAATGGTCCTTTTCGCTTTAAAATCTATGAATCCACAACGCACATCACAGATAAAACAGAATTATTATCCACAAAATACCATGAAAGCTCAAGTTCATTGATTCATCCTGTGGTGTTCCCCTCTGGTGTTGTCTGGACCAGTGATCTGCTAGGCCACTCCAATCCTTGACTCTGGGAGCCAGCCTTACCCTGCTCTGCTGTGAGAACCCCCACTCCTGGGCTGTTCATGCATAGCCTCTGGCATGTAAGCTGCTCCCAGCTACTTGCAAGCGAATGACACTAGCCAATATCTCCGGTCCCAGACACAACCCTAGGAACCTCCGTCTTGCAGTGTCCAGTTATGCTCACTGGACGCTGCAAGCTTATATAAGTTCGTCAATTTAACAAAGAAATTGATATGTACCAGGCTTGTTATTCCAAGGGGAGTCTGACACGCTTCAAACCAAACGCACTGCTTCAGGTAGAATAAATAAATTTATTAACTACAAAGATAGATTTTTAAGTGATTATAAGTTAAAGCATAACAAGTCAGATTTGGTCAAATGAAATAAAAGCAAAACGCATTCTAAGCTGATTTTAACACTTTCAATATCTTTAAAACTTAGATGCGTCTCACCACAGGCTGGCTGGTTACTTTTCAATCGGGCTCTCCCCTTTGATCAGCATTTCAGTTGCTGCGTGGTGGTGGTGTCTGTAGAGGTAGGTGGAAGAGAGAGACCGAGCATGGCAAAATGTCTCTCTCTTTTATCATGTCCTTTCTTTCCTCTTGGCTTTGCCCCCCCCTTCAGAGTCAGGTGAGCATTACCTCACTGCAGTCCCAAACTGCCCAAAGGAAGGGGGTGACTCCTTCGAGGGTCTAACAGATTCTTTTGTTGCTGCCTAAGCCAGTGTCCATTGTTCCTGTGAGGCTGGGCTGGGTTTGTCCCATCCATGCCCTGACGAGGTGTGAACTGCCTCTCTGTTCTTGGAGAGTTTTTGCATGGGCTTGCTTTAAGCCATGAGGATACATTTTCAGCCTCATAACTATATACCTGAAATTATAACTTATAACCTTCCTATAACATTACTGTAACAAATTACTGTAACATCACTATAACAACCATGCTCAGTGCATTATGAGCCTTCCGAAGACACCCATAACAAACTTTGCATTGGATACCACACAGTCATTTTATAAAGATGAACATGGGGGTGTAGGGTGTTCCCCCAAGGTACAGAGCGTGTCACATCCCACTCTTTCATATGCTACAGACAGCATAAATGCAAACTATTTTTTACTCTTGGAAGCTGAGTTACTTTAAAGTATTGGGACATTATTTAGTGTGTCACTTATATATGACCTGGCAGGAAAAGACCCTTCTGTTTTTTAAAACAAAACCCATGGTGGTGGCAGTGGTTGTTTTATTATTAATAGAAAAATTATTATTAATCAACTATATTGCTGCTAACATTACTAATGTGTTCTCTTTCTGTCTTCTCTTTAGCTTCCCCTTATTCCTATATTCTGCTAGTGTGAGATCTCTGTCTCTCCCTTGCTTCATCTTTATCCATTGTCAATTATTTCTCCTTTCCTATACTTTCTCCATGATACTGGTGTTCCATGGAACCAATGAGTTCTCCTGAGTAGCACCTTGTCAAAGCATCTACAGATCTGCCTCCTCCTGACTAACAGTCTCGTTTAAAAGTTGAAAGAAGTATCACTTTGAAAAAATGATGTGCAGGTGCCTGTGCAGCTTCACAGAAAGCTGTGATAAAAGGCACACAGTGCACGTATGCTTAGATACTCTACCAATTTAATTTGGAAATTGAAGGGAAAAAACCCCACACAACAGGAAAAGTAGCCTTTTGGTTTCTGAAACTTGTTGAACTGAACAGTTTTCCCCCCCTGAAAAGCCATTTTTAAAAAATGACAAAACTCTGCTCATTAAAGGCAGATGTGGGAGCGTGGTCTAGTTGTTAAAGCACAGAACTGGAAATTAGGTGACTTGTGTTCTGTTTCTGCTCTGTCACTGACTTCCTGTGTGACCTTGGGGAAGTCACTTGACCTCCCTGTGGCACTGATGTCCCATCTGTACATGGGGTTTAATAATATCTACCTCTTGGGAGTGTCATGAGGCTGAGTGAATTGTCCATAAAGTGTTTTATATAGCACCTTTCCTCCAAATACCACAAGTCAAAAAGTTAGCTCTGGCCCAGACTGAGTGCTTGAAGATGTATTCAGACTAGTTGGTGGTGGTAGAGCTTAAGGAAAGTGTTGGTTGTTTTTTCCTTTACATATTTCTGCTATTTTTATACAATAGAACTCACTTAAAGGAATGCCTGGAAAAGGAATAGGAGATAAGGTGGATGAGATCTTTTTTATTGGGCCAACTTCTGTTGGTGAGAGAGACAAGCTCTTGAATGCCTCTTTCACTAGCAGAAGCTATTCCAATAAAAGATATCACCTCACCCACCTCGTCTCTCTAATACCCTGGGACCCGACACAGATACAACAACACTGCATACAACAATATTAAAGGAATAGACATTTTAAAGGAATACATTTCTCCCCACACATAACTGTACATTCCCATACCAAAAACTTTTGAGTTAATGTTTACAGATCGCAGTTATGTAAAACATAAAAGCAAAGAATTACAACTGTTCTGCAGGTCCCTCTTCCTGCCTGCGGTGGTGGGAGGGAACCAATGCCATCTGCCACTTTCTGGGTAGAATTTTGTTATCTTAGCTCAGTCAGGGTTCAATTCCTGACTCTTTTTTTCCCATCTTAGGTTTGTTTTTAGAACAAAACAAAAACAATTCTTTATGAATTTTGTTTGGCACCTCACACCTCTACTGCCTGGAATGGTGGATCCAAAACCATAAGCCCAACCTGTCTTGTAATGGACTAATTCCCTTCAAAGATGGCCATAGCTGCTGACTGTTTTGCCTTGTGAGAGCCAGGTGCCTAATCACTGCTTGGTCTGCCCCTATCTATGGACACCTCTCTAAACTGTGTCATCTTGTGCAATCCATGAAGTGCACCTCCATTCCTTCAGATTGGACACTGAACTCCAGCATGGACTGTCCATGAAGACCCAGTTTCAGTATCCCTGATACCCATGATCAGTATTGGAAAGAGACCGGCCCAGCCCCAACAGGATAAGAGTCATGTCTGCTAAAACCCAGGTCTGCTCCCATGGCACCTGTGGCACTATAGGTTGGTACTGCCTCTCAACTCAGAGGCAGGGAAAGAACAGCTCATTGCACTAAGCACAGATCCCAAAAGAAGCTGAGGCTACTAGCCTTCCCCTCTCTTCCCAGAAGCATAACACACAACCCTCTCAAGTGTCACTGTGTAAGCTTCTGGTTCAATACTGAAGGGCTTTGAGACAACTACAGTACCTACATCATTATTTTTATCAGGCTTGACTGGAATAATCACCAACCGATGTGTACTAGAGGCTATCTCCAGAGTGTACTCCACCAGTTCCAATCCCTGTCCACCTCTCATCTTCCTTACCTGCCCTCTGCAGGGATGCTCTTCCCTGAGGAATAACTGAAAGAGGAGGTGGCCTCCCAGACTCTGCTTTTGGATATCACACTTCCACAATTTAATTAATTGAAATACAAAGGAGCACTAGGCTTCTCCTAACTGCAATGGGAAGCTTCACAAACCCAGGAGGGGTTTATTTTTTGGAGTCAACCTAAAAATCTGATTTTCCTGACTGTCCAAACTGCACAATTTTTTTTTTATTCTAAGATGATACTAGTAACAATGTAGGACATTTTTTTTCTTATTCTGTTTAGCTAGAGTGTGTCTGACATTTTCTACTGTTTGATTTCCTGGTTGATAAATTATGAAATTAGCTATAAAATTAAACTTTCTTAATTTACTGATTGCATAAGACAACATTTGGGTAGATCGTTTTCAAATAATACCAGGTTCATAGGTATTTGATAATTCAATGTGCAAAGGCATTTACCTTTCCCATCTGCTGCCTTTTTTAAAAAAAAATGCTCTTTGCAACGTCTATGGAGGTTTTAAGCTTTAATCTTGGTTACAAGCTTTTTCAAGCTGTTATTCACCTTTTTAGATGAAAAGCACTACAGGTTTATGGTTGGAAATATGAGATTCTTTGCTACACATTGAATTCAGATTCAGCTCAAGCCACTTCTGCTGTAAGCTGCCTTGTTATATTGAAAGAGAAACTACAGATCAGACAAAAAATTTCAGAACACATTAACATCTTACAATCAGTTTTTTGTGGTGTTGGAGCCATGTTGGTCTCTTTAATCAGTTTTTTGTCAGTTAATGAAGCTATTCTTAGTCAAGGTTTTAGAACAATTGTAAAATAATGGAACAGTGATGCACTGGCAGAATGATTGTGTTAAATCACTCATTTTGTATTCCGTTAGAAATCTTAGATAGATTTGGATAGATACATTTTATGCATTTTATATAAAGTATAGTGCAGTGTGTTAGCCTATAGGTGGAGTGATGGCAGCTTATTAAACAGCTGAATTTAAGCAATCCTTACTACTGGATAGGAAGCTCATGTTAAAATAGGTATTTTTCCTAGAGACAAATATACTAGCAGTGAACCAGCTAGTGTGTCCTGCCCTACATTAGATGCAATCAAAACTAGTCTACTCATTCCCATAATTAATGGGAATTCTCCTGTAATGTAATTGTTAGAAGCCTATACTTTTGGAGCAGGGGGACCTGAGTTCTATTCCTGCTTTTGCTGTGAAGTTCCATTTGGCGATAGTGTTGAAGATGACCATGAAATCTTACGTAGCTAGAGATTTGTTACAATATGCATTATACACTGCTTCATTTTGAAGTAAATAATAATGCAATTTATTGCTTTATCATACTATTCTGTACTTTTGAATAGATTAAAGCAAATGTGCTGTTAATAAATTTTGCTTGCATCACTTATTGCACTGAATGATGCAAGCATTGCAATAAATGTGGTTTATTAAATGTGGTTTAAAAAAACCACATTTTTTTAAACATTATGCATGTGAGCATGGGCTGTGATCTATTGCTGGACGGTGCAAAATGATTTTGAGTAATTTATTTTAGACAACAGGATTTGATAAAATAAAAAAGTTCAGTACATATCTACATCTTCAGGTTAGAAAATGTGGTTGGGTTATTATAAATCAAACATTGAACATGTTACTGTAGAATTGCACTTTATTGAAATGTGAAAGCAATGCAAGAATTGCACATTTATTCCAAAGTCCTTCACAAATTATGCCCAACTTCATCTGAGTTGTGCCAATATCTGAAAGGCCCCCATACAATGAACTGATTGTTACTCTAGATACATAACTGAAGAATGAGGCACTAAGTCATGCTGGCTATGATTTGAACATGTCACTCCAGAGTTTTATACCTCTTTCTGAGACCACTAATCTAATCTCTACAAAGCAATCTTATTCTGTAATCAGCCTGATACATCTTGGGGTGTTTATCTCTCCACGTGGCAATACTAATCTACTTCCTCCTGGTATCATTTGAGGAGAGTAATAACCAACTCCCTTGCCTCTGAAGACTTGCTTCCCCCTCTTTTAAGGGCTGAAGTTAGCATCCTTTCTTCTGGAGTATCCAACAGTGCTTGTCCCTAGTGTAACAGTCTGTACATCCAACTCCAGTTATGTTGAATAAAATCAACCTTTATTTGGGATCTCTTTATTTTGATAGAAAATAAAGAGAATGTCCAAATGAATGTTTGTAAATAAACACATCTATTCTGACAAAAATACTGCTTATGTTAGTTAAAAAAAGCTTATGTTAAAGTATGGAAACATTACCTACAACATAAATGATGTAAATTTCTCTCTCCCTGTTTACAGTTTGTTGGGGCTTATCCTAACTTCTAGGAAACTGACAAAACTCTGTGTTCACTATCCCAGTAGGAAAGAAGTGTGTGCTTTGTTCAAATGTTTGTGAGAATATTGACTTCGTTTATTAAAAAGTTTCTTGCTCAACCCAATTGACTAAATGTGACCATCAGAGGAAGAGGAAGCATCTCATTAAAGCTTATTAGTATCTTGTTTTTCCTTCACAATATGCGGGAAGATAAGGAATTTGTTTTAACTCTTCATACGTACAATTCAAACTTTGTTAATCTGCCATATTGCAAATGACAATGCTGCTTACTGTACTCCATAGATCAACGAACGTTTTGCAAAACAATCCAGCTGCTTCTCTGACATTTCTGCTGTATTGTGTTCAGTTAGAACAGGATCCTTCTTTATGCTTTTAGTACTACTGCATCTGGTGGTGCCAGGAAGCTTTCTGTTTCTCTCAAAAAGAAAAACAAACATGCAGGAAAGACACCGCCTTAGTTGTGCACAATTACTCAGCTCCTGTTCTGTGATCAGTAAAACAATTCCTTTCTGTTTCTATATAAACACACTTTTTTTTCTGGAGGGAGCTTGCCTAGCTTTGAGAGTTGGAAGTAGATATATTTTGAAATTAGACATTTGCTTTATCCTATCCTCAGTCACAATGGCCTGTAATAATTAATTACCCATTGATCATTTTTTGAGACTATTAAATAATTCAAATGAATTTAAACACATAAAATGGAAGCTGTAAGACCAGAAACATAAAAACATCCTGAAGCCAGGGCCGGCTCCAGGCACCAGCCTACCAAGCATGTGCTTGGGGCGGCACCTGGAGGGGGGAGGCACTCAGGCCCGAGAGCGGGGCCGCGACTGGGCTCGCTGCCCTCCCCGCGGTGCTCCGGCCGCCGGGGAGAGCGGAGCCGCAGCGGACTCGCCACCCTCCCCCGGCGCTCTGGCCGGTCGGGGAGAGCGGGGCCCTGGCCGGGCTCTCCGCCCTTCTCCCGGCGCTCCGGCCGGTCGGGGAGAGCGGGGCCCCGGCCGGGCTTGCCACCCTCCTCGCGGCACTCCGGCCGGTGGGGGACAGCGGAGCCGCGGTGGGCTCGCCGCCCTCCTCCCGGCGCTCCGGCCGGTCGGGGAGAGCAGGGCCCGCGGCGGGCTCGCCGCCCTCCCCCCGGCGCTCCTGCCGCCAGGGAGAGCGGAGCCGCAGCGGGCTCGCCGCCCTCCCCACGGCGCTCCAGCCGGTCGGGGAGAGCGGGGCCCCGGCCGGGCTCGCCGCCCTCCCCCCGGCGCTCCGGCCAGCGGGGAGAGCGGAGCCGCGGCGGGCTCGCCGCCCTGCCCCCGGCACTCCGGCCGGCCGGGGAGAGCTGGGCCGTGGCTGGGCTCGGCGCCCTCCCCTGGCGCGCTCCCCGCCGGAGGGCAGGGGATGGCGGGAGGCTTTTTTGCTTGGGGTGGCAAAAAAGCCAGAGCCTGAAGCCACACACTGAGTGCTATTTTAAAACATTGATTGAGAGAAAAAGAGATGCACTTAAACTGCATTGGATTTCTTAGGTTTCACTTTAAAAAATGCTTGCTCAATGGCTCCTGCCCTACCTGTTTTCCCATTTGGACGAACTTTATGATTACCTTGGCCTTTCCTGAGTATCAAAGCTTTTGTCTGGAGTTCTCTAAAGTGACTTTGGAACTGAAGTAAAGATTGGAAAGACCTGAACACTGAGCTGCTTTCAGACCCTTTATATGTTTAACTGTTATGGGATAGCTCTTTATATGGAGAAAATGCATAATGGCTGGGTGTTGTATAAATGTTTCATTAGTATAAGTTTGGGATGAGTGTATTAGCCCCAACTGTTTATACAGAGAGAATGCAGAATAAGTATTCACAATTAAATCTGATCAGATGTGTTTAAACAGACAGCCTAGCTAATTCTGTTGAGGGTTTAAGTCACAATTCAAGGTGAAGTTTGAGGCTCGGAACCTCACCACTGCTCTGTTAGCTTTAGCTGGGTAAAAGGGCTGGAGCAGCGTACAGGGGCTCACAGGATATGTTAACACACGGCACCAAGTCTGAGCCAGGGTCAGCTGACTTGGATTCTCAGGGCTCAGGCTGTGGGACTATGAAATAGTAGTATAGATGCTCAGGCTGGAGTCAGGGCTCTGAGACCCTCCCCATGCCTCAAGTCAGCTGACCCGGATCAGCTGCAGCTGATCTTTTATGGCAGCGCAGACATACCCTAAATGTCCTGGTTGCATCCTTGGGAGGATTCCCTTGATGCAGATAGTATGGAAGACTGCTGTAAGGCTGCCCTTTGAGGACCCCCATCTCAAGCCCCAGTTTAGGAGATGTGCTGGGGTTTGCACTCGCAGGGGTAGAAGAAGCATGTTTGGGGCCAGGCCACATTGTTGAGCACTATGATATTCTGTGTAGCTCTGAGGTGCATAGGGAAACCCAGGGAGCCTTCTATGACTTAGGCTCCAGGCCTTAAAAGCACCTTAGCCTATCTCCCTTTGAGCTGTGAGTTCTGTGTTGTGCCTCTTAGCCCTGATCTACACTATGAGGTTAGGTCGAATTTAGCCGCGTTAGGTCGATTTTATAAGCCATGCAGCTACACAACCAACCCCGTTCCGTCGACCTAAAGGGCTCTTAAAATCGACTGCTGTACTCCTCCCCGGCGAGGGGAGTAGCGCTAAAATCTTGGGTCAAATTTGGGGTAGTGCAGACGCAGTGTTGTGCAATTCAAAGGTATTGGCCTCCAGGAGCTATCCCAGAGGGCTCCAATGTGACCGCACTGGACAGCACTTTCAGCTCCGATGCACTAGCCAGGTACATAGGAAAAGCCCCAGGAACTTTTGAATTTCATTTCCTGTTTGGTCAGCGTGGCAAGCTCAGCAGCACAGGTGACCATGCAGTCCCAGAATTGCAAACAAGCTCCAGCATGGAGCAAACAGGAGACACTGGATCTGATTGCTGTATGGGGAGAAGAATCTGTGCAGGCAGAACTCCGATCAAAAAGAAGAAATGCTAATATATATGCCAAAATCTCACAGGACATGGTGGAGAGAGGCTACACCAGGGACACACAGCAGTGCCGCTTGAAAGTTAAGGAGCTTAGGCAAGCCTACCACAAGACAAAGGAGGCAAACGGTTGCTCCGGGTCAGAGCCCCATATATGCCGCTTCTATGATCAGCTGCATGCCATTCTAGGGGGGGACCCTACCAGTACCCCACCACTGTCCGTGGACGCTTGCAAGGGGGGAGTCTCACGGAACATGGAGGAGGATTTTATGGATGAGGAGGAGGAGAAGGAGGAGGAGGAGAATGCGCAGCAGGCAAGCGGAGCATCCGTTCTCCCTGGCAGCCAGGACCTTTTCATCACCCTGGAGCCAATACCCTCCCAAGGCGGGTTTCCGGACCCTGAAGGCAGAGAAGGCACCTCTGATGAGTTCACATTTGTAACTACATTACAGGGGTTAAAAGCAATTGTGTTTAATGTTTGATTTGCCCTGAAGAATTGGGATGCATTCGTGGCCAGTACAACTACTGGAAAAGTCTGTTAACGTGTCTGGTGATGGAGCGGGAATCCTCCAGGGACATCTCCATGAAGGTCTCCTGGAGGCATAGGCGCCAACTTTCTCCGGCGCCGGTGGGTTCCTGCGCCTTTCCCCGCCCTGGCCCTGCCTCAACTCCACCCCATTCCCTGCCTCTGGCCCCGCCCCCATTCCAACCCCATCCCCAAAGTCCCCGCTCTAACTCTGCTCTCTCCCTGCCCCTATTGGATCCCTTCCCCAAATCCCTGCCCCAGCCCCGCCTCTTCCCCCAGCGCGCCACGTTTCCCCTCCTCCCCCTTCCTTCCCTGCCCCGTGAATCAGCTGTTTCACCGCGCAAGTGCTGGGAGGGAGGGGGGAGAAGCAGGATGCAGCGGTGCGCTCGTGGAGGAGGCGGAGGCAGAGGTGAGCTGGAGCAGGGGGCGGGGCGGGGCCACGGGGAGTTGCCGGTGGGTGCTCAGCACCCACCTGGAGCACCCACGGAGTTGGCACCTGTGCCTGGAGGTACTCTGAAAGCCTTTGTAGAAGGTTTCTGGGGAGGGCTGCCTTATTTCATCCTCCACGGTAGGACACTTTACTATGCCAAGCCAGTAGCAAGTAGGCTGGAATCATTGCAGCACAAAGCATGGCAGCGAATGGTCCTGGTTTTGGTCGCATTCATGCAACATTCGGTCTTTATCTTTCTGTGTCAGCCTCAGGAGAATGATATCATTCATGGTCACCTGTTTGAAATAGGGGAATTTTTGTAAGGCAACAGTAAAAGGACCCCGTTCATCCTGGGCTGTTTGTGCTTGGCTAAAAGAGATCATCCCGGAGAATTGCCACATGGTGGGGGAAGGGGTGTGCTGCACATCCAAACCAAAACCGCAGCCCCCTCCTTTTAAACGGCAAACCCAACCAGCATTGCTTGCTATGGGAAGGAAGGGCGCTGCAGTTTGAAACCATTCCCACATGTTATGAAGGCGGAAGAAGCCAACCCCGCGTACCCTTTGGCTTACCATGGCTGCCTGGAAACTGAATTCTGTTGCCCAGCCATGTGTGATGTGTCACCATACCAGCAGGCACTCAATATAAAAGGCAAAATGCGACCTTGTACCTAAAGCACATGTGCTGTCTGCTGTGAATTGCTTAATTCACTGTGAAAGAGTCTCCTTTTTGTTCTCAGAAATGTATCTTCTTAAATTTTACTCTCCCTTTTTATCCCCCCTGCAGGTGCAAATGTTTCTATGCTCCCCGTATCATCTCCATCCCTGAGGTTATTGCAGATTAGAAGGCGAAAAAAATGCACTCGCGATGACATGTTTTCCAAGCTCATGCAGTCCTCCCGCACTGATAGGGCACAGCTGAATGCATGGAGGCATTCTGTGGCAGAGGCCAGGAAAGCATTCAGTGAGCATGATCAGAACATGCAGGAGGAGATGCTGAGGCTAATGGGGGAGCAAACAGACATGATCAGGCATCTGGTGGAGCTGCAGGAAAGGCAAGAAGAGCACAAATTGCCGCTGCATCCATTGTATAACCTCCTGCCCTCCTCGCCAAGTTCTATATTCTTCTCACCCAGATGCCCAAGAACGCGGGGAGGGGAGGAGGCTCCGGGCACCCAGCCACTCCACTCCAGAGGATGGCCCAAGCAACAGATGGCTGTCATTCAAACAGCTTTGATTTGTAGTGTAGCTACAATAAGCAGTGTGGCCTTATCCTTCCCTCCTCGCCCACCCCAGCCAGGTTACTTTGTTAGTGATCTCACTTTTTTTTAATAAATAAAGAATGCATGGATTCAAAACAATAGGGACTTTATTTCCTTTGCCAGCTTGGTCGAAGGGTGGGAGGAGGATTGGCTTACAGGGAAGTAAATTCAACAAAGGGGGAGGTTTTGCATCAAGGAGAAACACACACAACTGTCACACCGTAGTCTGGCCGATCATGAAACTGGTTTTCAAAGCCTCTCTGATGCGCAGCGCGTCTAGCTGTGCTCTTCTAATCGCCCTGGTGTCTGGCTGTTCAAAATTGGCCGCCCGGCGATATGCCTCAACCTCCCACCCCGCCATAAATGTCTCCCCCTTACTCTCACAGATATTATGGAGCACACAGCAAGCAGCAATAACAATGGGAATATTGGTTGTTCTGAGGTCTAACCTAGTCAGCAAACAGTGCCAGCGAGCTTTTAAATATCCAAAGGCACATTCTACCACCATTCTGCACTTGCTCAGCCTATAGTTGAACTGCTCCTTACTACTGTCGAGGCTGCCTGTGTATGGCTTCATGAACCATGGGATCAAGGGGTAGGCTCGGTCTCCAAGGATAACTATTGGCATTTCAACATCCCCAATGGTAATTTTCTTGTCTGGGAAGTAAGTCACTTCTTGCAGCTGTTCGAACAGCCCGGAGTTCCTAAAGATGCGAGCGTCATGCACCTTTCCCGGCCATCCCACGTTGATGTCGGTGAAACGTTCCTTGTGATCCACCAGTGCTTGCAGCACCATTGAGAAGTACCCCTTGTGGTTCATGTACTGATTGGCAAGGTGGTCCAGTGCCAAGATAGGGATATGCGTTCCGTCTATCGCCCCACCACAGTTAGGGAACCCCAATGCAGCAAAGCCATCCACTATGACCTGCACATTTCCCAGAGTCACTTCCCTTGCTAGCAGAAGGTTACTGATTGCCTTGGCTACTTGGATCACAGCAGCCCCCACGGTAGAATTGCCCACTCCGAATTGATTCCTGACTGACCGGTAGCAGGCAGGCATTGCAAACTTCCACAGGGCTATTGCCACTTGCTTCTCAACTGTCAGGGCAGGTCTCATCTTGGTATTCCTGCACTTCAAGGTGGGGGAAAACAACTCACACAGCTCCATGAAAGTGGCCTTATGCATGCAAAAGTTTCGCAGCCACTGGGAATCATTCCATACCTGCAACATTATGCGGTCCCACCAGTCTGTGCTTATTTCCTGAGCCCAGAATTGGCATTTCACTGTATCAACCTGCCCCACCGCTGCCATGATATCCCAATTGCCACATCCCGTGCTTTCAGGAATGTCTGTGTCCATGTCCTCCTCACAATCATCCTCATGCTGGCGTCTCCTAGCCAGGTTCTGCACATACCACAGGATAATGCGCGAGGTGTTTACAACACTCACAACAGCAGCGGTGAGCTGAGCGGGCTCCATGCTTGCCGTGCTATGGCGTCTGCACGGGTAGCACAGGAAAAAAGGCACGAAACGATTTTTTGCCGTTGCTTTCAAGGAGGGAGGGAGGGAGGGAGGGGATACTGGCGACATGTACCCAATACCACCCGCGACAATGTTTTTGCCCCATCAGGCATTGGGAGCTTAACCCTGAATTCCAATGGGCAGTGGGGACTGTGGGATAGCTACCCACAGTGCACCACTCTGCTAGTCGATACTAGTCATGGTATTGAGGACACACTCTGCTGATCTAATGCGCTTAGTGGGGACACGCACGATCGACTGTATAAAATCGCTTTCTAAAGATCGACTTCTACAAAATCGACTCAATTTCATAGTGTAGACATACCCTCAGATGCAGCATGGAATTTCACCCTGCATGTTTAGTTACACAGTAAGCTCTTTGGAGCAGGAGTTGTCTTTTGTAATGTGCTTAGTGTGATGGAGCCAGGATCTCTGGTCACCATCACAACACAAATTATTAGTAATAATACAAATTAGCCTTTTGACTTGCAGGGAACTGGCTTGATAAACTAGTAGGAATTCACCTTTTTCCCCTCCAGCATATTCATCCACTGTTTACAGTTGGAATCCTTTTTCTATCCCACTCAAAGGATCCAGTGCTATCATCTTTAGAAATATGAACAGGAGTAACTTGCAAACAGGCTGTTTGAGAAGAGCAGTAAAAAATCCAGTTGCAACAAATACTATAAATTATAGAGGTAAGTCAGAAATCTTTGGTTTGCTGCAATATCCTAACCAAAGCACTTTAAAAATCTTCTTAATACTTGTACATTCTAGCTGGCAATCACAAGTTCCATGGGCCGGATTCTCACGCCATTCATTTAAACCTCCCACTGACTTCAGTGGAAGTTTTCCCCAAATCAGAAGGCATTGTATGTTTCAGGGGTGTTTAATGTTGATAGCCTGTGACAAGCTTTGGAAGATCCCTAGGGATAAAAGGTGCTATGTAAATGCAAAATATTATTCTGCTTTTGAGCTGTGAGTGTGCTATGCAAATGAACGTTCTGTTAATAATTCCAGTCATTTTGTTGTTACAGAGAGAGCCTGTGACATATTCAGCATAATTCAGTAGTAGAAATCTTATCTGAAAAACAAGTTTAAAACTCTGTTCTTAACTAAAGACTTGGGAATTTAATTTTTATGGGGGCTGGAACAGTGGCGGATTAATAATTTTGCCGCCCGTAGGCAGGGAAATAATTGCCGCCCTGGCCCTGCCCCGACTCCGCCCTTTTCCCGCCCCCATTCCAACCCCCTCCCCAAAGTCCCCGCCCCGACTCTGCCCCCTCCCTTCCCCTATTGGATCCCTTCCCAATCCCAGCCCCCGGCCCTGCCTCTTCCCCCAGCACGCGGCGTTTCCCCCTCCTTCCCCCTCCCTTCCTGCCCTGCGAAACAGCTGTTTGGCGGCGCAAGCGCTGGGAGGGGAGAGAAACAGGACGTGGCGGCGCGCTTGCAGAGGAGGCGAAGGTTAGTTGGAGCAGGGGGGCAGGGCACGGAGGGGAGCTTCCGCCCCTGCAAATTTGCCGCCCTAGGCCTAGGCCTTGTTGGCCTAGGCAATAATACGGCGCTGAGCTGGAAGACTACTTTGATCCTCTTATTTTCAGTAGTAAAAGAGAATGTTGTGTTTCTGACAGGCACATGGACTACTGATTTTTAGAAAAAATTATTGTCCTCCAGACTTTGTTCCAAATCAGTGAAATAACTTTTGAAGGATTACACATGGTAATCAGTATTTGTTAATGGGAGAAGTTATAAACTGACTTTCCTTAGCTCTGAAATGACAGACTCCAAATAATGACTAATAAATCCTCAGACACGTCTATATTTTAATCTATCCACTATATAATATTTCTGAAGAGCTAAGAATAGAATCAAGTGTCATTTTCTGTAATTATTAAAACCCTGACTTTAAGATTGCACATAGTTCAGGACCTATGTCAAAATCGATATAGCACTAAGAAATGGAGCAGGTTACAGGTTGTATTTGTCTTTGATCTAACCATAATTTTTCGATATCTCGACCCTTCATTTAATTTGTTTGTTTGTTTTTCTTTTCTTCCCTCTCCTGCATAGGAAGCCCTTACTTGGGATTACAGGAAAGGGCCCTTACCATTTTGGATTCGATAACAAAATATATTAAGGCTTTAGCAGATCACTGCAATTGTAGAGTATTTAGCAAAACCATCAATACTGAATGGAGCATATCACTTACAGTCAGGCATGTACCTACTGGCCTCACGGGAAGTTTTGGCTGTATAAAGATTATAAACGTGGACATTTCATCTTTTCCTTCCATTTGTATTCTTTGTGGAGCACTCCACCCCGTTTTTTGCTGACACTACTTATTTTGATTTTTGTAGTTGGAAAAAATATAAAAAATTAAAAAGAAAAAAATTTAATTAAAAAAAAAAAAAAAAAAAAAAAAAAAAGCTAGCACTGCTGCTTTCCTATCTTTCAATGGATGAGCCAATTACAGGAAGAAAAACTACCTCATATGTTAAATTACACACTCTTCAAAATGAATACAGAAGAAACCAAAAGACAAAGGATTTTAAGGATTCAAAATAAGGATTTGGAAAACATACTCCGATTCCTTCAGTGGAATGAATCACATTAACTTTGCTAACTGAAGGTCACACGCAACCATAAATCCTTAGTAAAAGGGCTTGCTCATAAACTATTTCTTTTACACTTGGCTTCCTACTAATAGCTACTAGAAATGAATTATGTGGCCCAATTATTATGTACATGGTAATAGCTGACATTGTATAATGTTTGCAATTTTCCATTATACCAAATAAGCAAAAATTCAAATGTAAAATGCCAATACATACAGCCATTTTCCCATACAAAGTACTTCGTTTTCAAGGCTTTCTATTTTTTTCTGATGCTTATGAGTGCGATTCTCCTTTTCTGTTCAGTCTAAGCACTCATGATTCAGGTGGTGGGTTTTCAGTATGCAAAATGGATGCACTCAATCTGTTTGCAGGTACACTCAAGGAGGCCCACTGAAAATCTGACCCATCTGAGCAGGCCTTGTGAATGGCCCTAGTGGCCTTGTTGCATTTTGCACTACAGTGTGCAGCAGCTCCAGGTTTAGGAATGCCTGTAGCTTGCTCCTCCTGAGCAGGTGGAACTTTGGAGTTTCACAAAAGGGAGACTGTTGGGTTCATGGCAGGATGGCTACAGCTCCATGGCTCTTGAACTGAACAGCAATTTTATAGGAAGCGCTAGTCAGCTACTTTCCTAGCAAAAGGAAAATGCTGTGCCTATCCCTGTCAAAGTGAGAAGGTTCATGAGGAGAATAGTTCTCAACCCTAGAAGAAAATAGACAGAGATACTTAAAAGCTTCAGTTGCAGGGAGAGAGAAATCAGTGCCAAATGTTTAAACTGTAAATATGTTACAAATGTACTAACTAAAGCATGAGAGTGCCTTCTGGGACATAGGCTTCATTTTTATATTGCTCTAAACTTAGGTTCCTTGTACTAATTTGAGTGGCAGAAACTCAGATACATAGAAAATAGAAAAACTTCAAAAGTGATTGTTATAGTCTCTGTCTGGGTGTGCTAGTCACCCAAGGGAATAAAAATCACCTTTGTTTGTGCATTTTGTGATGGTAAATTTGACAGTCTTTTAAAGTGGCTAAAAGGACTTTTTTTTTATAACATAAGTATTAGGGTGGGGTTTTTGGCTAGTTATCTGAATTATTAAAATATAACATTGTTAAACACATTCAGTATGAACTTCAAACTTTCGACTTCAGCTGCTAACATTAAACCAAAAATAAAACGCTTCCTTTGACTATAGTTGTTGGACTTGGATCAGTCAACCTTTGAAGAAGGAGGATGTGTGTTCTGTATAAATCTGGGCTAGATTTAAACATGTGGGGTGACTTGCATGCTGAATTTGAAGTTAAGATTAGGCACACGCACAAAAATAGAAGAAACTACAGTGAGGTTTAAAAAAAATTCAGTACAAAGTTAAAGTTTATTGCCAGTACTGTTCTTGCAGATCAAAGCTATGCTAATCTGGTCTAGAGTTAATTTAATATTTTGCAGCCTCTTGTTCCCTTGGTGCATGTTTTAGGCATTAATATTACTCATTCACTTTTACAGTAAAATACATTTGGAAAAAAGTACTCTGCTTTGTTGTGGCCTCCTGAGGTGGAAGTCACAGAGATGTTAAGTCTCACACTGCTTGCTCCAACTTCATTATGTTGGATGGAAGAACTGTCCTAGTCCTATCTCATAAAATACAGTGCTCCCTCAATAAACTGTCTACTCTGAGGAAGGCCATTTTACCTAGAGGTTGAAACAGTGTCCCAAATGTTCTCCTGGCCTTCTCTATATGGTACATATAGGAAGCTTGATACATATTAATATACATTACGCAGTATGGTGGGGAGCCTTGAAGAGGGATTTTCACTTGAGGGATGCATCTATTGAATCTGAAGGTCTTTCTGGAAAATGTGCTTTACAGCCCTGTTTTGATGTAGGGGACTCAAACTTGTTCTGTGAGGTGGGCTGAATTCTATATTTAATTATAAGCCAGGAAGTAAGTTTAAGAGGGTATTCCTCTCAACCCACAACAGAATTACCTGTGGGAGGTTGATACAAGGGTCAAGGGTAGGTTATAGCCTTTGGCCGGGTCTATACTGGGATCGCTTTGCCAGTATAGCTACATCAGTATGCTATAGCTGCATCCACACTTTGAAAGCTTTGCTGGTATAACAGCAAAACTGTGTTTTTGCCAGTATAGCTTAGTCCAGGTAATATTCCCAACTGCCTCACAAAAAAAAAAAAGCTATATTGGTAGAAAAGCAGCTATACAAGGGTTTTTTTCCGGCACAGCTATCAGTCACAAATCACACCTCCTCACACTCTTGACTGACAAAGCTACGTCAGCAAAAGTTTGTAGCATAGTCCTGGCTTTTATGCAGTGACTGAACTATTGGGGCTTTACATAAGAACATAAGAACGGCCATACTGGGTCAGACCAAAGGTCCATCCAGCCCAGTATCCTGTCTACCGACAGTGGCCAATGCCAGGTGCCCCCAGAGGGAGTGAACCTAACAGGTGATGTCAAGTGATCTCTCTCCTGCCGTCCATCACCACCCTCTGACAAACAGAGGCTAGGGACACCATTCCTTCCCCATCCTGGCTAATAGCCATTAATGGACTTAACCTCCATGAATTTATCAAGTTCTCTTTTAAACCCTGTTATAGTCCTAGCCTTTGCCCGATGCCCTGAGTACAGGGTTGTGTGTATATATGCCATCCGGGAAGAGCCCGTCTCCTCTTGCTCCTGTAGATGGGAAGTGGGGAAGGGAGGAGTAACTTGCTACTGACTACTTCCAGGTGTGGCTTGCTCCCATCCCCTGGTATTGACTAAGGCCTGGTCTACACTAGGACTTTAATTCGGATTTAGCTGCCTTAATCCGAATTAACCCTTCACCCGTCCACACTACAGAGCCAGTTAATTCGAATTAAAGGGCCCTTTAAATCGATTTCTGTACTCCACCTCGACGAACGGAGTAGAGCCTAAATCGATTTTGTTAATTCGAATTAGGGTTAGTGTGGACGCACACCACCGAATTACTGTGTTTAAGTTAATGGGGTAGTGTGGCCGCACACCACCGAATTAATGTGGTTTAAAACCGAATTAAGTTGCTTAGTGTGGCCGCGCACAATCGAATTTATACAACCTGTTTCCCAAATTCGAATTATCTAAATTCGGATTAATCCTGTAGTGTAGACATACCCTAAGACTATGTTTACACTTAAAACGCTATAGCAGCACAGCTTCTGTGCTTCCCTAGACACTCGCTACAGTGACAGGAGGGTTCTCCCATTGCTGCAGTTAATCTACCTCCCTGACAGGCAGTAGCTAGGTTGATGGAAGAGTTCTTCTGTCTACCCTGGCTTTGCTACATCTCTTGCAGTGTGGATTTTTCACACCCCCTGTAAGAGGTAGCTATGCCAATGCAAGTTTTCAGTGTAGGCCAGCCCTTAGCTCTGCTGGCCAGCTGGTTGCAGGCTCTACACCTTTCCACCACCCTTTTTTACCCCACGGGTTTGGGTATGGAATACAGCATGCTGCCCCTGTTCTCTTGCCTACCTCTGGATCCAAGGTGCAGGGAGCTGCACAGGGCCATCATGGGTGGTCTTATTCTCCTGGGCAGCTGCAACCAGGCCCTGACAGTCTCTGCTCTAAAAAGCTTACAGGCTAAAAGATTCAGCCTCCGGCTTCCCTCTCTCCCACCCCTTCTCCCATTCCATCTGCTAAAATGATCAACTACTAAATAGTTGGTTAAATAGCTCACATTTGAAGTGTCACCATTAGGCTTAGAGATGAGATGAATCTGAGGCAGAAAATTTCACACCTCTGAGTTGATGTTTATGGCTGTCTGCAGAGTCAAGACAACACAGTTTCATATTTGGAAAGCTTTCTTTGCAGTCACGAGGCTAGACACTTTTTTTTAAAATGAAAAATCAAATTGTGAAAAATTGAAATGTATTTATGTGGTTCCACATGAAACATCAGGTGGGCCAGCACTGGTCCAGGAGCTCTGTGTTTGCCACACCTGACATAAAAGGAATCTTAGAACTTGGTGAATGTGAGAGAAATTGTGCACCTGTGTCAGTGGTCATCATATTGTATTTGCTCTCTTGTCTGGCCTCATTGGGTATGTCTATGCTACAATCAGACACCCGCAGCTGGCCCATGCCACCTGATTCAGGCTCGCTGGGTTCAGGCTAAGGAGCTGTCTAATTTTGGTGTAGACATTTGGACTCGGGCTGGACCCAGGCTCTGGGACCCTCCCATCTCACAGGGTCCCGAAGCCTGGACTCCAGACTGTGCCCTAACATCTACACTGCAACTAAACAGCCCCTTAGCCCAAATCCCGGGAGCCTGAGTTAGGTGGCACGGGCCAGCCGCAGGTGTCTAATTGCAGTGTACACATACTTTTCCAGTCATTCACAGCTCTCTAAATTCAGGGTGTGGTTTATTTTGTATTGAACTAATGCAAATCAAGTCATAGAATTACTGTAGAGTAGAAATAATTAAATGTCTATTTCCAACATTTCAAGGTATTTTCACTGGTAAGTGAAGCTGTTTAGTTTTTGTCAGGAGGGAGAACAGAAAAGGACACTAACCCTTTTTTTTTGACCTTTGCTCAAGGGAGGTGGCAGAGCTCAGAGAATTTTTTTTAAAGTTGCTAATAGAAGCCTAGTTTGTTCCCAAACTATTACTTAGAAGCTTTTGGTTTTTTCTGCCTGCTGCAGACCAGATTAATTCAAAACAAATGAAGATTTTTCAACACACATGGTAAATTTATAAGCATTCCCAGTCCTCTCTTTAAAACCATGCTGTCATGCTGAAACAGGGGGACTGCATTGTTCTGAGTGTAAAATCTTTGTTTGATAGAGAGTAGGAGGTATAAGGTGTTGATTTAAAAGGCTCTGAAGCAAACCAATTAGAGGTTCATTGACAACACAGTGACCATTCATCTTCCAGATTAAATGTAAAAATAAGGTCCTGACCACTTGTGGTCATTTAAAACTCCCAAAGCATCTTTCGAGACTGTTGTCCTGGTCAAATTCCAACTTGCCGTCATTACATTCTGCCTACCCCTACCCTAAATCCCAACAGCAGGTTCAGATGGAACAAATTTATTCACCATTTGCTGACGTAACTTCTGTGGTCATGTTGCAATGCATTATTAAGCAGTTGCTGCCTTTCAGCTTGAGTTGCTTCATTTCAGTGGTGTATGAAGTGATTCGTGGGCATAGTTTGTACTGTGCTTTGAGATCAAAGGTACTGTATGAGTATTATCATTTTAGCCCCAGAATGTCTGAAAACTGTGTGGAGGCTGTTTTAGAGGCGCAGTATAGATAAAACTAGTTGCTCTTAAATGGTGAATAGGTAAAAGGCAGGAGATGCTGTTGGACAGATAAAAGGAATAGTATATAGGGAAATGAAGTGCTTATGGTTTCAGGTACTGGTTGGTACAGAATATGATTCAAAGGATTGTTTCACTGTGCAGCAAAGCATAATGAGAGAACACTGGGAAGCAAAAGAAGGATATAGATTTATTGTAATAGGAGACTCAATCATATGCTTTGTGGGTATCTATAGCTGTAAAAAGAGGTTAGCTAACAGGATCGTTGTTAATCTTCCAGAAGCCAAGATGAAGGAGGTTGCAGAGAGACCTGATAAACTATTCAAGAGGTTTGGTGTTCAGCCTCTTGTAGCACTACGTGTTGGACTAAATGATGTCAGAGATACTTAAAAGGAGATTCAGACTCTGCCTGGAAACTGAGAGCCAGGAAGCATGAGACAGCATAAGATATGAGAGCCTTTTAAAGGTTTTATCTACCTCCTAAACTGCTCAATCACGGCAGCATGCTCAGTTTCCTGTCCTTTTGTCCAGACACCTCATAGCACCTGAACTTTTAACCTTTCATGTTCTTAGGTGTAGATGCTCAGCTGCTAGACTATTTCTAAAACAAACAGCTTAAAAAAGAAAGCAGCTAAATAAATAACTGATCTGTGCAATCCTGTTGGCCCAGGGAATAGCCACATGCCAAAATAACACTTTGTTCAAACTGCAAAATGGATACAATGGATGTAGGGAACCAATTTTCTACTAGAGGCTGCCAGTTCCATTAACCTTTGCTCCCATGCTGTGAATGGAACAGCACAACTGTGCCTGCCTGATTTATCCAGCAGCCTGAAAGCAGAGATTGTGTCCCAGAACATGAAGGTTTTCTCTCCATAGATAAGTTGAGTTTAGTAGGTACAGCACAGCTACCCTTGCATACTCACATTCTGCTAAGTGCAAACAGCGCCTTTCTCCTTCACTAGTTAGCAAAGAAGGTCAGGAAAAATCAGCAATTTATTCCCATCATTTAAAAAAAAAATTGTGTGTCCAAAAGAGGACTTGGTGCTTAACAGAAACAAGACATGGTCCCTCCCCTGGGGAGCTTCCAGTCCAAGGCCCTAGCCCTGTCATGAAATCCAGTAGCACAGAATTGGTGTCCATGTAGCATCCTACAGGCTTTGGTGTGGGGCACTGTGCAGTGTAGGGGTCTGTGCTAGGAGTCCCATTGACTTGATTGGGACACTCAGAACACTGTATGGGCACGGAGGTCTGTGCGAGAGGTCCAACTGATTTCGATAGGATACTGTATGGGTGCAAGGGTTTGGTTTAGGAGGAGGGAAGTACACCTGTACCCCGATATAAAGCTGTCCTCGGGAGCCAAAAAATCTTACTGTATTATAGGTGAAACCGTGTTATATCGAACTTGCTTTGATCTGCTGGAGTGCGCAGCCCCGCCCACCCGGAGCGCTGCTTTACCACGTTATATCTGAATTCATGTTATATCGGGTCGCGTTATATCGGGGTAGAGGTGTAGTGTTAAAGTGGCTTGGATTGCTGGGCTTCCTTATGATTCTGGGGATGAACCTGCACCCCAAAACCACAGGGCTGGGTGAGAACCAGCAGCTATAAAGTGCAAGAGGCACATACAATGAGTAGTTTTCAGAGTAGCACCCTGTGAACCTGTTGAGGAGTTGAATAATTAGTTATTGTAGAACTGCGTAAATATTTTAAAAAACCCAAACAATTTATGAATGGCTGTGAATAAAATACCTAAGTGCAATTTGCTGTAAAATGTCTGCAGATCCCAGAAGTTTGTTTCACATTATTGAAACATTCATCTCAGAAGTGGGCTATTCATTATTTAGCATTTATAATCATTATTCTTGCTGTACGTAGCTTGTATCTGTATTACTTTTGTGCTCGCTTGTTCCTTTTAATGTAAAATAAAGGTAATTGTGTTTGAAAGTATAGAGTTGTTCCTTGTATATGGGAAAAGAGAAGTTATTCTCTAGACTTAAAAATCTGTCATCCAGTCAGGGAACAGAAAATCTATACCAGGCGACTATAATACAAATGGTGATTAATCAAAGTGAACAGTTTATGAACAACCCCCATAAACTGAATACTAATGAATAATGCATGCATTTGAGGAAACTATGATTAGCTCCTGAACAATCCACTGACAAAAAAAGGGTTATTTTTCAAAAGATATTGTTTTAAATAAATAATTTAACTAGCTCTTTTTAATTGGCAGACACAACATTAGCCAATCGTAGCATGTTTTCAGCAAGTTCTGAATCATGATAGAACCCTTTTGCACTGTTCTGTGTTTACCAGTTTTCTTGCCTTAACATCTGCTTTAGTCTGTGATGCCAAGTACCCATCTATTGGTGTTAGAACACAATGTTAAATATTGAAATTACAAAATCTTAGCACAGTATTTTAGTAGCATTTAATCCTGTTTCTTTTGGGCTTTGTATTTCTTCAATCTTCTTCAGTTATAGCCTCAGTGGTAGGAACTTATACAAGAAAATATGAAGATGTACTAATATAAAAGAAAATATAACTTATGGTAAAATTTTCAGATGTGCCTAAGTGACCTATGCATCTAAATCCATATAATTGTTTAGTTAATTGAGGGTAAATAGTGGAATTGTATTGAAGTAACTATGAAATCTACATGAATGTCAGAATTTCAATGTGATACCCAGTGGGGATAAAAGCCCGCTGCTTCTTGCTTTTAAATCAAGTAGTCTCTGCTGTTTAAGCTAAAGAACTAGGCCTGTTATCTGGGAACAGTAGCAGACTCATAAACATTTTAGGTGAACCAGCTAGGGGTAGGACATCCATGTAATTCTCACTCCAAAGTAGCATGGATGTCTGATTCCAGCTTTTTGGATCTGATCTCTCTTAAGTTTTGTATCAGTGCAGCTCCACAGACTTGAGTGACGTTACTCCAGAAGAACCTATGTTATACCAGAATCTGGCTTATAGTATGTAACAAAATCAGAATACTCTCTTTCACCTGACTTTGAAACAGATTACTGTTTGACACAATTTTCACTGTAAAGTGAAGCTTTCAAACAAACATAGATGAAAATTCACTTTTTAGAGACAGTGAATAGTTGTCACCAGCTAGTGTCACTATTTTGTGGGTTCTACAATAGAAGCCACAATGCTATCACCCTTTTAAAAAGACTGCAGAATTAACATGTTCTTCAAATATATTCCCAAACAAGGTCACTTGAATAATAATCCATATGACCAGAGACACAATTACTGTGTTAATCTCGCACACAAACAGGGATCCAGGAAAGCAACTTAGATTTTTTTAAATTGCGAAATCACAGGCCTCTCCCACATGAACTAAAGGTTATCCTCTCTGTGAGACAGCTACATCGCTCATCTACATGTATTTGGTCCACTCATTATAGTGGCAAGCAGAGATCGAAGGTAAGCAGTGTTTTCCCCAGGAATTGAAATTAGGGGGGGTGTTGGCAGGTGAGGGCCAACGAGGGTCGAGACCGTGAGGGCAAAGGTATGCTGTATGGCACCATAGTAAAAATTGAAAAATGTTTCACAACCATTTTATTAGCTTTAACTCATGTTTTAAAATCATCACAAAAATAAAAGTTGGCCACTCAAGCCTACTAGGAAGCACTACATCTACATCCACCTTGGTTTCTTGTTGTAATTTTGCACTCTTTGGTGTCTTCTTGTGTGTCCGTTACTTCCAGTCATTCATGATATGCTCATGATCAGGCAGAAGGCGACTTCTTTCAGAATACAAAATTTTATTCAATGAGGAAAAAGTATGCTCAACTGTAGCTGTTGTGACTGGGAGTAGCAAGAGATGAATTCCTACTTCTTTCATCCCAGGAAACATAGCACAAAGATTGGGTTGAACCACTAGTGTTGAGAAAGAAGTTGAAGTTAAATCTTCATTCATTCGTTGTATGATATTCCACTCTGTGTTCAAAATTCTCTATTCTGTCCTGATCACATAGCAGCCCTATTGCTGGTAGTGCCTCATGCCACTCAACCGTAGGTGTTTTATAAGACAGGAATCTGTAAAAGCTACGTGGAGGTTGAGTAGAATCCAGAACTCGCTATTGTACATTTGTAAGAATCAAGTCTATGTACTTTTTCAGTTGGCTTAACAAGCACTTCTTGTCCTCTTCACTTAAGGAGTCAATATATAGTACCATAATTAGTCAACTTCTGGACTGAAGTCTTTGCTTCTTTCAGTACATTTTAAATTGATATCTCTGATTGATCCAAGGGTAGCTTCTATTGCTGGACAAAGATCTACTACTGCTATAGGAGATGCCTGGATGACATTGTTTAATGATCCAAGTGGTTTCAACAGTAGACTTTTGAGAGAGAGAATGGCAATAGTCTTCTCTGAACTTAATAACAAAAGTAGTCCACCAGCCTCACTACTTAGAGCTGTCCTATTTTGGTGGATACTTTCCAAAGTCAGTAATAACAGTTGCAGTAATTTTAAGACAGCAGCCAAGACTTGCTCATAAGAAAGCCAGCAGGGTTTTCCAGGTTGGACTAATTTGAACTTCAATCTCAATGTATCTTCTATTTGTTTCCAAGAAGTTCCGTCCTTTTGGACTCTTGCTGGAAAAAAGAGTATAAAACAGCCATTAAAATTTTGGCTTTTAAATGTCTTTTTAAGATTCTGCAGCTTGCACTAGTGCTAGTTGGAGTAGATGGCCTCTGCAGTGTGTATAGGAGAGATTAGGGTTACACTTTTCTCTGAGCAAAGCTTGTACTCCACTATGTCTTCCAGAGAAGTTTGTAGCTCCATCAAGTGCACAAGCAGCCATCTGTTTGGGGTTCAATTTACAAGCATTTAACTCTTCTAAGATGTGACAGATGCAGCTGATGTGTCTTCTATAACCTGAACATCTAGAATACATCTACTGGCCTACCATGGACATCAAGATAACATATCCAATAACTTAATATTTGATGCCTATTTGCATTGGTGCTTCATCAGCCATGTATGCACATATTCTGAATATGGTGAGAGAATTCTTCACTTTTTCAACTGCTGCGTTTTTCACTGTTGCACCGCATGCTTCTAGAGCAGTGGTCTCCAAACTTTTTTGATCGCGCACCCCATCAGTAAAAAAATTTTGAGCATGCACCCCCTGCCGCGCCAGCTCTACCATTTTTCCCGAAGCGCAAAAAAAAAAAAAGACACTCGGACTCCCGCCCGAACTGCCAAAGCAAGAAAAGGAAAAAAAAAAGCACTCCTCCTGCCGTGCACCCCCAAAGATCCTCTTGCACACCCCACTTTGGAGACCACTGTTCTAGAGAGTCAACTGAGTTTTTTCAGAAAGATAGCAAGCATTTGCCAGTCTTTTTTGAAACCTGTGTCCAACTTCAAGATTAACATTGGTCTCCAGTTTGTAGTGTGTGGTATCTCTTGCTTAAATAGAAAGTATGATGCAACAGCCATGAGTTGTGTCTCCAGCATTCCTAACAGCCTCATTATGTTCTTCTAAAATTGGCTTTGACAATGACTGGCTTATAAGGTTTTCTGCATGTTGATGCAGTCCAGAGGCATGGTGTTTTGCAGCCTTTTCATATAGGTTGTCAGTATTGGCTTAACTGATCAGTCTGGCAAACCAAGCTCCTTCACTTTTACTATATAAATCCATGATACACCCACATCTTGAATACTGCATGCAGTTCTGGTCACTCCATCTCAAAAAAGATATATTGGAATTGAAAAAGGTACAGAGAGGGCAACAAAAATTATGAGGGGTATGGAACAGATTCCATATGAGGAGAGATTAAAAAGACTGGGACTTTTCAGCTTGGAAAAGAGACGACTAAGAGGGGATATTATAGAGGTTTATAAAATCTTGACTGGTGTGGAGAAAATAAGGAATAAGGAAGTGTTATTTACCCCTTCACTTAACACAAGAACCAGGGATCACCCAATGAAATTAATAGGCACTAAGTTTAAAACAAACAAAAGGAAGTATTTCTTCACGCAACACACAGTCACCCGTGGAACTTTTTGCCAGGCCAAAATTATAACAGGGTGGGCAGGGAGGCAACACCATGCTCTGAGTGTGCCTAGCCTCTGTTCGCCAGAAGCTGGGAGTGGATGACAGGGGATGGATCTCTCGATGATTCTCTGTTCTGTTCATTCCCTCTGAAGCACCTGTAATAGTCACTGTTGGAAGACAGGATACTGGGATAGATGGACCATTGGTCTGACCCAATATGGCCGTTCTTACGTAAAAATAATTATAATAAAAAAGTTTAGTACAGAAACTCTCCAAGATAACGACCTCTTGAGGTAGCAATGATGTGAGATAATGACCTTGGCAAATAATGCATTTTAAAAATCTTGACCTACTAGGAAATGTATTTATATAAGTTTCCCAGTCACAAATCTAACATTCTGTAGTGAAGTCACTAAAACATAATCCAGTGCTCTGGCCGCTGTTGTTTGTCATGCCACCGTTCACTCTACCACTCTGTCCCCAATGGCCCTGCACTGTCACCTTCTGTTGCCACCTGCCACTGTGACCTCTGCGTGTCGGTCTCTCGCGGTTCCACCCAGCTCTCAGTGGGGGAACCTTGCTGCTAGTACCGGCTGGACTGTCTCTTCCACAGAAACACTGTCCCACAGCAGGTCTAAGCATTTAGACCTGATTATCAGTGATTTCAGCTCTAGTGGTCACTTATGAAGCCTAATCAGCTCTCTCTCTAAACAGGAGAGAGGGGCAGGTCAAAAAGGCAGAGCCCACACCACCAAGCAAAACACCTGTGCCCCACCCTCTCTCTCTACACTAGGATCTGGCATCCAAACCTCCTGCTTAGGGAGTGCAGTTCAGTTGAGGATGCCCAGTGCTTAATTTGTAACAAAAGAGATGCTTGGGCTCAAGCAAGTTTGTTACTTTCATAACTGATGTGACAAGCCCAGAGGTGCCAGGGCTATGAACTGCAAAGCCTAGAGGTGCTGGAGCTCAGCCCTGGCAAGCCCCAGCACAAATTAAGCACTGAGGGAGACCCCTTCATTAAGGGCTTGTCTACACTGGCAAGTTTTTTCGATGAAACTAATGTCGCCAATGAAAAATCGACAAAAGTGTCTACATTTGCTCCCTCTGTTGACAGATCATGTCCACATTTGGGGCATCTTTGTCGACAGTGAGAGCAATGGACTGTGGGTATGTATCCCACAATGCCTGGCGACAACATCCGTCGCTAGGTGTTGTGGGACTGCGGAAACACAGCGCGGCACGTCCTGGGATGTGCAAAATGTACCATCATGCACCGCTTTGTGTCCCACCCCTCTAAGGTCTCTGGCTTCCTTTCGCACCGTTTTTCCAACTATCATTCTTTTGTAGTGCGCTCCAGCATCTGCAGTGAGAGAGGATGGATCCCTCACTTCTCTCTTATGCGCTGTTAGCTGTCGTGAAGACATTGCATGGCAGCACAGTTACTCTCTGAGTTACTTGCAAAGTTAGCAGAGGATGAATCGCAGGCACCCGAGTGTGATATGGACAGCAGCAACTTATCAGTGCTTTGTGCATTCACAGAGCAGCTACATACGGTAGACTGTTGCTTTTGGGCTAGGGAAAGAAGCCCTGATTGGTGGGATCGCATTGTCATGCAGGTGTGGGGTGACAACCACGGGGTACAGAACTTCAGGATGCGTAAAGCAACCTTCATGGAGCTATGTACTGGACTGGTCCCCGACCTGCGGCGCAAGGACACCAGATTGAGAGCTGCCCTTCCGGTAAAGAAGCATGTTGCAATCGTTGTGTGGAAGCTGGCGAATCCAGACTGCTACCAGTCAGTCGCAAATCAATTTGGAGTAGGAAAGTCCACTGTTGGGGCTGTATTACTCCAAGTGTGCAGGGCAATAAATTGCATCCTGCTGCGGAGGACTGTGACTTTGGGAAATGTGCATGAAATAGTGAATGGCTTTGCAGAGATGGGTTTCCCTAACTGTGGCGGGGCGATTGATGGCACACACATTCCAATTTTAGCGCCAGACCACCTTGTCTCTGAATACATCAATAGGAAGGGATACTTCTCCATGGTGTTGCAGGCGCTTGTGGATCACCAGGGGCGTTTCACGGACATCAATGCAGGCTGGTCTGGAAAGTTGCGTGACACACGCATCTTCAGGAACAGTGGCCTGTACAGAAAGCTGCAGGCGGGGACTTTCTTTCCAGACCACAACATCACAGTGGGGGATGTGGAAATGCCCATAGTAATCCTGGAAGACCCGGCTTACCCCTTACAGTCCTGGCTCATGAAACCTTACACAGGGCAACTGGACAGCAGCAAGGAGCGTTTTCACAACAGGCTCGGCAGGTGCTGCATGGTAGTCAAATGTGCCTTTGGCTGTTTGAAAGCTCGCTGGAGGTGTCTCAATGGCAGGCTAGATCTTACCGAGGATAATATTCCCGTGGTCATAGCCGCATGCTGCACTTTGCATAATCTGTGTGAATCTAAAGGTGAAATGTTTGTTCAGGTGTGGAGCACTGAGGCAGAGCGCTTGGCTGCACAGTTTGAACAGCCAGATGCTAGGGCTGTCAGAGGAGCCCAGAGGGCTGCTATTAACATCAGAGAGGCTTTGAGGAACCACTTTGACAATGAGAGGCAGTAACACATGTCTGCTTTGGAGTTGCTTCCCTGTTGCATCCATGTACAATTTTGGGGCCCAAGATTCGTGCAACACAATGCTTTAGGAACCTGTTCCTGAGAGTGAATTGATTGCTATACACTTTTGTAGATCACAGAATAAAAATGCTGTACCATCAAATACCTTAGCCTTTATTTATTGTTAAAAAGGGTAAAACCTCACAACTGTGTGTAGCTCCAGCTATCATTGTGCAAGCTGTGAGAGGGGGTGGAGTCATGGGGAAACTCAGGAGTGCTGTGAAGTGAAAAGAAATGTGTGGGCATAGAGGAGGGTGGGGTTGGCAAAGAATTGTGCATCTGCTGCAGTGGCGCTCGAACTCGGATCTGCTCAGTCTGCAGCTGTATCAGAGACTTGAGCATCTCTGTCTGATCCTCCATAACTTTTATCATCCACTCTGTCGCTTGCCTAGCAAAAGCAGCATTCTCTTTTCTGTCCTGCCTTTCGGCTTCCCAGCACTCTTTCCGTTCCCTGGTCTGTCTCTCATTGCGCTGCATAACCTCACAGAACGTGTCTTCTTTGCTACACCTAGGTTTTTTTCTTATCTGCCACAGCTGGTCTGTGGAGGTGCGTGGTGTGTTCTTCAAGGTCTGTGCTGAACAGAAGCGGGATTGTTACATTCCAGCAAACGATTGAAACATTTTAGTAAAAAGGGCATTTTGCTAGTAGAAATCACTTTCTGTCTGAGACTCTAGGCAGGCACACAGCTCTGCGAGCACCCCAATCATGGTGAGTTTCGGGAGTGGGGGAAGGCGGTTGTGCATACGGACAAAAAGGTCACGGCTTGCAGGGTACCTTAGCAGAGATCTCATTGTAAAATTATCCCACAATTTTTCACAGGCAGCCAACCTGCTGGCTGACATCTCGCTGCTGAGGGTGACCAGAGAAACCAGGGCTCAGCTGCTGAATGCTTGCGGCTTTCACCCCGGTCTATATGCAGCTCAGCTATGTGCTGCTTTGGTCCCAGCTCCAGTGATTGCTAAATGGCATGGGACAGTTTCCTACAATGGGGGAACTAACAAGGCTGCAATGCCTTGGAATCTGTGGCAGAGGATTAACAAGTACCTCTTGGAAACTTTCCAGAGCCACTCTCTGGAGGATACCCTGCTTGGCCATGCAGATTAGCTACACAGGGCAATGTCCAGCTCACAGAAAACCTGCCTCCCACTTTTCGATTCCCTACACAAGCCACAGCAACTTGCCTGGCATCTCATCTGCTTCCTGCTCCCCGTTGAGCACTTCTGGAGTGGAGAAAAGTTCCTGGCTGCCTGCCCCACCGGGCAACCCTGCTAGGAACACCGCATCCTCTTCTAGCTCGACTTCTTCATCCACAATTTCAGCCTCCGGGTTACCCCCTTTTCAGCTGCATGCGAAGTATCCACGGGGCAATCGGTGATGGAGGTGGGGTCACCACCGAGGATAGCATTCAGCTCCTTAGAGAAGCGGCAGGTCTTAGGTGCATCACTAGAATGATGGTTCGCCTCCCGCGCTTTATAGTACGTCTGCCTCAGCTCCTTTATCTTCGCTCTGCACTGTTGCATATTCCAATCATAGCCCTTTTCACACAGCCCCGAGAAATTTGCCCATATGTGTCCCGATTCCTATGGGTCACTCACAGGTGTGACTGAACAGACTCCTCTCCCTATATACTGATCAGATCCAACAATTCAGCGGTGCTCCAAGCGGGAGCGCGTTTGGTGCGATAGCCAGCCAGGCTCACCTAGGAAGCTCCTCTGGGAAGCCGGCTAACAGGAAATGAGATTTAAAAATCCCGGGGCTTGCAAGGGGGAGGGGCGGGATGGCTGCAGGGCAGCGGAGTTCAAACCGCTGACCAGAGCGGCAGCATGGGAATTGTGGGATACTTTCTGGAGGCCAATAAAATCGAAAAAAACCCCACTGTGGTGTCTACACTGGCTGTTTGTCGACAATAAAGGGAGGGAAAAGACAAAAGTCTCTCACAGGGGTGGAAGTTTTTTGATGCCAAATCTAAACGTTTTTTTCAAAAAAAAGTGATCTTGCAGTGTGTACGCTATCACTGTTTTGTCACCAAAAGGCAGTTTTTGGAGATAAAACTTGCCAGTATAGACAAGCCCTCAGTCAGGCTAAGTACGGTTCTGCTGCCCTTTACTCATACAATAAGGATAACAACGTTTCATAAGCCCCACATTTAATACTTAAGTGATTTGTAACCCAACACCAGCCAAAACTGATCACTTGGTAGCACAGTTCTGTCTGCTGGATACCTAGGCAGAGAAGGTGTGTTCATGTAAATACAGTCTAGTTCTGAAGACTTTCCAACCATCACTGGCTCATCACTAGCTGTCAGGGGAGAGCTCATTCAGACCTTGCTTATAAATAATAATTTGAAATTATTAGATAGGCCAAGATAGCCGAAACAAATGTGCCGACATTGTCATAAATAAGAGCTGTATGAGGAAGCTAGTCTTTGTTCATACTTTTCAAACCCATTATGCTTTCTCAGGTACAAGTATTTTCTCATATACTGCATATGCTTTTAAAGTGTGTATTAATGTTTCAATTTCAGTTCAGATTTCCAACCAACGACTAAATTGGCAACACTGCATGTAACTAGGGTGTTGGGGACATTCAGGGGGAGTCTAGGGAAATCCCATAAGGATGAAGAAGACTTATGGCCAAATTCTGCTCCTACTGAAGCTAATGGATGCCCTGTCACTTACCTCATTGCCCTTAAAGAACAATTCGTTTTCAGCTGGCTTTAAAATGGAATGAAAGGATAAAGAACTATGTATGGCAGAGATCAGATTTCCTGTTAGGACACAGGAAGTGTTAGCTAGTGTGTAGATAAGAATGGAAACAGTTGTTTAAACACTGGAATCTCTTAGAGTGAACGCAGGTCCAAATAATACATACCCATGAATTTTAAGGGAAATGGGAGTAGAAATTAAATCCCAATGTGCTGTTTAAATGATCAGATTCTGGGGTAAACATAATTCAAGATAAAGGTTAGGAAAGATTGGCAAGCATTTAGAGTAGCCTAGTTACCTCACAACAGTTGTGACTGAGAATATTAGCAGTCTGTTTTTCAGAATTTTGTGAAGGAACACCTTGAAAAACTTAATTTTATAAGAGCCAATCAAGCTGGATTTAGGAGAGGGAGATCTTGGTTCATTATCTTCTTGCATTTCTTCAAGGATACAGTATCACTGCCATGATTGGCACAGCTAATACAGGAGATATAATATAGAATAAATTTATATTTAAAAAAACATTTAAGGTCCCATGGTGATGGTATAGTGAAGACTCTCTGTGTGAGAGGGGAAAATAGTTTGATGGATAGAAATCAGTCTCAGAAACAAGTACGACTGTTAGAAAATGGTGCATTTCCTTCGGGGTCAGTTATGATTCATCTTTTTGTTGATTGCTGTATCTAATGATGATGGATAGCAATATCAATTGTAAGATAACTATTTGCTGAGGATACTGAAATTGAAGATAAATAAATTGAAGAATATTCAGGGAGATTTATCTCTAAAATGATACTGTAGGTAGACTGAAAATAAAGTGAATGCAGACAAACTTAAATTAATACTGTGGAATATACAGATTAAATGGAACAGTGATATAGCATACCAAGCAGCCCTGGGATTTAGGAGTCAGTGCATGAAATCCTTGTACTCATCAGCTCAGGGTATGACTCTAGTAAAAATGAGCAAATGGATTGTAAGATCTTTGCTACCTCCTCCAAATATCTCCTCAAGATCCACAGCTGGCTTGGCGCATATATGAAATGAGTTGATTGAGAGTAAGATAAGGATAGCTGGATTTACTGTTTATAATTATCAGAAAAAAAGTGACCATACAGTCAAATAGACAAATTTTATATATTCCTTTCCCCCTCCTTTTGTATGTCAAATGTCATCTTAGATTGTAAATTCTTCAGGGCCAGGGCACATGTGCTTATGCCCTGGTCTACACTAGGACTTTAATTCGGATTTAGCTGCCTTAATCCGAATTAACCCTTCACTCGTCCACACTACAGAGCCAGTTAATTCGAATTAAAGGGCCCTTTAAATCGATTTCTGTACTCGACGAACGGAGTAGAGCCTAAATCGATTTTGTTAATTCGAATTAGGGTTAGTGTGGACGCACACCACCGAATTACTGTGTTTAAGTTAATGGGGTAGTGTGGCCGCACACCACTGAATTAATGTGGTTTAAAACCGAATTAAGGTGCTTAGTGTGGCCGCGCACAATCGAATTTATACAACCTGTTTCCCAAATTCGAATTATCTAAATTCGGATTAATCCTGTAGTGTAGACATACCCTATGTGGCTTTCAGTGTAAAGGAGCCCCATTCTGACTGAGAGATTTAGGTGTGGCCATAATACAAATAATCTCACCAAAGCCAGTGCAGCATGTTTATTTAGCCGAGGCAAGCTTATCACTACTCTTGCTTGTGCAGTGAGGGTTTTCTTTGCTTTATTTGAGGGAGCTGTGACCTTTTTGCAACAAGATTCAAATCTCCGTTCTAGGCTACACAGCAGCTGAAACACAAGTCCAGCCACGAAGATTGCATTCCACCACACTGTAGGCCCAGCTGCTGGGGTCTCCAGTTCCTGTATCATTGCCCTCCCCAGTCAGTGAGCATTGCTGGAAGCGCTTCAGAGATCAGGATTTTAGTCATTTTCATTCTGCTGTTGCTCACATACGCAGGGTACAGCAGAGAGAGAGAGCAGAGTAGAAGGAAATAAAAAGGGAGGAGTGAGAACAGAGACAACACAGAGGAAAAGAGAGGCTCTCATTTTTGCACAGCTCTTTCACCTTTAGGTCAATGGATGAATGCAGCCCAAGTTAATGGTAGGAGATAGGCCAAGAACAAAACATCAGATTTCATGAGGTGTAGGGGGATTAGGTTCACATTTGAATTCATGTTGCTGGATCGCTCTCACCCCCACCCTCCAATTCTGGTTCCAGGTGATAACTAGAACAGTAGAAGAACCTATGTTCAGGTTTGGATTTGGATGAGGCTAAAATCTCATGTTTGGCCCAAGATGGTGGCAGTCTCACAAACTAATGATTTCATGAGATTTTTCACTGCAACTATTTATTTTGCGCTGAAATCTCACCAGAATGTGCTACTAACTAATAACAAACCTTACCCTGGCCTTGGCCTTGGCCTTGAGCTCCAAATTCTCTCCTAAATGAGATCCAAACACCATCTCCTTGGCTTTTCTGTAGGTGATGATGACCAAAAGTTGTTGACATCTAATGATTGTAGGATGGCTTGTGAGAAATGAGTTGGTGGTTCCAGTCCAGTTCATGGTGGGCAGGTGTTCACAGCACCAGAAACACCATCGCATTGCAACTGGCATTAATTAACAAAATCACACTTTTGTAGTGCAGTGTGGAGAACTAAAAGCCTGTGTGGGCATGAACACTGTGTACTTCTCTCCCTCAGATCTTTGTCTGAAGCACAAAGGTCAAGTTAGAAACCCAACAGCCACTGTCAGTGCTGTACCTGTTGTCTTGGTAGATAGAGGAACTTCAGCCTCTATGCTTCAAGTGAATGTAAGGCTGTGAAAGGAGCTGAAACACTCAAGAAAGAGTTCGAGTCTGACCGCATTCAGGAGCCAACCATTTATTTTAGCATTTCTTGCCACTCACTGTGGAGTGAGTTGTCTTTCCCTGGCAACACCCCTGAACAAAATCTGATAAGAGCCAATTGTGGCTGGCTGCAGCTGTGTGTGGTGGTGATAGACTGTTTTCTTTCCTTTAAAAAGATAAGAATATCTGAATCACCTCTTCCTGTTGCCTCAGGCTTTTTACTGAACTCCACCAGCTCTTGAAGTGATAGTACATAGTACATCATAGAATCATAGAAGATCAGGGTTGGAAGGGACCTCATCTAGTCCAACCCCCTGCTCAAAGCAGGACCAACACCAACTAAATCATCCCAGCCAGGGCTTTGTCAAGCCTGACCTTAAAAACCTCTAAGGAAGGAGATTCCACCACCTCCCTAGGTAACTCATTCCAGTGCTTCACCTAGGGTGACCAGATCACCCAAGTCAAATATCGGGATGCGGGGGGGAGTGGGGGGGGGGGAGGGTGACGCGGGGGGGGGGTGGCAAAAAACAAACAAACAAAGACACCCTTCTTCCACAAGCGCTGGAGGGAGGCCCGGGAGACGCAGGGGAAGCGCGTGGCCAGGGTGAGTGAGAGTCCGGCCTGGCCCCGAGCAGGCAGGACTCAGTCGGGCGGTAGGGAGAGTAGGGGGGCGGCCCGCGGGGCCAGGCAGCGGCTGTTCTCCCTCCCTGGGCAGCGGAACTCGGGAGCAGCCGCTGCTGCAGCTCCCACTGCCGCGGGGGGAGGAAGCGGCCGATGGCCAAGCTCGACGGCTGCGGCTCTGGCGCCCGGGCCTGCTGCGGGGACCCAGCAGCGCGCACGCTGCGCCCAGCCCAGCCCCTGGCCAGTCGCGTCTGGGCTGCTGCCCAGCTGGTGCTATCCCGTGGCGGCCCCGGAGTGGGGGCAGCAGGCCCCAGCCCCCCCGTCCCGCTCGGGTCCCGCAGGGGAACGAACGGGGCTGGGCTGCAGATGCCTCCGCCCTGGGGCCGACGCGGGATAGCACCAGCTGGACAGCAGCCCAGACGCGACTGGCCAGGGGCTGGGCTGGGCGCGGCGTGCGCGCTGCTAGGTCCCCGCAGCAGGCCCAAGCACCAGAGCCGCAGCCGCAGCCACCGAGCTTGGCCATCGGCCGCTTCCTCCCCCCGTGGCAGTGGGAGCTACAGCAGCGGCTGCTCCCGAGTCCCGCTGCCCAGGGGGAGAGAACAGCCGCTGCCTGGCCTCGCGGGCAGCCCCCCTACTCTCCCTACCGCCCGACTGAGTCCTGCCTGCTCGGGGCCAGGCTGGACTCTCACTCACCCCAGCCCCGCGCTTCCCCTGCCTCTCCAGGCCTCCCTCCAGAGCTTGTGGAGGGAGGAGGAATGGTGAGCCTGGGGAAGAGGCGGGGATTCGGGGAGGGAGCCAATCGGGGGAAGAGGGGGCGGAGTCGGGGCGGGGGGGGCGCGAGCACTTCCTTGTTTGTCCAGTGTCCCGACCGCACATCAGTCGGGACGCGGGACAAACAAGGAAATATCGGGACAGTCCCGATTAAAATCGGGACGTCTGGTCACCCTACCTTCACCACCCTTCTAGTGAAAAAGTTTTTCCTAATATCCAACCTAAAGCTCCCCCACTGCAACTTCAGACCATTACTCCTTGTTCTGTCATCTGGTACCACCGAGAACAGTCTAGATCCATCCTCTTTGGAAGCCCCTTTCAGGTAGTTGAAAGCAGCTATCAAATCCCCCCTCATTCTTCTCTTCTGCAGACAAAATAATCCCAGTTCCCTCAGCCTTTCCTCATAAATCATGTGCTCCAGACCCCTAATCATTTTTGTTGCCCTCTGCTGGACTCTTCCCAATTTTTTCACATCCTTGTAGTGTGGGCCCAAAACTGGACACAGTACTCCAGATGAGGCCTCGCCAATGCCGAATAGAGGGGAATGATCATGTCCCTCGATCTGCTGGCAATGCTCCTACTTATACAGCCCCAAATGCCATTAGTCTTCTTGGCAACAAGGGCACACTGTTGACTCATATCCAGCTTCTCGTCCACTGTAACCCCTAGGTCCTTTTCTGCAGAACTGCTGCCTAGCCACTCGGTCCCTAGTCTGTAACAGTGCATGGGATTCTTCCGTCCTAAGTTCAGGACTCTGCACTTGTCCTTATCAGATTTCTTTTGGCCCAATCCTCTAATTTGTCTAGGTCCCTCTGTATCCTATCCCTACCCTCCAGCGTATCTACCACTCCTCCCAGTTTAGTGTCATCTGCAAACTTGCTAAGGGTGCAATACACGCCATCCTCCAGATCATTAATGAAGATATTGAACGAAACCAGCCCTAGGACCGACCCTTGGGGCACTCCACTTGATACCGGCTGCCAACTAGACATGAAGCCATTGATCACTACCAGTTGAGCCCGATGATCTAGCCAGCTTTCTATCCACCTTATAGTCCATTCATCCAGCCCATACTTCTTTAATTTGCTGGCAAGAATACTTGCCCAGGATCATGGACTAAAGTCAGCTGTGGCGTAAGCAGCCCTAATAAAGCCAATGTATTGCCTCTGCTTACGCCACACTGAATTTGGCCCTGTCTCTTAGTAAGCATTTCTGCATTGACAGTCTTAATGCACAGTGCTATATTCTAGATAACATCCCCACTTCATGGCATCAGAATCCTTACTGGATAAGCAGTCCCCCAAGAAGTACTGTTTGTCTCCATACAGTCAGTGCAATAGCAAAAAGCCAGAGAGCACAGAAGAAGGAAACTTATGTATTGTTGCTCTTGCATTTTTGTAAAGGAAAATAAATGGCCACTGATTGTGACATTGATGCTAATGACTGAGAATATTTTGGATCAAATATTTCATTTTCACATAGGTCAGCCCTTTCTATGCTTGCCTTTATGTGCTGTTACAATAGAATCTTTATTATCCAAACACCCATTAACTGACCCTCCCATTTTAATGAATCACCATTGTTGTAGTGACTTGGATCATTCCACCCAGACTTCCAACAATGTGAGCATATTAGGTGTCACCAGGAAGTCACAGCATTCGTATTTGTCACAATTACAAGCGGTGTGGTCCAGCCTGTAGCGATGTAAACTGAGAGACAAGAGAGCTGGGTTTATTCCCACCTCAGCTACTGATTTGCTTTGTGATCTTCCCTTCTTTGTCTCACTTTCCCCATGTGTAAAATGGGGATACTGACCCTTGCGTGCCTTTGTAAACTGTTTTGAAATCTCGAGGTGAAAAGTGCTATAGAAGAGTTAAAAGCAACAGAGGGTCCTGTGGCACCTTTAAGACTAACAGAAGTATTGGGAGCATAAGCTTTCGTGGGTAAGAACCTCACTTCTTCAGATGCAATTAATGGAAATCTCCAGAGGCAGGTATAAATCAGTATGGAGATAACGAGGTTAGTTCAATCAGGGAGGGTGAGGTGCTCTGCTAGCAGTTGAGGTGTGAACACCAAGGGAGGAGAAACTGCTTCTGTAGTTGGATAGCCATTCACAGTCTTTGTTTAATCCTGATCTGATGGTGTCAAATTTGCAAATGAACTGGAGCTCAGCAGTTTCTCTTTGGAGTCTGGTCCTGAAGTTTTTTTTGCTGTAAGATGGCTACCTTTACATCTGCTATTGTATGGCCAGGGAGGTTGAAGTGTTCTCCTACAGGTTTTTGTATATTGCCATTCCTGATATCTGACTTGTGTCCATTTATCCTCTTGCGTAGTGACTGTCCAGTTTGGCCAATGTACATAGCAGAGGGGCATTGCTGGCACATGATGGCATATATAACATTGGTGGACGTGCAGGTGAATGAGCCGGTGATGTTGTAGCTGATCTGGTTAGGTCCTGTGATGGTGTTGCTGGTGTAGATATGTGGACAGAGTTGGCATCGAGGTTTGTTGCATGGGTTGGTTCCTGAGTTAGAGTTGTTATGGTGCGGTGTGTGGTTGCTGGTGAGAATATGCTTAAGGTTGGCGGGTTGTCTGTGGGCGAGGACTTGCCTGCCTCCCAAGGTCTGTGAAAGTGAGGGATCATTGTCCAGGATGGGTTGTAGATCACTGATGATGCGTTGGAGAGGTTTAAGCTGAGGACTGTAGGTGATGGCCAGTGGAGTTCTGTTGGTTTCTTTTTTGGGCCTGTCTTGTAGCAGGAGGTTTCCGGGTACACGTCTGGCTCTGTTGATTTGTTTCTTTATTTCCTTGTGTGAAGAGTTAATTATTCTTAATACAGATTTTTAGGGCCTCTTCATGCATGTGGCCATGTTTACATAAGAACATAAGAATGGCCGTACCGGGTTAGACCAAAGGTCCATCTAGCCCAGTATCCTGTCTACCGACAGTGGCCAATGCCAGGTGCCCCAGAGGGATTGGACCTAACAGGCAATGATCAAGTGATCTCTCTCCTGCCATTCTTCTCCATCCTCTGACTAACAGAGGCTAGGGACACCATTCCTTACCCATCCTGGCTAATAGCCATTAATGGACTTAACCAACATGAATTTATCCAGTTCTCTTTTAAATGCTGTTATAGTCCTAGCCTTCACAATCTCCTCAGGTAAGGAGTTCCACAAGTTGACTGTGTGCTTCGTGAAGAAGAACTTCCTTGTATTTGTTTTAAACCTGCTGCCTATTAATTTCATTTGGTGACCCCTAGTTCTTGTATTATGGGAATAAGTAAATAACTTTTCCGTATCCACTTTCTCCACATCACTCATGATTTTATATACCTCTATCATATCCCCCCTTAGTCTCCTCTTTTCCAAGCTGAAGAGTCCTAGCCTCTTTATATTTATAATTGAAGTGTCGTGTGTCCCTCTGGAGAAAGAATATAAGCATTAGCTTTTGCACAGCAAGGACTGCACAGGCCTGTGGGATAGGAAAATTCAGAGATATTCCCCCATCAAGAAAACCCCAAAGGGGAGAGCAGGTCTAGACAACATGGGGGTGAAAAAGCCAGTGGACAGTCTGCACTAGCAAGTCCTCCATTTTCTGTTATCTCTGGTGGAGCTAGAGCTGCACTAATGGTAGTTCACTGGTGTGAGTTGAAGAAAAGGAGGTAAAGATGGAGGAAAGGAAACAAGTGTCAAGAGAAACTTCAATAGGATAAGCTTGTTGGTCATGTGACACTTTCCTGTCTCCTTGAATCCTTTTGTACTTGGTGTATGCCCCATTCCAGTGTTGAGATGATATGTTTTTTTTCAAACACAAAGAGTAGCCATATACTTTTAGTCTGAAGACTTTTATTTTAGATAAAGGAAAACAATAAAGAAACCCAAAAGAGCAAATGTAACTTCTCCATGGAAGAGCAGTGTGTGTGTGTGTGTGTGTGTGTGTGTCATCTGTAGCAACTTTAAGAACAAAATGACTACTGGCTCTGTGTTAACTTTTTTTTTTAAAGTTGTTCTTACAACTTTACATGGGAAACAGAGGCATTATGATTTTGCGGCTACACACACCACAGATATTAGTTCCTGACTATATATTTTAAAAAAGACAAAAAGGTGTTGGTAGAAATATTTCAAAGCAATATAATCAGAAATGACTAACCAAATGTGAAAAATAATTAATTCCTTTAAGCTGTGAGTCATGATTTCTCACTGTGCATGCATTACTATTACTGGCATAGAATAAAACACATTCCAATGTACCATGGCTACCAGCATTGAGTCTAATTAATCACTGAAGAGTCATTTTAACAGTCAGAAAAATAAGATACAACTTTCTGAAGAAACTGTGATAAGGAATGGTTTGTGGAAGGAATGTTGAATTTCAGCAGCTCTGCTCAGGAAGAATTCCAACCTGGAAAGAATATTGGGATTTGCAAATAGACTTGGAAATACAACTCAGTGCTATCAGAAACAACTGCATCCTGGCAATGTGAAGGATGTAAAGCCAGAGATTTTCTAGCTCTTCTGCTATTCAAAGTAGTGCTCTCTAATATGAAAGCTCCGGTTCCTACTCACCATAGAAAGTGCTTTCTCAAATCCCTTATTACCTGCTCCTTATATTCAGATTGCTACAGAGTGGTTGTGAGGTACTAGACCCCAGCTGTTATTAAGCACATACAGAGGACACTAGAAGAAGACTAGGAATTAACAGAGATTTTGGGAGAGATGGTAAAAGAATACCTACCTTACGCCAGCCAAAGAAGACTGTTCTTCAGCAGACAAAGGAAACCCTGCAGGGTTAAGTTGACCAATAAATAAAAAGCTACAAGGAGTCCAGTGGCACCTTAAAGACTAAAAGATTTATTTGGGCATAAGCTTTCGTGGGTAAAAAAACCCACTTCTTCAGATGCATGGCTGTCATTCCAGAACAGTACAGTTTACTTGTCACTTGTAGGCAATAATCTGCTGACCAGGAGGATGAAGCTGCTGCTGGTGGTTTTGGCATTACCTAGGATTGTATGTGTCTGTGGACATGCTTTTCGTTATGTATTGCAGCTCCTTAGCTGTTTCATTTTTGTGATCTTTGTTCTTTATGGATTTATTCCCCTCTCTCCCGTCCCCCCAACCCCTGCCTTTTACCCCCTGGGCTCTTATGCATGAAATTGATTGGGTTCAAATGAAGGAATGGTCAAGTTACCTAACTACCCAGTCTAAATTTTCGAGCACTTTTTTCAGATTTAGATTAGATTCCAATGGAACTTCTCTGCTTAATTGTACTGATGAAGAGACTGTCACAATAGCTCCTGAATGCCCTGGTTTGTGCAATAACAGTTATAAAACTTTTGTTTAAAACAACAACAAAACTCTGTTTAAGACTGTGTCAGTAAGGGCAGCATTCTCCATTATCCATAGTGCCAATCTCTATTGGACTGTATTTGTGGTTTGTTCGTGGAACTTCTATTGGCATTCTCTGGAGTTGATACGGAATGGAAGAGGAGAAGAGCAAAGAAATTCTTTGTATTTTTAAGAACAGTCAGTTAAATGTGTAGTGGGAGGGCAAAGGGAAAAGAGTATGGTCTAAACAAGGGATTGGCAGCCTTTGGCACACTGTCCGTCAGGGAAATCCACTGGTGGGCCGGAACGGTTTGTTTACCTGCAGCGTCTGCAGGTTCGGCTGATTGCAGCTCCCACTGGCTGCAGTTTGCCATTCCAGGCCAATGGAGGCTGCGGGAAGGGTGGCCAGCACATCCCTCAGTCCGCGCTGTTTCCCGCAGCCCCCATTGGCCTGAAACGGCAAACTGTGGCCAGTGGGAGCTGTGATCAGCCGAACCTGTGGACGCGGCAGGTAAACAAACCGGCCCGGCCTGCCAGGGGCTTTCCCTGGGGCACCGTATGCCAAAGGTTGCTGATCCCTGGTCTAAACCTATCACTTCAAGCTATGCTTTCCATACTGCCTTGAATTTGGATCATGCCTTACTTTAAAGTATTTCTAAGGGAATCTCTCCTCCAGTCTAAACAAATGACTGGGTGAAGGGTCGGTTCTGGTTGGTTACACAAGCAGGAAGCTTCCCTGATTTTCTGTACCAGTCACAGAACAGATTAGAGCAGCCTAGGGGCTGACCTAGCTTTCACCAGCTGATTCGCTATGGTCCCTTTTCTGTCCCCAAAACATCCCGTATCTCAGTGGATGCTTGGTGAGAGGTATAAGAGCTGGCTATGTATGCTGGGAATTTGCCGGTAATTTCTGTTCCCCTTTGCCTGTTCACAGGTCAGAAAATCTGTCGCAAAATTATCTTACACCTTGAAACATGGGGCCAAATTCTGCTTTGTTACACTGGTGTAGATCTGGAGTAACTCAGTTTCAGAGTAAATTGGAGTAACCCCATTGGATTCAATGGGATTAATCAGAATTCTGATCAGGATGACAGAAGAATTGGGCCCATTGCTCCTAGAACTGCAATACTAAAATAGTCTCTTTGGCTGCAAACAGCAATATGTAACATCTAAAATTCAAATATGTTGGGAGCTGCTCTGACTACTGTTAATATTTCATTCTTTTAAAACTAGACTTGATTTCCTTTTGTACTGAATTACTGACAGCATATGTGTTGCTATATAAAATAGTGGAGACAGTCATCATTGCTCTTTAATATTCTCTGTGTGTTTTGTGACACAGCAGGCAATTTGGCAAATCAGTGAGCTTCTGAAAACCATGTCAGGACTGGAAGAATATCCCCAGAAATAAGGGTCCACAGCCAGGGAGGGAGGGCGGGTAAATAAGACTTTTGAGCACGGGCCTGTGGAAGGAAATAGATTAAGAAAGGAGGAGGATAGAGAAATTGGAAAGATTTGCATTTAATCTGAACAGTTCCGTGTATCTCCAATTAGCAGACAAAAATACATGAAAATGTATGATGAATGACGAGTCTGCTTGGTCCCGTTCTCATTATACATACATCTGAGGTGGAACCAATGCCATTTATGAATAATTTAATTAAAATAACCATGTTTTATTTTTGTAGCATACAGAACTGTAAACACTAATTTAATAAGGCTGAGGATCATGAAATGCAATCTTAATTACTAGAAACTAGAATAATCAGCTGAACTGAGGCATTTCCAAGGAGTTAATTGTCTTGCTTGCATTTACAGCTCCTGGGGTGGAACTAACATACTGAGAAAGTTAGCATAGTTATTACAGTGTATACTTCAATGTTTTGGAAGAGACCTTAAAAGTCAAAGAAGACCTTGCTGTTTTGTGTGACTATCAAATAGTCTGACACACCTTCCATGGCAGTAGAGGTTAGCCTGTGTTCTTGACTAAAATATCCTCTAATCCCCATGTAGAGCAGTTGTCTGCCAATCTCCTTCCCAGAGGTGGCTGCATTCTCAGTAGTTGATGCTCTATGTACAGTTTTATCCAGTAGTTTTGTAAAGTGCTTTGGGATCCTTTGGGATGGAAGAAGCTATAAAAATGTTAAATGACACCATCATTGTTGCTATTGTTTCAAAGAAGACTTTTTTAAGTTCTATTTTTTCATACAAATTATTATTCCTCCCTTCTTTTTAAATGCACTTTGCTTGGGCCTGATTGGGTTGCCATCGAAGTCAATAGCAAAACCCTATTGTCCTCAATGAGTTCAGGGTAAATGTCTTTTGATATTAAACCAATCTAATATCATGTTCCTAAAGATAAACATTGGATCCTACCTATATTTTGATCTAATGTTCAGTGTTGACTTAGATTCATAATGTTTTACCATTTCTTGGTTATTACAACCTTTGTTCTACCACAGGATTTAAAAAAAAGTCTGTGTATGTGTAATGGCCTGTGCTGCCTCCATGTTGCCAGAGTCTGCTCTTACATCTCCTGCTCTCACAATGGTGTATCTCCACTGACTTCAGTGGTGTTCCTCCTGATGCACATATACGTAAGGAAATGAAGAATCTGGCCCACATCTGTGATTCTACATTCATGTGCCCAGAAATGGAGTCATCCTCCTGTTCTGTTTCCCTCTCTCCTCCAGGGTCAGTTTTTTCTATAAAGGAGAATTGCATGAATGCAAGGTCTGGATATTTCAAACCGTGTCCTACTCTGTAAAACTGACCTATCGGAGACTCAGACTTGAGGCATCAGAAAGCAGAGGGTTTGTACGCTAATTATAAAATAAATGGAACATTTTAAAACTATATCTACAGTACCTGCCAGCACCTTTGTTACTGTGGAATAAGGTGAGATGACATTGAATCTGTTCGGGAAGTGACACTCCTTTCAGTATATCCATCTCTCTGTTTCTTTTCATTACCAGAATACTCGTTCTGTGGCTCATCATATAGACTGGAAAAAAAAAAGGAATAGAAATTGGTGCCTGAGTCGTCTTTTTATCCTTTCATTGTGACCACATACATACACATACATAATGCATGTTTCTAGTGTACACCAAGGGCCAAATTCATCCCTGTTTTTTAATTCCATTGTCTATATGTTCTGAGAGTTCCGTCTTTGAAATATGGGAAATACTGTGGTTTTCAAATTAGACAAGTGATTCATCAACTCCTAGCTAGTCTTAAAATGTTCATGTTTTAAAATCAAAATGAAACTGCACACTACCTCTGAAGGGCTAATGCCAATAAAACAGCACAGGATTACTAAAATAACCTTAATAAAGTGACATCTAGTGGCTATGCAGAGACTTATCATTGAAAGTATAAGATGAAGTTGTCTGGGAGGAGGAGAATCCTTACAACTGATGTGTGTGCCGTTTGTGACATGAACCTAGACATTCAGGGGAATAATCATGACAGGACATAACAAGGGAATTGCTCTTCCTCACAGTCTGACTGTTTCTGACGTAGATTTTCAATACATGACTGATAAATCTTCTACAATGAACTCTCCTCTAAAATATCTAACAGCATGGAATTATTGGTGCAACAAAACTATTGCTTCTTCAGTTGTTTCCATTTGATTTTCAAAAGTCACATAAACTATGATATCAACAACTGCTCTCCCAGGTTTGATATTTGAGCCTGCAGGTAGCCAGTTGTAACTTTTAAGTGTCTAGTATTTGTGCATGCAATCACTGGAAGCAAGCTTCAGGCAATAAAACTTACTACATACATTTTTTTAAATCTGATTCAGGTTTGGATGCAGTGGTGGAATAATCAGCTTCTTTGACTCCTAATTGTTGGTACTAAAATATACTAACGTTTTGTAGAAAGGACGCTGGCTGGCTATTGCAGAGTTTGATGTCAAAGTTGTTAGTTTGGGTCAGTACAGGTGCAGCAATGAAATCACCCCCCCCCCCTTTTTTTTTGAAGGAAAAAAATCTCCAACTTTTTCACCACCACCTGTTACCTGGTGAATCTGAGCCCATCTCATGGGAAGCAGTGTATCCTTAAGGTTAGAACTCAGGACTGGGAGTCCATATCTGGCATGAAATCCTAGCCCCGTCAAAGTCAACTGAATCAGGATTTCACCACTAGATTTTAATTCCAGCTTTGACACTAACTCTGTGATTTTATATAAATCAACTAACCTCTGTTTCTCCATCTGTAAAATAGGGATAATATGATAATACTTTTAATTCTAAATATAACTTTCCAGGAGTGCTGCAAGGTTTTATTTAATTAGTGTTTACAAGTGCTTTGCCATTCTCGGATGTAAGGTTCTAGAGAAGGGCTAAAGTAGCAGGGTCATTCAGTGACTGATGCATGACCCACCCACTCTTTGAATTTTAAAAACTTGTGTGCTGCTGAAACTAGAATTTTGTTTTTGTTTTTAAAGGGGGTGTGTGATAAAAGCAGAGTTTAATGTCATCTTTCTCTCAGAAGTGGAGCATTTGACAGGGAATTGGAGAGCAGCATTATAATCTCACCATTGTCCTTTCTATATAACAATACTAACATGCATGATTTACTGCTTAAAAGGTGAGTGACTGCCTCATACTTGTGTCTAAAACAACAAACCAAAGAGACATCTCTCCTCCTTATGCATCTTGAGTCTCAGCATTCTTTCATTAAATACACGTGCCACTGATGTTGTCAATGACCTATACTACTTGTGCCAATTTCTGCTCTCATGTGCAACCTTTACACCTCATTGACTGCCAGGGATAGAAGTGAGGGCAGAGTCTGACTGCTCAGAAGTACTGAGAATGACCCAGGTTTCAACAATATTTGTAATGTTTATACTGAGTTTATAGGTTCTTTTCTGTATTTTATTTCATCTGATGCATATCCATTTGCCTTGGGTCTCTTAAATAACGGTTGCTGAATATTAACAAGGCCAAATTTGCCAAGTGTATTGGAGTGTTGTGTGTTTAAAATAGAACATGGACTTTAGAGAGAAGTTTGATGTTTTAGGTCTCTTAAATCTGACCAACTAAAGCACTGCTGTAACTTACTATGTTTCTTGTTCAGATACCACAGAACCATGGTCATCTCTGGCAACTTTGGGAGAAGATTGCTATGAAAGAGCAAAGGATTTTTTTTATTATAATAAGCACAGTATTTCTAGTAAAACTGACATGATACAGAACAGATTCTAAATTCGTTTGGCTTCTCTGTTGGGACTCTAGATTTACACAATTTGTCAGTGAGGGGAGACTCAACTCCCAAGCTTCTGGATTTATTAGTAGGTTTTTTATTCTAATTATATAAAATAGAATAGGTTGTGGAAGAGAAATGGAATAGATCTGCTGGTTTCCAACCCTAATAGGTGGAAGCATATTACAAGGATTTCAGAACTGAATGAAGAAGTTCTGATGATATAGAATACATGAGTGCTTAAAAAAATCAATCTGTTCTGAACTGAATATTTGAATTCAAACTTTAATCTGAAGATGAAGTTGTTTGTGTTAAATCTGAAGTGGCTTGTGCAGCTGTGAATCAATAGGGTTTTAGAGAGACAACCCTGGGAGTCAGGAAACTTAGAAAAATAACAGGAAGCCCACACTTCACAGAACGTGGGGCGGGTGAGCACCGGAAGGGCAAGCAACGGCCAACTCTCTAATCGCACAAAAGCAAACACCCTTGCCCCACCCCTTCTCCGAGGCCCCGCCCCACTCACTCCATCCCTCCCCTCTCCTCCGTCACTCGCTGTCCCCCACCCTCACCCTCACTCACTTGCTCATTTTCACTGGGCTGGGGAGGGTCCCTTTTCGACCACATGTTCTAGTTGATAAACAGACACCTGGCAATCCTAGGCAGCGCGCTGTACGCAGCCCTGGAGCGCAGGCCCCATATGCCCTCACCTCAGCCTGGGGCCCCAGCCACGGCAGGGAAGAGTCCCCTGCAGCACAGCCCGGGAAGCAGGAAGGGGGCTGGGGACGGAGTGTGGGCGGGACCACGCAAGGCTGTTTGGGGAGACACAACCTCCCACTACCCACTGCCCATCATTCCAGGCCTTACTTTCCAGCCAGAACTTTGCCTAAAAAATGTCTTGGCTTCCTCTCAAGTCCATCATACAAAAGCTTAACTGGCTATCTTCTCACTTTTCTGGTCCCTTCTGCCTACTTTCTGGCTGCTTCTGATGTGCACACAGTTCCACCTAATTAATCCTCAGCCCTTGTACTGGCGTTCAGTCTAGTCTAGTCTTTGGATAGTCAGTCCCCAGCTGAATGTTTCCTATTGCTCTGGTTATCACTAAACAAAGGGAGAAGGTGGGTGAGATAATATCTCTTATTGGACCAACTTTTGACTAGACGAGAGCTGTTGAGGGGATCCTCTGGCACATGGATGTGAGATCAGAAGGGGATAAGTTTAGATCACCAGGGATCTTTTCCCCTCTGACTCAAGGATCTGGACAAAGCTGAAGACTGCATGTGTTCCAGAGAGCTCATTCTGTTATCCACCAGTGCTACCTCTATCGCAACACAGATGGGACAGCTGCTGCTCACCTTCCCTTTCTAGCTGAATGCCAAGTGCTACAGCACACACTGTGCTTGTTAGCAACTAGCAGGAGGGAGAAAGGGAGTTCAGCAAATCAGCAATGATTTTTAAAGTTAACTTTTGTTTTCATGTTTTGTAATGATTCTCCCTGCCCTAAACTTACAGCTGCTGTTGTGTTTGAAAAGCTATCTCTGCATGAAACAGGACACTGATGACCGGTTTGATACTTAACGGCATCCCTCAGTTTCCCTAAAACCCTTTCTCTGGAGAGATCAGATGTTTCCTGTTTCAGAAAAAAAGAAAGGGAAAAGTCAAAACAGATATTTCATTGTGAGAAAAATCCAAACATGAGCTGTAATCTTCCTTGATAAATACCCCAGTGGTGTATACTGTCCTTTGCTCTGTCATTACACTATATTTTCTTTGTTCATTTTAATGTTTCCTACATCTCTGCACTGTATGTTCTCTGGGGTATTTAAAGCAGTATATCTACTTCTATATAACTCAGCCCTTCTCGCTCCTCTGTCAGTTGTCATTTTTTTTGTTTTGTCTCGTCAAATTTTTCAATAAAAATTTTTCACTTAAAACAACTTTTCATTGTTGTTTTTTGTGTGGATAATTTACCAGAGCTAATATTTCCCTTAAAAATAACTTGCAAATGCTTCATTCCAGTGGCAGAATGTCAGCTAAACATTGACATGCCTCTTGTTTGTGCAGAAAGCTTGAAAATAATTTGCTCTCATTATACTGGATTCCAACATATAGTGGGAAAAGGGAAAAATCTAAACAATTTAAGTTTCATTGTGAGGCAAATCCAAACATCAGCCATAATCTTTGATAAATACCATAGTGGCAATAACTAGATGTTAATATTGAAAACTTTTTATTTTAAAATGAGGCTGGGTTGCTTGAGGTTGCAGGACACTATAGCCAATGGTAAAAAGAATGAGGAGTACTTGTGGCACCTTAGAGACTAACAAATGTATTTGAGCATAAGCTTTCGTGGGCTAAAACTCAAATAAATTTTAGTCTCTAAGGTGCCACAAGTACTCCTCATTCTTTTTGCTGATACAGACTAACACGGCTACCACTCTGAAACCTATAGCCAATGGTGGCTCAGATGTATATTTGCAAACATGCTTTCATTCAAGGTCCTTTTTTGCCTGTTCCTTTATGCTCTGAACCACTGATCAGACCCTGTGCTGTAGAATGGGATGTTCCAAACAAAATCACACCCACCACGAGTACCCCTCCCCCCCCTTTTTAACTGCTCTTTGAACTCTTTATCTCATCTTTGCAGCAAGCACAGTTACACACTTTCCCTGAAATACAGGGCATGCACTGGCCACTCAAATCAACAGCAATGTCTCTCTCAGGAGGGACTCTGTGATCTTTGCGGCTATTACTCTGACCTACAGAATTTGAGAAAATCATTGCCAGTTTTAAAAAAAAGAGAGGCCAACCTGCTGGTTGAGATGATCAATGTTCTACATCAGAAACTACCTTTGCTAATTAATTCACAGTCTGTGAGATTACCTAGCTAGCTGTTATGAAATGCATTTGTTACATAATATATTACATTTTAGGAATAGCAGAATGCACTTCGGTAAGCAGAATTCTGAATAGTTGATTTAAACCTTCTGACTTTTTTTTTTTTTTTTTTTTTTAAATAATGCCTCTAAGCCCACCACTCCTGTAAAGTTCCTTTTAATCACCCACTCAACTGACGGATACTGTGTGGGAGGAAGGGTTGTATTTAGGAAGGGTCAGCTGAAGACTCAATTCTCTAGCTGCTAGGTGTGTGGAACTCCCACTGGAGGGAATGGGAACTCTTCATAAGCTGCAGGCTATGAGAAAACAGCTTACATTATTTCCTAATGCTGACAAAAAAGTCTCTATCTTCTGTGTGCATTACTAAGCAAACAGTGCAAACAAAAAGTACCTTTGACTTTCCAAACAGAGTCAGAGCTTGTTTGTAATACGAGATGGCCTGATCTACATCACCTAGGCAGAAACTAGTAGCACCCAATCCTTCGCAGACTTGTTGCTGGCCATATAAATCACCTGTAAGAGATCATATCACTGATATTCAAAGTTTTTGTTATTCTGTCTATATAAATTCAACTTTAAAACACAGAATGGACAAGTCAATGTGTAAAGGGTTGAAATGTGTTGTATGCAGGGTATTCCTGAGCTAAATGGATGATGGTTTGATCCTATTCCAGTAAATAGTGTGGAGGTGGGGTAGGGTTATTGTTTGGTTGCTTTATTTTGCTTTGACAATCAGGACATTGGAACTTCTATTCCAGGAAAGATAAGATGTTTTATTTCAGGAACAATTGCTATTGATTTGAAGCAACATGGAATGCAATGATTTCAGGCTCACCTATCATAACTAAAATATTTTTTCTCCCTCTAATAATTTTAGCAGTAGCTTAACCTAATGCTAATTTAGGGCCTAATCCAATGCACATTACCAGACATGATGTTGCCAGACATTAAATGAATAACCGCATACATGATAAATTCTGTGTATTCAGATATAATGAGAAGTCTGAGTTTAATGAAGAAATTAAAGTTTAGATGGCAATTCCAATATACAATTGCATTCTGTGTTTCTAACTTGAGGGAAAACATTTCTTGCTGAAACATGGCAGGCTTATTCACATTAAAATATAGTTTGTTGATTTTAAATATTTTTTGTTTTTACATTCAGAACTCAAATGCTTAGTTGATCTCAGCTACAAAATAACTATTAAAAAATGAATTCAGCAAGAAATTATGGCTCCATGTAGGCAAAACAGTGAAGACACATACTTAAGTCCATCCAAAGCACTTAAGCACATTATATTTAAACTCATGCTTAAGTATTTTGCTTAATCAGGGCCTAGAACAGTCTTCAATGAAGACAAGAAGAAAGACTCATTGGCTTCAATGAGCTTCGGATCAGGTCCCTATTAGGTTCATACTCCACCATTTGGATATTTAGTATTATAGTAGGTAGATGTGCAAATGACCAGACAACTCCATAATGATTACACAGCACTGAATGTTAGAGAACAGGTTATTCCAGAGGAAATGGGCACTAGCTTGTCCCTTTTCAGGATTTCTGATGATGCAGTATGGCTGTGTGGTGGTTTGTATTGAATTACACCCACTATTCACACCATATTCCCTTTGGGTGTTCATTTTACCAAAATGTGAAAGACTTGAGGAGGGGAGGGTCCCAGCAGCAGGTGCTAAATTAAGTGGAGGACACTGGTGACCTCTTAAATTCGGAAAGCCACATGTTGGAAGTCAACACTGTAGACCTGATAGTATTACATTGCCCCCAAAGTTTGGGTTAACTGATAAACCTGTATCTGAAATTTCCTTGCTTTTATCTACTCATCATTAAATTAAATCTACTCATCATTAAATTAGGTGCCAAGGTAATGCAGGGGTCTCAAATTGGTCTCAGTACAGTGGGAGATATTATTTACTGTACCACAGCTAGTTTAAATACCTACACATGTCATGGTGATTGGGACAGAATGAGAGACTTAATGTTAAATTATTTTGCCTTTAGTGACTTAATGTAGATATTAATTGTAATTTAACACAAATTATTTTAATTCAAGTGTATTGATGTTGGAAGAGATTATTTCTCTCTGGTGCTCATTTAATACCAAAGAGAAGAACATTCTTTTCCCCTTGTAATGGCTCACTTGAGGGGAAAAAAAGAACAAATTAAAAAAATCTTCTATTGATATTGTAAACAATTGTGCTGACCTTGATAAGCAGGAAACTCATGCGGCACTTCCACCTAAGTAGAAAAATCTTCCATTGATATTGGTAACTTTAAAAGCTGTTCCAGACCTGATCTTATGCCAGTGAAACAATTATTGGTTCCTTTCAATGAAGTACGTCAATGGACTTCTTCTAGTTTAGACATTTGTAAGTGTCAGACACTTTGATGTTGTATAGACTTTTTGGACACCAAACAATATCAATACAAAGGTATGGGACACTTCCTCTGTAGTAGGAAGAACAGGAGTACTTGTGGCACCTTAGAGACTAACAAATTTATTAGAGCATAAGCTTTCGTGGGCTACAACCCACTTCTTCGGATGTGAGAGGCGGTTAATTATGGGTTCTCCAGGCATGATATGAAATCAGTGGATTCAGCCTGCTGCAAATTAATACTACTGATTTATTAAGAGCAGAAAATGGGGGTTTATTACAAGTCTGAAATTATAGTGGCTGGAGGCAGCTCTCTTACCCACATCCACAAATGCATTAAGTGCCTCTTGATAGTAATACTCTGCCATGTCATAGTTTTTTAGCTGGCTGTAAGCATATGCTAAATTGCAGAGACTTTGTCCTTGGGCGTTTCTCTCTCTCAGTGCACCTAAAGAAAAGATTAATGTAAGTGATTCATGAGTTATAGTTACATAAACAGATTTATACATCCTCCCATATTCTGTATGAACAATTGGTCCATGAATGTAGTGTTTAAAATTATCTATGCAATTAATTGTTTAAGTATCACTATTTTACTTGTATTACATTTTAACTTACAGACCTATAAGACATGATGTACCCTGAAGCAAAGCAATAAACCTATATCATTATGGTGGAGATTGAAAGAAATAATTTGTTTGCAGTTACTATAGAATCATTGCAAGTATCTGGGGAAAATTCCTTTGTTATAACTTGTCTTGGTGTCTATTTTAATACGGATTTGTTCAGGGATGACTCTAGACCAGGGGCAGGCAAACTTTTTGGCCTGAGGGCTGCATCTGGTTTCCAAAATTGTATGGAGGGCCAGTTAGGGGAGGCTGTCTCCCCAAACAGCCAGGCGTGGCCTGTCCCCCGCCCCCTATCCAACCCCCCCCTGCTTCTTGCCCCCTGACGGCCCCCGCTCCGGGACTCCTGCCCCATCCACCCGCCCCGCTCCCTGTGCTCTGACGCTCCCCCCCGGGACTCCTGCCCCATCCAACCCCGCCCCCCGTTCCCTGTCCCCCGACAGTCCCCGGACCCTCTGCTGCCCCATCCACCCCCCTCCTTCCTGACTGCCCCCCCAGGACCCCTGCCCCATCCAACCACCCCTTCTCCCTGTCCCCGGACCGCCCCCGGAACCCCTGCCCCTGAGTGCCCCCCCGCCGCCCCATCCAACCCCCTCTCTCCTTCCTGACTGCCCCCCCCAGGACCCCTGCCCCCATTCAACCCCCCTGTTCCCCACCCTCTGACCGCCCCGACCCCTATCCACACCTCCAACCCCTGACCACCACCCCGAACTCCCCTGCCCTCTATCCAACCCCCCCCAGCTCCCTGCCCCCTTACCGCACTGCCTGGAGCACTGGTGGCTGGCGGCGCTACAGCTGCGCCGCCCAGAGCAGCAGGACAGGCAGCCGCACTGCCCATTTGGAGCCAGCCACGCCACCGCGCAGCACAGAGCACCGGGTCAGGCTGCGGCTCTGCACCTGTGCTGCCCCAGGAGCTCGCAGACCTGCTGCCCAGAGCATTGCGCCGGCGGCGGGGCGAGCTGAGGCTGTGGGGGAGGGGGAAGAACAGGGGAGGGGCTGGGGGCGAGCCTCCCAGGGCAGGAGCTCAGGGGCTGGGCAGGAGGGTCCCGTGGGCCAGATGTGGCCCGTGGGCTGTAGTTTGCCCACCTCTGCTCTAGACAAAGGCTAAGTAGTTAGTTTGAATTCTAGGCTTAAACATGTTGACATGTGACCCTTTAAACCAGGTTTGGTATAAGCAATATCTTTCAGCCAGCTAGCTGAGTGGGACAAGACTTTTTGAAAAACACTGATTAGCCAAATGTCTTTAATTAGCAAGTGAATTAAACAGTGCATCAATGGTGGGGGAAAGCTTACCAAAGCCTGGTGCAAACCAACTTTAAAACCGAACAAGTCAAGGACAGAAGTTGAGAGAGACAAGGTAGGTGAGATAATATCTTTCATTGGACCAGCTTCTGTTTGGTGTGGAAGGTACAATCTTTCAAGCTACACAGACCTCCTCTTTGCATATTACCTCACCTACCTTGTGTCTCTCATATCCTTGACCAACACTGCTGCCACAGGACAGAAATTGTAAGGATCACATAGAAGGATTTCTGAGCAATTATTATTTTTACTATATAAACTGGAACAATGAAAAGAATTGTAGTGTGTGGCTTATGTCTGCACAGCCTGAAAGAGGAGCAGAGAAAATATCAAAGTGGAATAAAGTACAATGAGAGCAAACAGTACTAAAAATGTGATTGAACTGGGTGCACAGTATATGTGCTACCCACACTCCTCCTTCCACCACTTCTTCAGATGGTACTGGTGAGAGAGGTTTTGCTCATTTCCATCCCTGCCTAAAAATGTCATTTATCTTAGTGTGTGGGTTCTGAAAACTTCTGTATCTGTTTGCAGTATTAGCTGTAGCAATGTTGCTCCCAGGGTATTCGAGACACAAGGTGGGTGAGGTAACATCTTTTATTGGACCAACTTCTCTTGGTGAAAGAGACAATCTTTTGAGCTACACAGAACTCTTCTTTAAGAAGAGAGCTTGTCTCTTTTGCCAACAGAAGTTGGTCCAATAAAAGATATTACCTCCCCCATGTTATAAGAGTTAGGTAATGCAGTGGGACAGACACAGCCTTGTGTGTTTTGTGGCAGAATACGTGACCTGGATGCATAGAAAATGTGACAAAAGACCAGTGTGTTGTGTTGGTGCAGGGGAGACAAAGAGGGTTTTATTAATTTTTAAATTTTAGAATCTCTCTTGTGTTAAGAATCACTGGTGTAAGGCTGCAGCTACCTTAGTTACTGATACTTTAATAAACAGTGTGTCTAGAAACAAGTCTTGCCTAAGTACTATGTAATGTATTTGTTTACCCTGTAAGGTTTTTTTAAATTATTCCTGGGATGTTTGCAGAACACATGATCTTTGTTCCTTTGGAAACTTGCTGAGTTTTCCTCACCTAAGGTCATTTTCTTTGCTTTGTTTTACAATAAATGTTGTTTGTTAAACAGGGAGGAACTGTGAGGTCATAGTCAGAGGCTTGTGATTTCAGGTTAGGGAAAGCCAGCAGGATCAGATGACCTTCTAAAGAACAAAAAGCCTGTTGTCAAACAAATATCCAACTAATGAAAACCAGGGGAAGGAAAAGCATAAAATTAGATGCTGTGGAGGCAGAATTGTTCCAATAGGGATCTTTTTCATGAGGCATCAATGGTTCTTTATAGCTGCTTTATGACTAACCTAAATCCATTATAACCATACTGTACCTTTTTGAATGTACAGCATGCTGATATCCCATGCAAAATGCATGGCTAGCCTGACTAAAAATACAAGCATTCAAAAGGATGCCAGAAAAATATCAAAAAGACAGCAAAGAAGGAAAAAAGACAATGTCTGGTCCAAACCTTCCTATCCTTACCTATGACAAAATCCTGCAACCTTTGAGTATCCAAAGCTCACTGACTGAAATATACATATTTCCTCATAGTGACAGTATAGCCCAGTGAATGGGGTACCTGGCTAGGTATCAAGATACCTGGATTCTATTCTGGCTCTTGATGCTCAGTATGCAAACTTTAGCGACTCACCTTACTTCTCTGTGCCTCAGTTTCCCCCATCTACAGATGCTTACTCACCATTGTTGAGCATTTTGAGATCTATAGATAAACATCTATAGGTATGCTAATCAAATGGAAGGATAGGGCCTGCAATCTGTAGTCCGACAGCATTTCTATTCACTTTGATAGGACTTTTGCCTGAGCAAGGACTGCAGGATTTGGACCTGTTAACTTTTATTAGCTTCACCCAAGGAAAATAGAGTTAACAACCAGATTTCCTTAACAATTAACGAGTACTTTATAGGACTTAATCTGATTTAGGACAACTGAAATACTGGTCATGTTGAGTGGCTAACAGCCTCTGTACCAATCCCAGGGGCATTTTCCTTCTAGACATTGTTTGCCATAGCGAATGATCTTGCTGCATTAAGGCACCACACTTGGATTCAATCTTTTAAAAAAAAGTCTGTTTAGTGTTTAATGAAAACACTATGGAAGATCTGTACTTTTTCATTGTTAGTTATTTATGTAAGTGCTTGTGCATTGTTCACTGCCTCTCAATCAAGTTAATTAAAAACATAGACCCATATTCACTCTGCTGGGATTGTGCTCAAAGCCTTGGCAGCTGTGGGTGTAGGCATGGGGTCCAAGTATTTCAAGCGTGAGGCTTAACCTTAAATCTTTATTAGCATATTCACCCATTCCCCAAATTTTCTTCCTTAAAACATTTCATAGGCTAGAAGATGGCATAAAATAGTTTTGCTGATTCTGTCCCAAATTTTGCAGCCAATTCAGCAAAATACTTAAGCATGTGTTTAAATCCCATTGACATAAAGTTAAGTATGTGCTTGAATGCTTTGCTAAACTGGGGCCTGCAATGGGGGTCTACAAACCCCATACTGCTCAGAGACAGAAGTGGGAGGAAAACCTCTCTTGTCTACAGGCAAGCAGCTTGACCACACCCCCATGCAGCTGCCACAGTGGCCAGTCAAGGAGGCAGGCACCCACAGCTGCAGCCAATGAAGGCAACAAGGCCTGCTATAAAAGAGAGAATACGGAGATGAAAGGGGAGGTAGAAAGGCCCGAAACAGAAAGAAGCAACATTCCTGTACTAGGCTGCGTCCACAAACAGAGTCAAGAGACTGAAGCAGACTGCTAAATTCAGTTAGAGGGGAGGGTCCAAGAACTGCCTTGACTAGGGCCAAACTAAGGAGGGCTAGTCAGGAGTGGCAGGGACTTGCTCAAAAGACCACACCAGGAGCTGGTGCTAGGGCCTTGCTGGATTTTTGACAGGTTTGTAAAGTCAAGATGCCTGTCTGATCCTTCAGGCTTGGGGGAGAGGTGAATCTCTCCACCCTGCAGAATGAATAACATGTTTGACACCTCACCGTACAGATGTGCTGCCTCGCCATGAAATCTCAATGACTTTTCATATTGGCATAAAGCATTGTAGCTCGCTCCCAGGTTTTGTAGTAATACAGCTCTCTTCCGTATAGAAAAGTTTGCCCCACTGCAGATTTGCATGGCTTTGATAAAGTATTTCCCAGCTTGGTGGAAGCACATCATTTCAGCATAGTGCAATCCAATGTGGTTGTAGAGTTTGCCTGAAAGGTAGCACAGCAACGTTAACATTAGATAGCTGGGTTTGGGCAAAGAGAGAGGGTTTGGTACAATTTAGGACTAATAACTAGTCTATACTTTTCCATCCATCATATTTCTAATTGGCTGAATATATGATTAACGGCTTTCAGATGGTGATGTTTACAAGGCTATTTTAGGTCAATGAACTGCAGATCAATGTACAAGATGCTGTAGCACAGAATTTAAATCTGTAAATTCTGCTCACATAATGTGTAATATGTTGTACAATTGGCTGAATCCTTCCTGTTGCATCTGGAAGTGCGAATGTGAAACTATCGCAACTGTGACCCACAGCCAATGCTTATGTATGTGGGGCTCCTTTTAACTAATTGTGGCAAGTAAAAAGAGCAAGTAATAAATTAGCCATTTGTAGGAATTACAGTGATACTTTGCTGTTGTCAGTTTTCACTGATGGAAATACCTGTACCACACTTGGAGAGAGGGATTGTAATTTTGTGATATGGGTTTTGAAATAGATGTACAACTGAAATCCTCTCGCTTTCTATGGACCATGATACTTACTAGCTATTAGCTAAGGCACAAGACTGTAAATAAAGTGATTCAAATTTGGTCCTCAGTTTAGATGCACGAATCAGGAACTGGAAGCAGTAGCAACAGACTAAACCTTGCTTGCATGCCAGGCAAAGGCTTTGTGACACTGTTCACTACATGCAAACACCTTTGAGAAAAGAAAGCAGAGAGATTTCTGTCTGGTGTTTAGACACCTCTGAAGGTTCTGATGCTTTACATATAGTACTTGGCCTGATGCACATTTTTGTTGATTTAAATTCTGTAAGAAAATGACTTACACAGTTCTCTTTATCTTTATGGAAACAAAATTGGTAACTAAAGTTACTGACTTACCTAACAAATCCTGGTTAGTGATTCCAGAACACAGCTGTGCACATTCAGCTAAAGTCTTGAGCACTTCTGCCTTTGAGAACTTTTGACTCCGTATCATATAGCTGGCTGCCTCCCTCATGGCCATGGCAGCATCTTCAGTTTTCTCTGCCTTTTGGTAGGAGTGGCTGGCAAGCTTAAAGGAACGTGCAGCTGAGGGAAGGTCTCCTACATTCACTGAACAATAGCTAAGTTTGATCAAAGCATCTGAGATGCTTTGTGTTTCACTAGGTATGTATTCACTAATAGCTCTCTGGTAAAACTTCACCGCTTTAGAGTACTCCTTCATTTCATCATAAGCAGCTGCAATGTTAAAGTAGAAATCACCATCTTTCTCCACAGATCCCTTTGATTTACACTTCAGCAGGCACTTCAGTCCTTTCTTTGGTTTGCCCATAGCAATATAGGCAGCCCCTAGATTGAAGAGACACATCTTCTGACCTTGCGTCTCAGGAACCCCATCAGCCAGAATGTACGCTTTCTTGAACATGCTCAGAGCCTGGGCTGCTTCATTGTTTTTTAAAGATGTAGTCCCAGCTTTAGACAGCGTTTGTATTTCATCCTGGATGGATGGATGGTGGCTAATGGTCTGCACTTCAGAGGAGCTGGAGGCCAAAGTAGAGGCCATTTCTTTGTATTGAATGCAAACTGTGAAAGGAAGAAAATATTTATACTACTTATATTTCAAAACTGAATTGAAATTGACTGGATTTATGCTTTCTAAGGTGTGTGTGATTGTTTTGCATTCATTAAGAACTGAAAAATATGTTCATAGAATCATAGAATATCAGGGTTGGAAGGGACCTCAGGAGGTCATCTAGTCCAACCCCCTGCTCAAAGCAGGACCAATTCCCAACTAAATCATCCCAGCCAGGACTTTGTCAAGCCGGGCCTTAAAAACCTCCAAGGAAGGAGACTCCACCACCTCCCTAGGTAACGCATTCCAGTGCTTCACCACCCTCCTAGTGAAATAGTGTTTCCTAATATCCAACCTAGACCTCCCCCACTGCAACATGAGACCACTGCTCCTTGTTCTGTCATCTGCCACCACTGAGAACAGCTGAGCTCCATCCTCTTTGGAACCCCCCCGCAGGTAGTTGAAAGCCGCTATCAAATCCCCCCTCATTCTTCTCTTCTCCAGACTAAACAATCCCAGTTCCCTCAGCCTCTCCTCATAAGTCATGTGCTCCAGACCCCTAATCATTTTTGTTGACCTCCGCTGGACTCCTTCTAATTTTTCCACATCCTTCTTGTAGTGTGGGGCCCAAAACTGGACACAGTACTCCAGATGAGGCCTCACCAATGTCGAATAAAGGGGAACGATCATGTTCCTCGATCTGCTGGCAATGCCCCTACTTATACAGCCCAAAATGCTGTTAGCCTTCTTGGCAACAAGAGCACACTGTTGACTCGTCCACTGTGACCCCTAGGTCCTTTTCTGCAGAACTGCTACCTAGCCATTCGGTCCCTAGTCTGTAGCAGTGCATGGGATTCTTCCGTCCTAAGTGCAGGACTCTGCACTTGTCCTTGTTGAACCTCATCAGGTTTTTTTTGGCCCAATCCTCTAATTTGTCTAGGTCCCTCTGTATCCGATCCCTACCCTCTAGTGTATCTACCACACCTCCCAGTTTAGTGTCATCTGCAAACTTGCTGAGAGTGCAGTCCACACCGTCCTCCAGATCATTAATAAAGATATTAAACAAAACCGGCTCCAGGACCGACCCTTGGGGCACTCCGCTTGAAACCGGCTGCCAACTAGACATGGAGCCATTGATCACTACCCATTGAGCCCGACAATCTAGCCAGCTTTCTATCCACCTTACAGTCCATTCATCCAGCCCATACTTCTTTAACTTGGCGGCAAGAATACTGTGGGAGACCGTATCAAAAGCTTTGCTAAAGTCTTTATGATCTTTATAAAACTGATTCCCATATGGGCATGCTGGGTATTTCTAAGGGATTTTGTGGGAGGTCAGCCAGGGTTTACAGCAGGGGAAACTGAATTGGGAATCTCTGCAGCATAATTCACTGAGGACAAATATATTCCATCCTCAGCTCCATGAGGGTTAACATTTTGTAAAGAAAACATAAATTGCTCTCAAAATAAGTGCTATGTGCCAAGTTTTTTAGCTGCACAGAATTTTTACCCCTGAATTTATAAACATCTGAAAATAGGGGATTGTAATGGAAATGCAGCCAAGCCCTTAAAATAGTATACAAATCCAAGCACTACTACTATCAGAAAACTCTGCTAACGGGCAAAGCTGTATGTGCTATTCACAGTATGGAATCTAGCATTAGCTACAGTCCTACAATATTGTCTTGCTCATCCTGCCTACGAGACAGGGAGCAAATGTAATTCTAATTCAAGAAATAACTGAAACACTTTAGATTGCTATTACAAATAACTTGTACAAGTACATTGAACCAGCCACTTAATATGTCATATGACTTAGTTTAAATCAAGTTAAATGTTTAAAATGGCATAGTGTGATTTTAAACTTTTTGGTGATGGAACTCTGGTTTGGAACTCCACCTATGTTGAGACTGCTGCAGAATCCAGAGGCCAAATGGACCATTGTAAGTGGGCAAATATTTTCTACAGTACATAAGTATACTTCATATTCACTATTTATTAGATCAGAAGCAATTCACTGTGACATGAATAATAGAAAATGAATTAAGTGTATGGATAGCACAGGAAATAGCCACATTTGTAGTAGTTGAGTAATCTAGAACAGTGTTTCCCAAACTTGGGATGCCGCTTGTGTAGGGAAAGCCCCTGGCGGGCTGGGCCAGTTTGTGTACCTGCCGCGTCCGCAGGTTTGGCCGATCGTGGCTCCCAGTGGCCGCGGTTCACTGCTCCAGGCCAATGGGAGCTGCTGGAAGCGGCGCGGGCCGAGGGACAATCTGTTTTTTCCTAATTGATATTTATCTTTGTTTTTATCTGACATATGGCTGTTTCTTTCTACTGCTAAAGAGAATCCCAGCTTTGCTATCTATTATTAATGTCTTCGAAGCATTGCATTAATGATAAGGAATAGATTTTATGTTGTACTGTAGTCCTAGAATGAAAAGCCAATATAGACAAAAAGAAACAACGAGTCTCATTCTCCTCTGATTTACTTCACAGTAAATCCAGAGTATAACAGAGATCAGAATTTGACTTAGTGTGTGCACCTAAATATGCATGCCATTGCAGTCCAAGGTTTGGTAGTAGAATTTGTAATTGTTCTAAACATCTAAGTGAAAAGATGCTACCTAGAAATGTTCCAAATCACAATAGGTGTCTGGAGATGGTGGTGAATTATTGTATAAAAGATCTCCAAATTTAGCTCTCTTGTTGCATTATTTGCACACGGTAGCCCTACTTTTAATTTAATTTTAAGAACAGTAAAATGCAGCTAAAAGGCATTTCTAATTCTTTAAAGCATATGAAAGAATGTTACTTGGTTGTGGTGTCCCGTGTATTAACCAGCCATTAACCTGTGGACGCGGCAGGTAAACAAACCGGCCTGGCCCGCCAGGGGCTTTCCCTACACAAGCGGCGTCCCAAGTTTGGGAAACACTGATCTAGAGAGATTGTCTGGCCTGCTCAGTAAGAGCCTAATTCCAAACCCATTGAACTCAATGGGAGCCTTCGTATTGACTTCAATGAGCTTTGCCTCAGGCCTTGAGTTACTCTTCTGTAATATTTGGTGATACCACAGAAAAGAATCCAAGGGGCTTCAGTGAATCATGAAGGCCGGTCAACCCACAACTGTCTAATGTACATACATGTTTTCAAAGCCCTGTCAAAGGGTGGCTGGCCCCTTGAGGGTTATTCAGCTCAGCCATTATGCCAGATTAGCTACCTTCTCCCCCATACCTCCCTGCCCCTGCAGGCTGGTCCTGATCAGCTGGATGATTTCTTTTAAAGGGCTGAGAACTCAGTTTGAAGGGGAAGAACCACAGAGAGTGGGCAGACTTCTATGGAAGGCCTTGAGTGAGGATCTGCAGATGATTTAAAGGGGACTCCAAGGAAACAACCCTGACTCCCAGGCTCTGTCCCAGAGCCACAGAAGGTATGACTACACAGAGCAATTAGACACTGGCAGCTGGCATGGGCTAATGAGCTGTTTAATTGTGATGAAAACGTTCAGGCTTTGGCTGGTGCAAGGTGGGAGGGTCCCAGAGCTCTGGCTGCAGCTGGAGCCTGAGTCAACTGGCAGGGGCCAGCTGCTTGTGTCTATTGCAATGTAGACATACCCAGAGAAACGAAACAATAGCCCAGAGGGGCTGAGTGTGTGAGAGGGACTTAGAGCGATGAATTCCAAGCTGCTTCCTATCTTAGAATGGAGAGACTTAGGAGGCATCTACACTTACCTCCGGGTCCGACGGCAGGCAATCGATGTTCTGGGCTCGATTTATCGCATCTTGTCTAGACGCGATAAATCGATCCCGGATCGATCCCGGAAGTGCTCGCCGTCGACGCCGGTACTCCAGCTCGGCGAGAGGAGTACGCAGCATCCACGGGGGAGCCTTCCTGCCGCATCTGGACCCAACGGTAAGTTCGGACTAAGGTACTTCGAATTCAGCTACGTTATTAACGTAGCTGAATTTGCGTACCTTAGTCCGAAGTGGGGGGGGTAGTGTGGACCAGGCCTTAGAGCCCAGAAGGAGGGGAACCCAAACAGGCAGAAAAGAACCTTTTCTGTTTTTGAGACTTTTTGTTTGGACTCTTGTTTCCCCAGAAGGGGATTGAATGCAGTGAACCAGCAGAAGGCTCAACCATATGTGTGCCTCTCCCCTCTCTCACCCCCCAAGACAGGAAACTGGGGCAGGAATACCTGCAGTGCACACTTGGCCACCAGGGGGCGCTGCAGGGCAGGCAAGCTGCATGATGAGCCCTAAAAATTATAATCTAATGTGTAGGTTTTGGCATATACTCAACATACTTTGGTGTGATTCAAATTGTAGAGGATTTTGGAGTACGTTTTCAGACTTGTGTGTCCTTCAGACCATGGAATAGTTCTTTTTAAATGACCTTTATTAAAAGTGAGAAGTAAAGTGCTTATGATCTGATTCTGAGTTTCAAAGAAATTCTGGAACAAAAATATGTAGACTACATACAGTTTCAGCTATCCTGGGAGTTCATTAGTTTCTCATATGTTTGGCATAAACATACATTTTATTTCAAGTAATTTTGTAATGAACTTGATAATCTAGTTTCCTGTATCAAGTGTGTAATTTTACATAGGTAAGAACTACTTTGCAAACAGGACTCTGATTAAAAATCATTATTAAAAATAATAAAAGCGACCACCAATTTTTGGTCCCATATGACCAGAGGTAATCTTGTAGCAGCATAAGACAATATACTAAGACAGTACATTTTATGTAGCTTAGTGTTATTCCATCATTTCTTTCCTATCCCTTCCAATATTATAACATTCTCTAGGTAATACTTTGTTCTTGGTACTGTCTGTGCTGCAGTTTAACCCAGGGCTCTCTTCTAGGGCTTGATTTTTTTCAGCCCTTGACCTCCACTCATGTGCATGTGAACCTGCACATCAATATTGCAGATACAAACACCTGCAAGCACAGCTGGTTGAAAAATGGAAAAACAATTTCACAAAAATAAATCAAAATTCATTTGTTTCATAGCGTTTGGAATGGGATAATTTCTTTTCAAAAATTTGATTATTTGTTTTAAATTCCAATTTTCAAAATTTGTTGTCCCTTTTCTCCCCCTTGCCAGTTTTTCAGTGATTGTAATAAACTGAATCATGGTAGGGTTTTTCCCCCTGATTTTTTCCTACTCTAAATTTTCAAAACTACTTCAGCTTTAGAAAAGTTAGAGTTGGCAGACTTACAGCATTTCATTTTTCCTTTTACCACTTCTTAATGTTTGGAAAATTGGGGAGATTTTGAAAAAAATTAGAGTGGAAAAAGGAAACATTTTCAAAACTCCCCTACCCCACCCAACCATTAATTTTGAGATTTCAGAAAACAAAAACAAATGGCCTTTTTACAAGCAGAATGAAAATGAAAATTTTGGTTTGTTCTGAAGTTTCCTGTTGAAAATCCAAAGTCACTGAAATACTTTCCCCCTCGATTTTATTTTTATGCAAACCTATTTATTTTTTTAGCTGAAAAACTTCAACCACTGTGCTCTTTAAACAGACTTACAGATGGACACAAATTTTGGAATTTTCAGTAGATGTGTGCACCCGCAAATGTTAACAAGTTTATATGTGCACTGTTTTAAAGGTGGGTGCACACATGCGAATATTGGATAGAGGCCCAGATGAAAATCTACCCCTCAAAGAGAGAAATGCTAGTCACCAGAACCAGGAGCACCGCCAGCTTTTTTGCCGCCCTAGGGCGGCGGAAGGTCCCGCCCCCGAAATACTGCCCCCGACAGAGGCAGCGGAAGGTCCCACCCCCAAAATACCGCCGATGACCGGGGCAGCCGAAGATCCGGCCGCCGCGGTCGCCGCCCCCCAAATGTTAGCGCCCTAGTCTCCTAATGGGTTGCGCTGGCCCTGACCAGAACAAATCTTAAGTAAAAGAGCTTCGTGTTTAGGTACTACATGGTTGCTGAATTGATGGAACTCTCTCCTCACCTGGAGGAAGGGTACAAAGAACCTTGGCAATTTGGCCATTGCAACTACCACACCCTAGCTTTTCCTTGTATCCCTAGGTGGAGTTGAAAGACCCAGAAGCCACACTCCTGCCACTTAGCTGCCTCACAACTCACTCTCTCTCCATCCCTCTGTAGAGTGCTTGCCACTGCAGTACTTAGAAGTCATTTTGTAGGGCCTCTCTGCTTTAGGTCCTGGTGTGCTGGGGCAACACAGCATTTCTGCTGAATTTTTGGCCTTCCACCACCATGCTGTAGGCACAGGACTTAACCCTTAGAGAAATATGAGGTGTTGATAAATGAGTAAATTGTTATGGCCAAGTCCCTCCTGACATGAGACACTCCAATAATCTATTTCATAACAAGCACTTCCTTTACTTTAAAGATTTTCTTAAGGTTCCCAATAGGACAATAAGCCTAACTAGAATGGCTCAGGAGTATTCCACTTGTATTACCATTTAAGTTCCTTTTATTGAATTTTGGCTCCTGCCCCACCAATTCCATTATCTGACTGACAACATGGTAATGGAAGATCCCTATTTCCCCCAGGCTTTTGCATATTAAGATGACTCATTTTCGGTTAGTCAAAAATCCTTCAAAAACGGTGATGCTTTTTCATTAGGCAACTTTTTTGCTGGAGCTTTTAAATGATAATGAACATAACCAATAGAACAGCACAGGATGTGAGCTGGTTAAAATGAATTAGTATTACAAATCTAGCTTGCTTGGGATAGTCATATGAGATACACAATCCTTGTCATGCTACTCCCTGGAGACAGTATTCATACAGGATTGCAGCAGAAGAAAGTAAAAGTCTCATACAAACAATATAATTAAGAACACCAGAGGCCTAATAAATAGATATATATAGTTCTCCTGCTCAGGTCCCCTTACCACTACAGTTGAGTTAACCACACTCTTTTGATACCGCGGCATGCAGGAACTTTTCCCCAAATACAAATAACTTTTACTTTTTTACTTCTTAAAGTTAAAGGACCCGATTCTGATTTGATTCACATGAGAATAAATGTGGAGTAACTCAGTGAATCCTTTGGTATAAACAAGAATCTGAATCTGTCCCCAAAACTTTGTACAATGAGTTTGGTGGTCTCTGTTTAGTGGGCATACATTCAAATCACAAAAAACCACCACCACTGTCAGCACTAATTGACAGCCTTATCAGCAGTCTCAGCAGAGAGGTGAAGGATTGAATGAGCTGTGTGGACCATCTTCTTTCCCCCAGCCCTTTCGGTCAGAGTTGAGGCACGCTGGGACCATGTGGAGAAGCTCATTGTTTATTTGTATCACAGAAGTGCCTTGGGGCCTTAATAGGGGCCAGAGAGCTATTGTGCTAGGCACTGTACAATCGTAAAACAAAAAAATGGTCCCTGCCTCTCAGAGTTTACAATCTAATTTCATCCTCCTGCTCTGTGGAGAGAGGACTTTACTGTCCAGAACTAGGTCCTGGCACCTTCCACATATATTAAATTCATAGCATTTAGAAAGGATAATGTTAGCCTTTATACCTAAATTGCTGCTGATTACTTGAGCTGCCCTCTGTTGGAGAATGAATAAGCTGCAGGGATCAATAAATAATTTGCTTGTAAATTAAATTTTAACAAGCAGTTACCACTTGAAAAATGTACAAATTAAGATGTCAAAATAGGCAAACAGTTTTGTGTTTATAAAAAAAAAAAAAAAAAAAAAAAAAAT
>NW_020664418.1:25846104-25851855 GCF_002925995.2 Terrapene triunguis
ATTTTTAAAAAAAAAAAAAAAAAAAAAAAAAAAAGTATGGACATGGCCTTTGTATTTCAAGGTGAAGAACTGTGCTGAATAGTTTGAAAAATAAATCTGACCTTGCCATAGTCTGCACATTTACAAATCACATTTCCCACTCAGAATTAAAATATTATATTTCTGTAGCATTTAGTCACCTATTTCTGACTGCAAGAAGTAATATAACAAGTAATGGTGAAGAACAGCAACTTGCCTTACAAGTTAAATTTAAAAATAATAATAATAATAATAATAAAAGCTTTGTAAGAAAATCCTGGGGACAGCATGGAATTGATAATAACTTACCAATGCAATTGGTCATATAATTGTTTGAAAAAATTCCAGGGATTCTTACATTACTAAAGAAAGCCAGACGGATTGAAGTGCTGCCTTTCCCCAAGCTTTGCCAGTGAAATGTTTGTCAGAGCCCTTAGCAACTTTTATTCACCTTTCCTAGGAGTGTTAAACCAAACCCACACTCAACAGAGGAATCAGGTGACTGGGGTATCTGCTCATAGTCATTTCCTGCTGTTTCACTGCTGCAGTGGAGATTGTTATATTTGCTGTAAAGAGAGTGAAATTACATCTATCTAGATTCTTATAAGGCCCCCATTACTGTAGTACTTGAGCACCTCAGAATCTTTAATGTATTTACCCTCACCATACTGCTGTGAGGTTTAGAAATACTGTCATCCAGATGAGGAACAGACACTTGCTCTGGGTCACGCAATTAATCCATGACAGAGGACAGAATTGAATCCCAGTCTCCCAAGTCCCTGGCTTGCATTCAAACCACTGGACCATCCTTTCAGATGCCTATCCTAAAGACTCAAGGTCCAAAACAGTTGTTGTTATGGCAAAATATTCCCCTTGAGGCTAATGAAGTTACTGAAACTGATGTGAGTTTTGCCTGCAGAAAGATTGCAGGATCAGGCCCTCAAGGGTACTGCTAACTACTAAAGTGCTGCAGTTCACTGGAAGCTGCAGTACATAATGCAGGGGTCTCAAACTCCCGGCCCATGGGCCATCTGCGGCCCGCGAGCCTCCTCAATGTGGCCCGCGGGGCTCCAGCAGTTTTGGGGCCAGGTCTCTCCCTTGGCCCCACCTGCCGCCCCTGGGCGCTCTCCCCTCATACCCCTTCCCACCCCCAAACTCCCTCCCAGAGCCTGCACCCCAATCCCCTACCCCAGACCTCCTCCCCCACCCAAACTCCCTCCCAGAGCCTTAGGCAGGTGGGGGCTGGCGTTTTTTGGGCGGAGTTTTTTGGGGGGGCGGGTTCTGGGCTGCATGAGTGACATTTGCCTGCTGGGAGGATGTGAGGACTGGCACTAGCCCTAAAGTAAATTGAGTTTGAGACCCCTGACATAATATATTGCTCTCCCAGCAGTCAGATGCCAGATGCATGAAAAGAGGGGAGTGGCAGTGCAGTCTACAGTTAGCCACTGACACTTGGAAGTGAAAAGGTCAAAGGGAAAACCATGCACATTTCATGACTAAGTGACAGAAATAAATCCATATGCAACAAATTGCTAAAAACAGGAATGTAGAAAATAAAGAAGAGTTGGCTAAATGAACACACCTGAGACCTGCAAAATAGTTGGAGGAGAAATTATATTCATGTCTTAATAAAAGCAAAAGCTTAGCATGATTGTACAGATGTTAAATGTGTTTGTGTTAGTGATCATTTGTTGACCATTTTTAAACATCAGTCTCTGAGCCACAATAACATTTTAAAAATTATGAAATGGGCTTAGTCACTTCTAACACTTGACTTCTAAATAAGTGTTTTATGTATGGTAATGGAATAAAGTGTCTAAAACTGGTAAGGTTTTTTGTATTTGTTTTTTGTTCTTTTAATACAGTGTTACTCTAAAAAGTGACTGAAAAATGGCATCTTGGGGTTCTGGGTTTAGCTCTCTCTAATGTGCATATCAAATCACCTCAGACTACAGGCAAAAAGGTGTTTTTTCTAACTGACAATATCACAGGCTCGTCTGGGATGTGAAAGTCAAGCTGGGTTCTTACTGGCTTATGCATCATACCCATCATACCCATAAATAAAAATTCTTCAGTCAGAACTTAGTTAACAAATAATTTTTTCCAAACCAAGGTTGATTTTGTATAAATAGAATCCCTAACCCCCTCAGATTTTGCATGTTCTAAACTTCCAATTAAATTATCATAAATCCTATTCCTAATACACCACAAATCATAACATTTGGGCCTCTTGAAAAAGCACTTGTCTCACCTATGTACCAAAAGCTCATGATTCTGTTGGGACTCATCCAAATTCCTTGAAGCGGTAATCTCTGTCATGTCAGGCTCCTGTATGTAACACATCTAATAAACAAAAAGGCAAAGGAGTGTGATTGCCAGAGAAGTTGTTGGAAGCCCAGTTGATTAACTTGCTGAGATTTAGCTTGAAAATCACTTTTTTTTTTTTGGCTTCATGAAATGAGAGGGTTACTAATGGGAGCTTGTGCTCAAGGGAATAGAAAGACAAGTGGCATGCAGTCAAGACAGGAGCTGCTGAGAGACAGAAGAAATCTTGCTGAGAGAGAGAAGGGCCTGCTGCCAGTTATACTGTAAAACAGATAAAAGACTTGGAACAAGAAAAGGGTACAAATACTCTTGCTGGCAGGGTAAATATTTTAGGTGGAGTTTTTCTTCCTCCTCTGTCTTTGTTTGAAAGCTGTTCTTTTCAACCGCAATGTTTCTCAGATTTCAAAGATTGATTGTGATGTGAGGCTGAGGTCCTAAAACCCCAGCTGCTGGGTCTACAGATTTGATTATTTTGTACCTTTTTGTTGTGGAGTAGGTTGGAATGTGTGTGGTTTGCTTTTAACATTTTGTTTAGCCACAGTGTTTTACTGATTCAGAAGCCTTTGAGGTGCATGCGGTGTTTGGTTTGATTGCTTTACAACAATGTACATGGCTTGTGACTTTAGATTGTCTACTATTAGAAACTACTTCTTCATGTACAGCCAGTAGTTGTTAGGAATATGTGCCTCTAAGCAGAGGTTTGTGCAACTGCTCCTCTCTCTCCCCAAGACTTCATGGAGCAGCTTGTGTGCTTACTCCATCCAGTTTGTTGTAATTAGGCGGTGGGGCTGGGCAGCAGCCACACTCCGGGGCTTCCTTTTCTTGTGATTATTTTGATCTCCAAGGGGAAAGTAATTCTTTTCCTTATGCTCCTGACGGTTCCCCTTCCATGCCACCCTCTCCAAAAACCCACATGTGCCTGATTTTGCTCCCTTCTGTGTAGGGAGGTTAACACCAGGACCACAAACATTAGATGCATACAGGGATCTAAGAGAGACAAGGTGGGTGAGGTAGTATCTTTTATTGGAGCAACTTCTGTTGGTGGCAGGTACAAGTTTTCGAGCTACATAGAGCTCTTCTTCAGGTCTGTGGGACCGACATGGCTACAACACTGAAAACATATGGGGATTTAGACATTTAACGTGAAATCCTCGCCTTCTTGAAGCCAATGGGAAAGCTCCCACTGACTTCAGTGAGCTGAGGATTTCATCCTTTGGTGGCAGGAGGTATATGTAAACAGGGCCGGTGCTACCATTTAGGCCAACTAGGCGGTTGCCTAGGGTGCCAAGATTTGGGGGTTTTTTACAGCGGCCGCTGCGCTGGGAGGGAGAGGGAGTCTGAGTCGCTGGCAGGCAGCCCAGGGGTTCCCCTGGGTCAGCGTGCCGCTGGCAGCCCAGGGGAACCTCCGGGTCAGCACGCCGCCGGCAGCCCAGGGGAACCCCTGGGTCAGAGCTGCCGCACGGATCCCCAGGCCAGGGGGTGGGGAGCGGGGGGGGGGGGTGCCGCGGGGCAGGGGGGGGGCTGCCGCGGCGCCTCGGGGTGGAGGTGGGGCAGGGAGCTGCCGCAGGGCTGGGGGTGGGGCGCAAGGTGGAAGTTTCAACTAGGGCGCAAAACTTCCTTGCACTGGCCCTGTATGTAAAACAAGTTCCCTGCAATGCTTAGTCAGCACTAACCCATATTTTGACCACATTTTTTTATGCCAACCTGCAGGATGGTGTCACTTGTGGTGTATGTGTGATAGGGAGGCAATGATATTATGATTTTGTTTTCTGTGTCATGTAAATTAAATGTCTGGGATCGCCCTGCCAGTTGTTGGATGTTGAAGTGGAGTTAATTCAAGATGGTTGTCATTGTGTATGCTCGCTCTCTCTGCCCCTCCCTTCACCCCTATGAAGACACTAAATTCATTCTTTCTTAGGTGTATTTCCTTACTCTGAAATAAGTCATCCAGTTTGAAAATGCAAGTTTTTGCTTGCGTATTGGAAAATATAATATCCACCAATCCTAGGCCCTGGGTGAGTTTTATCACTGATATAATTTGCAGTTTTACCCCATTCAAGAAAACATGAGATAAAACAAACAGCTATTTAAGTTAGCAATATTTTGCTGCCAAACTTAGGCATCTGTGGCTGCATGTTAGTTATTTGAGGTTAGTTACTTCTGTTGAATTCTGGTCAAGTTTGTTCCTGATCTCTGGATTCAAGTGTAGTGTTCTTGAGTTTCAAAGTAGTGCATGCTCTGTTACTTTTTCATTGTCAATCCTATTTATATGACTGCAAAATTGAAATGACTGGAGTACAGACTACTTTTTGAGGATGCTGAAAGTATTCTTGGTGTATTAGATTATTATTAAGTGCTATTTGTGAGCACATTAAAATATGCAACATCATTCACACAAGACTCAAAAGTTCAACTTTTAATAAGTTATATTTCTTTGTATTGACTAGTGATGTGTCAAAACAGGTGCCTGAATTAGAATGTACTAATTTCGGGAAGGTTTGAATTCACCTCTGCGACCAGATTTTAATTTCATGAGTCAAACATGATGCTCGTGGTGGAGAAGGAAAGAATGGCCGTGATTAAGTGTTGTGACAACACACCTCTTTTGTCATGTCAGGGTCCAGCGTTTCTCCCTCTGGTGTTGGGGGGAGGGGCCTGGGGTAAATCAGCCTCACTCCAGAGGTTTAATACTTCAATATTGATAGGGTAGGCCTTGGGGTTTTCACCCGAGGGCATCTTTAAACAAACAAAAATACATTTCCTAATGCCCACTGGAAATCTGCCTCCTCTTATGCTACCAGTTGCCAGCAACCCTCTTAACCCACTAGGGCCCAGCTACACTGGGAATCAAGGTCCCCTCCTCAAACAGAAATAAACACAAGATATCCCCTTATAGGGAAAAACTGCTTTTTTCCTAGGAGAAGCCTTTCCCCCTTGCTGTACACAACCCTTCTGCAGCTGGCTTCTCACCCCTCCTCCCTTTGCTCTCTCAAAGGAAGAGGTTTTTAAAGATCTCAGGCTGCCCTTAATTAGGTGCCCATAATTAACCTGAGGTAACCTCTAAGTTCATAGGAATCATTAAAGCCCTTTTTCTAAGGGCTTGTCTACACTTGAAATGCTACAGCGGCACAGCTGTGGTGCTTCAGTGTAGACCAGCGGTTCTCAAACTGTGGGTTGGGACCCCAAGTGGGTCGTGACCCCATTTTAATGGGGTCACCAGGGTTGGCGTTAGACTTGCTGGGGCCCGGGGCCAAAGCCCTACCGCCTGGGGCTGAAGCCAAAGCCTGAGGGCTCCAGCCCTGGGCATCGGGGCTCAGGTTACAGGCCTGGGACTCAGGGCCGGCGCTTCCATTTAGGCGACCTAGGCGGTCGCCTAGGGCACCAAGATTTGGGAGGATGGCATTTTGC
>NW_020664418.1:25852255-25917995 GCF_002925995.2 Terrapene triunguis
CCAGCTGAGCAAGCTGGTGCTTGGGGCAGCAGATTGTTCGAGGCGGCGGTTTCTCTTGCTCCCGCGCTCCGGCCGCGCCGCAGGTTTGTTTGGTTTTTTTTGTTTTTTTGCTTGGGGCGACCAAAAAGCCAGAGCCGGCCCTGTTCACTCGCTCCGGGACCTGCCGCCGAAGTGCCCTGAAGACCGGGAGCGCGGAAGGACCCCCACCTAGGGCGCCAAAAACCCTGGCACCGCTCCTGCTGGGACTGAAACCCTTGGGCTTTGGCTTCAGTGCGGGCAGTGGGACTTGGGCAGGCTCAGGCTTCAATCCCCCCTCCTGGGGTCATGTAGTAATTTTTATTGTCAGAAGGGGGTCGCAGTGCAATGAAGTTTGAGAACCTCTGGTGTAAACACTACCTGTGCTGAGGGAGGGGTTCACTTGTCTGTGTAGGTAATCTATCGCCCTGAGAGGTGCTAGCTAAGTCGCTGGAAGAATTCTTCCATTGACCTAGCACTGTCTACACTGGGACTTAAGTTGGTTTAACTATACCGCTCGGGGTATGGATTTTTCACACCCCTAATCAATGTAATTAAACGGATCTAATTTTCTAGTGTAGACTAGGCCTAAGACTGATATACCTGCCCTTACCCACCCTTCCAGAACTGTCAGGTCACAGTTGCTTTTCACCACTATCTATTTATGTCACGTTCCACAGACAATGTTGTTTTCCTGAAGTGGCCAAACATTTATTATGTCTGCCTTGTGGCTGGCCTTCACATCTTGGTTTGTTTTGCCAACATTTGTGGATTTTCTGTACAGCACGTTTTCTTATTGCTTCTATAATGTTTGACCGAGATTCCTGAAATTCAAATTGCTTGCAAGCTCCCTAACTCTTGCTGACATCATGCCTAAAATGCAGATCATCATCTTAGCATCTACTTGCTTTTTTTACAGCCCCTTCTTTCGCTTCTGATAGGTTTAGGATATGATGCTGGGGGACGTTTGTCCCTCTAATATAAAACATAGGTTGAGAAGAAGCTGCTCAGATCATTCCATACTTTTTTTCTTATTTCTAATGATTAGATCTATTGAATGACTTTGTAGTTGTACAACTTCTATGATTCCTACCTGTCTAGATAGAGCCTCATACTGTGCCCCATCAAGATCGTATCTGAGCATCATGGTGTCCATTCTCAATCCTGGGCTCATGTCCTTTAAGGATGAGATTGTGCCATTAGTCACAGCCTGGAACATGCACCACCATCCCAGGAATACCCCTAGGAGGCACTGTCTCAGAGATGTCCCTCTGAGGCATAGTTCTTTACCTACTTTCCCTTGCTTTGGTGTGGGGTTAAGTAATTTAGCTGTTGGTCTAACTTACAACATCCTCTGCTCTAGCTCATCTATGCTGGCCAATACACTATGGTGGCAGAGCAAAGATTCCAGCCACTCCTTAGTCCTCCTCACACACTTCCCCACCTCCGAAACAGATGGGTGGAGAATAGTGTTTGCACAGCACTCCCTGATCCAAGGGCTGGATATCCTCTGCCAGGAAAGGATTTACGGGTTCTTATCCCCCGTATGCATCCTGCAGGGGGTATAGCCCAAGTCATAGTCTAAATCTAAAGCTGAAGCCTGTAGAAAATTGGGAGGGAAACCTAGCAGCACAGAAATCAGACCTCTTCTCCTTTCATTATAATGGGAAATTAAATTTCGCTTGAATCAATGGAAACATGCAGTCTTGCATTTTTATTGTGGGAAGGGGTAAAGGATCTTATTATTCTGTCTCTTACCTCACCCCACCCCAGATACAGCTGTATGCTTTCCAACAAACAGCAGAGGACACTTCATATTTATGATGCTCACCAGCAGGCCATCCGTATCACTCCATTTACAGTTATAAAGGCTTTCTCAAAGCCTTTAGGTGAGCTGTTGTGTAAGGTGACGTGTGCGCTGATTGGCTGACATTGTCGGTTTGCATTGCTAGTTTTTACACTGTCCACAATCATTCTTGTTACATAGGGGTGAAGGTGTGGGCCTTGAAATATAGTGTAAAACGGGGGGAAGGCTATATATTTGCAATTATGTAGTGTTTTGCTTTCATGATATTGCATTTTAGGTAGAGTGTAAACACTTGAAGGAAAAATATGGTTGAATTAGCAAAATGTAATACCGTTTTCCATCACTCTTTCCATAACAATAGGAGCCATCCCATTGCTGCTGTTTAGTAAACAATCTGTTTTTTCCGAATTGATATTTATCTTTGTTTTTATCTGACCTATGGCTGTTTCTTTCTACTGCTAAAGAGAATCCCTGCTTTGCTATCTATTATTAATGTCTTCGAAGCATTGCATTAATGATAAGGAATAGATTTTATGTTGTACTGTAGTCCTAGAATGAAAAGCCAATATAGACAAAAAGAAACAATGAGTCTCATTCTCCTCTGATTTACTTCACAGTAAATCCAGAGTATAACAGAGATCAGAATTTGGCTCAGTGTGTGCACCTAAATATGCATGCCATTGCAGTCCTCTAAGTGAAAAAATGCTACCATGAAATGTTCCAAATCACAATAGGTGTCTGGAGATGGTGGTGAATTATTGTACAAAAGATCTCCGAATTTAGCTCTCTTGTTGCATTATTTGCACACGGTATCTTTACTTTTAATTTAATTTTAAGAACAGTAAAATGCAGCTAAAAGGCATTTCTAATTCTTTAAAGCATATGAAAGAATGTTACTTGGTTGTGGTGTCCCGTGGATTAACTTGCCATTAATCTTTTCATAACTAGGTATTTTATCATGTGCAACACACTACCTACAAATACAGCATCCTTGGTCAGCCCTGAAAAAATTGGCCTGGGACTTACCAGACAGATTAACTCCTAACTGGGCTCTAGCTCTAGATCTGGGGGGAGGGATAGCTCAGTGGTTTGAGCATTGGCTTGCTAAACCCAGGGTTATAAATTCAATCCTTGAGGGGGCCACTTAGGGATCTGGGGCGAAATCAGTACTTGGTCCTGCTAGTAAAGGCAGGGGGCTGGACTTGATGACCTTTCAAGGTCCCTTCCAGTTCTAGGATATCTCCATTAATTTATTTATCTAAAGAACTCATCCTACAAACTAAAAGGCACCCTGCTTCCAAAACAAAACTAGTCATGCCCATGCACACTTCCTAACAGATTCTGAGATGTAGACATTCATTTCTGACTTCAGTACATACTAATTAATATAGGATGCTATCTTCAAAAGCATTCAACCTTGGCATAAGTCTGTTCCCAGTGAAGTCAGTGGGAGTTTTACAATTGATTTCAGGAGGAGCAGAGGTAGGGCCAGTGGTAGTACTTTTGAAAATTCCACTCTTAGTATAAACAGCCCACTATATGCTAGGGCATGAGCTACAGAAACAAAAAGGAAACCGATCAGTATGCATCTGTTGCCTTGACTGAGTGAAATGCAAAAGCAGAACAGCATAAACTGCAGTGTTGCCAACTCTTGAGATTTTTATCACGAGACTCATGATGATTGATTGTATTTTTTAATTAAAGCCCTGGTTCCTGGAGTCAGATGATGACATGAGAATCTCTGATTTCATTAAAACAAACAAGCAAAAATTTCTAGCCCTCATTATGAAGCAAAGATTGAAAATGTGGACCCCCTAAAGGTACAAAATCCAGAAGGCAAATAAAAAAGAAACCCACATTTATTATTTTTAAATCTCATGATTTTTAAACCAATCTCATGACTGGTTGGGGTTTGACTTTATGGTTTTTGAATGCTTGGGGTTGGAAATATGGAGACAGTGAGAAGTAAATCTGATTTGTACTCAGTTCAGGAGGGTGTTAGTTGCATACAGAAGAATAAGTTTTAATTGTTTTTTTTTCCTGATAACATCCCTTTAAGGAAGAAAAAGAGGAGGAATGAGGGAAAAACCCACACAAGGATAGTGTGCACAGCATCCTCTTTCACACCTATATAGGTTTCTTTAGTGTTCCATTTAGATACGCAGAGAACATATCAGTGGCTTAAAATCATTACCTACTGTTCATTCTTGGTTGATCAACAAACAGACGCTGTACACCTTAGGCTGACTAGAAAAGCAGAGACAGTAACAGTAGTAGTGCCATAGAAAGAAATAATTTTAACAAGATGCAGGTAAAAAAAAAAAATCTAAATACTGTTATGCACAGAAGATGTTTTTTCCTAAATACTCTTTTGTTACAGTTTAGCAACAGATTAAAACGTAGAAAAATTTTTAAAACTGTGGAGCCATGGAGCCAGTAATGCAATAACAATTGTACTGAACAGACAGAGAACAGCTGTTACTGCATCTTAGTCTGTTTACTTGTATTTTCCAGTGCAAGGTTGTTTGGTGGGAGAAAAAATGCAGGCAACTGCCAAAAAACAAGCATGTGAGGTAAAACTTGTAGTTGCTCTCATGAGAACATTCTCAGATTTGAAAGTAGCTGAAAAAAAATGCTGAATATAAATCTCTGGAGAGCCATTGTACTATATAGAGAAAGAGCAGAGAAAATAGAGATGGCTAAGGAAAGAGAGCAGAACATACACTACCAGAAAGACCATAAGCTGTAGGGAGGTAATACCTTGCAGGATGGATGAAGAATGAAATATCAGTTACAACTCTGAATCTCCTTGCTTGTGCTGATTTCTGTGACAAAGTGAAGAACCTCACTTAACCATTGTTTTGTTGGGTTATTTCCTTTGGTTATTGTAACCTGTACATCAAATTTTGTTATGTAAATTTAAATTAAAGAGTAAAATGCATCCCTGGTATAACTCTGTTAACCTCAATGGAGCTCCCCTGTGGATCCGTTGGCCTGGGAGTTTTTAAAGCACGGTAGGCCAAATTCTGACTATCTGTGCATGCCTTAAAATGGATTGCTGGAATGAGACTTATGTAGACAAAATTATTCCATCCTAATTCTGGCTTTAGTTCAGACCGGTGGGAAAGCTACTTCAAGAGTTTTTCCCCAAACAGAACTGCAAAGGGGAACAGGCTGAGATATAGGGGCTTGGTCCACTTTGTCTGTGCCTGGATGCCTCCTGACCCCACAATGGCCATTATTCATGCCCCAGCATTCCTGTGCTCCTGGCACAGCTTCTGACCCAAGTAATTTGCCACAGAGTTTATGTTCTGGGAATAGGATTAGTTAATGTGTTCGTGCAACACCAGCCTATAAAACACTGTATGTCATGATTAGTGGCTATTTATTTCTTAGTATTTTCTTCAGTGCCAAAGGGGAGGATTTTGATATAAATAAACATTGGTATTAGAATGTACTCATTATGGTTTAGATTATAACTCATTTGCAGTATAATCCAAATTTTTGAATCAAAACTACTTGAAAGTGCAGTTTCAGCTACATTAAGAGCCTGATCCTACAAACACTTACTACTGGCCACATTGCTTATTACTGTGAGTGGTGCCATTGACTTCTATGGAACAATAGCAGTAGTAAGCATTTGACCCAGTGTTGTTTGCAAGATCGGACTCTAAATTAGTAAAGTGATTAATTAGCTTTAAGACACTATTTAAATTGTCCAAAAGATAACCTGAACATCAAATAATGCTCTGAAAGTGACTTTTCTCCAGGAGCTGATATTTCAGATCCAAATTAGTACATTGAAGCCTGCTCAATGTCAACTCACTGACTGGAAAATCTCTCTTAATGGAAAACCTTTTCTTTGTACCTGACCATCTTATATTAACTCAGGCAATGGGCACATTTGCACTATCAATTGATAATAGACAACATCATGATTATCTAAACTAAAAATACTTTTATTCTGCACAAACTGAGCTTCATGAATTGAGGCCTGTAGCATGAGATGGAGTTCAAATTTTCAGCTGTGTTATGAAGATGCTGATTGTGACTCCAGAGTTAAGGTTGAGCTGAGTTGTGGACTCAAAGCAAGGATTCAGTCTCTTTGTTTGGCATGAAGAGAACATATGCTCTCAAAAACTATAGCACTAGTTTCTGGGTGAAATCCTGGCCCCACTGAAGTCAAAGAGAGCTCTCATTTGTACAGAGGGAATCTTCTGAGAATGTAGAAATAAACCCATTAATTAGAGTTAAAATTAATTTAAAAAATAGGTCCATGTGTAGAATTGATAACTTAATGATAGCAGGTTTTTGATTGGTGAAATTTGTGTTGCTTCTATTCATTTTTTTCAACTATGATAACTTTAAACAATGATTTAATGTTTGTGAATGATCTAGAGAGGAGATGCACCGTTGATTTCTCTTGTAGCAGTCTGGGCACCATGCAGAAAATGCAGCAGAGGAGCTTTGTGTACCACAGCTAATACACAGACACATGCTATAGGGTGTAGAACAGTTGTTCTATATCCTGTGCAAAATGTCCCACTCAGACGTTCCTGACCCATGCTTCCACGCTTTGTACCATGGTGCATAATCCAAAGGAAACAAAAGTGTGTGGTATGGGGGGCATGCTAACTGGCTGTGGCCTTCTTGTGGAAAATCCTGGCACAACAAACTTTAGTCTGCTGCAATCATTCCAGGCAAAACTTATTACTCTCGTCCAGTTGCATAACACATGCATATTTTTATCTTCTGCACAGATGCTTCCGGTAAGGCACCGACTTCAGTGGGAGTTAAGGGCACTCAGCAACTTGCAGGATCACACCCTATGTGATTTTGGACAAGCTACTTAACCTCTCAGTGCCTTGGAGTGTTCTGTAATTTAACAGACTGAGGTTTGTAGAGCAGATGTTTGGAGGAAGGGTGTTACTGATTTGTACTATAAGTGCAAGTTATTGTTAGAGTTTATAAATTCCATTTTCTGACAGCCTTGTATTTTACTGTATGATGTCACAAGCTATAACAGTACACTATATCAATATACAAGGCAGAGGAGGAAGCTGCCACAGCTGTAAACCCTGCATATAGATCTGTACAGTTAGCAATCACGTATATGCCATACACTTGCTTTTCCTGTATTCTTCTCTTCTCCAAAAGACATGGACCAGCTATGCCTGCCCTCCCATTTTGTTATGATGAATCTCCAAAAAGTGGTGCGATATGACAAGCAAATGGATCTAACTGAATATATGTTTTGAATACAGTAGTCCAAAGCAAGCTGGTTATAAGCAGATACAACATTTTTCTATGGTGACTTGGCAATGTGAGTGTTTTATGGTTGTGTATATTTTCTTAAAATGTTCATTGAAAATGGAGTTATGCTGGTTGGAAAACCATTCTCAGTAGTTCACAGTCAAGCTGGAAGGGCATATTGAGTGGGGTCCAGTAGGGATCAGTTCTGGGTGTGAGTCTGTTCAATATCTTCATTAATGGTTTAGATAATGGCATTGAGAGTACACTGTGACAAAGTTCCTCCTCTATCTTGGTGGGTCCGGCGCTTATTGGCGGATTTTCTTGCCTCAGAGATTCACCATGTGGGTTGGGGAACAGCCCAGAGACCTTCCCCTCTAGGAGAACCCACAGTCCAGGTCAATTGGGAGGTTTGGGGGGAACCCGGGCCCGCCCTCTACTCCAGGTTCCAGCCCAGGGCCCTGTGGACTGCAGCTGTCTATAGTGCCTCCTGTAACAGCTGCATGACAGCTACAACTCCCTGGGCTACTTCCCCATGGCCTCCTCCAAACACCTTCCTTATTCTCACCACAGGACCTTCCTCCTGGTGTCTGATAACGCTTGTGCTCCTCAGTCCTCCAGCAGCGCTCCCTCTCCCTCTCCCTCTCAGCTCCTTGCGCCTCTTGCTCCCAGCTCCTCACACTCCCACCACAAACAGAAGTGAGCTCCTTTTTAAAACCCAGGTGCCCTGATTAGCCTGCTTTAATTGATTGCAGAAGCATCTTCTTAATTGGCTCCAGGTGTCCTAATTAGCCTGCCTGCCTTAACTGGTTCTAGCAGGTTCCTGATTACTCTAGTACAGCCCCTGCTCTGGTCACTCAGGGAACAGAAAACTACTCATCCAGTGACCAGTATATTTGCCCTCTACCAGACTCCTGTACCCCACTGGTCTGGGTCTGTCACAACACGTATAAAGTTTGCAGATGATACCAAGCTGGGAGGGGTTGCAAGTGCTTTGGAGGATAGGATTGAAATTCAAAATGATCTGGACAAACTGGAGAAATGGTCTGAAGTAAACAGGATGAAATTCAATAAGTACAAATGGAAAGTACTCCACTTAGGAAGGATCAATCAGTTTGCACACAGACAAAATGGGAAATGACTGCCTAGGAAGGAGTACTGCAGAAAGGGACCTGGGGGTCATAATGGATCACAAACTAAACATGAGTCAGCAGTGTAATATTGTTGCAAAAAAAAAAAAGCAAACATCATTCTGGGATGTAATAGCAGGAGTGTTGTAAGCAAGACACAAGAAATAATTCTTCTGCTCTACTCTGCGCTGATTAGGCCTCAATTGGAGTATTGTGTCCAGTTCTGCGAAAGATGTGGACAAATTTTAAAGACCTGAGAAGAGCAACAAAAATGATTAAAGGTCTTGAAAACATGACCTATGGGGGAAGATTGAAAAAATTGGGTTTGTTTACTCTGGAAAAGAGAAGACTGAGAGGGGACATGATAACAGTTTTCAAGTACATAAAAGGTTTTTACAAGGAGGAGGGAGATAAATTGTTCTAGTTAACCTCTGAGAATAGGACAAGAAGCAATGATCTTAAATTGTAGCCAGGGCAGTTTAGGTTGGACATTAGGAAAAACTTCCTGACTGTCAGGGTGGTTAAGCACTGGAATAAATTGCCCAAGGAGGTTGTGCAATCTCCGTCATTGGAGATTTTTAAGAGCAGGTTAGACAAACACCTGTCAGGGATGGTCTAGATAATACTTAGTCCTGCCTTGCGTGCAGGGGACTGGACTAAATGACCTCTTGAGGTCCCTTCCAGTCCTATGATTCTATGCAGCTCCTCAGGTAAATGGTATCGTCAATGTCCAGTCAACAATGCAAATTCAAATAAAGCTTTTGTCTGAATTTTTACTGGCATATTACATCAAGGAAGGGGAGTAACAGACCTGCCCTCTGGAAATTGGGAGAAGGCTTCTGACCACATTATTCTCAAAACCACCTCTGTTTGTCATTTGTTGGAGTGGCTGGCCATAAAAACAGTTCTGCACTCCCCAGTGTAGATACTTTGGAGAAAATGCTGTGGGTTTTGAGGATGGATTGAGGTTAAATAGGGAACAATAATACCCTAAAATGAGTGAACAGAGCTGATAACCAGAGCTTTAGAACACAGCTTTTGAACATGAAGTCTCTTTATTCACAATCACAGTCATATAAAAATTAGAGATTGCTTTGAGCTAATTTGACACATTCCATTTACATTGATAAAACAGGAACCTGGATTTTCAAAGTGAGGACTTGATAACGATACTGACTAGCATAAGCTAAATAGTGTGGAAGTAGAATACATCTAACCATCTTCATTAGAGAAAGAGAGCCCACTCCTCAGAGCCTGTCTGGATTTGAACTCAGTCTGGATCTCAGAGCTCAGTGCAGTTTGAATCTGGGGTCTGGCTTTGGACCTATTTCTAATTTTAATGACTGTTTTTGTGAGATGACTTGAAGCCACCAAAACAAAAATTGCTCCCTATTAGAGGATGAAATTCATCCTGTGCAGAGTGCCCACACGAGGCCTCTTATGAGCTTAAGTAGTGCATAGGACATGTCTGCATTGCGTAAGCCTTGTGCTGCTGGCCCTCTGTGCAAGGATGAAATTCACCCAGAGAACACAGCAAGAGACATTTGGATGAATAATCTAGTTTAGGTTTTAAATAGATTCCATTAAGATTAATCAATTGGTTTGAAAACTTACTTGGAGCATTACAGCTATGAAGAAGCTGAGCAAAAGTATCAATATTATCTTTTTGGACTAGAGCTCAAGACAGAGATTTCTTACCTTTTGTCAACATGTTATCTATTATCAACCCTCACCACTTGCATATCCTTTCACAGCTGTCCAGTTAATACCCAGATTCAAAATTAGGTACAAACCACTTCAATTAACTTTCGGGCAATTCTGATATTGTTTTTCCTAATGCATAATCTTTTCAGCACATGCCTTTTTTTAATAAATGGCTGTAATGAGTGAAATCGTTTCTTTACATGGTAATGCAGCACTGGACCACTTAACTGTCTCTGTGCAGGCAGTTTTGTGACGTAGTGCCTCATCCATTAGTGGTTAGTTAGATCACTTGACTTATGGATTGTATGGATTGAATTAGCAAATCAGTGTATCATCCCATTACAATTTCATCTAGGAGAAAACTTGACCTGAAAACCACAGAAAAAAAGACAGCATTTTTTTCCCTGAAGCAAGTAAGTAATTTACGTCCCAGATTTTGGAATAATCAGCCTTCTGCTTCAGGGGAAGAAATCCTTTTTGGACTTGTTTTCTGTGCAGGTCACATGTAACTTATGAAGTGTGTACTTTTATTGAGGCACACAGTGTTTGCAGAATGGCCTATACAGTCATTCTGCTTTAAATCCGAACAGGGTGCTGATTGCAAATTCTTTCTTCTTTCTCCATATTGGTAAGTTCATATTTCTCATACATATCAGTGTCTTCTTCCAGCTGTGTATCTGAATGGTGAATTTCAATAAAAATAATATAGGTAACGGCTCCAATTACTCCTCCCATCATAGGTGCAACTGTAGGAACCCACCACCAGTTATTTCCAGCCCTGTAAGAAAGAAAAGCAGAATTACTATTCACTATGTTGCTAATACTGATCTATTGTTTGGAAGCCAAGTTATAAGCACTGTATGGTGGTATTGACTTTACTGCAATATTTCGTATAGCTAAAATGCCTATCACAGTGAGGTTTTTGTACCATATCTTACTGTGGTAAATGTTTACTTTGACCTAATGTTTCTGTAGATTGGTGACAACCATTATTTTCCTGTGCACGCTCTGGTTGAAATATGCTAACAACCACCTGGGCCTTAGGTCTGATTACTGTATATGTTCTTTAGAAAATAAGGCTTCCTAACTACCAGACCCTTAGGGGACAGGGAATTTGGGAAAGCTGGGATTTGTTGGCTTGTAGTGAAATTAAATGAAACACATTTTTTGCACTACGTTGTCAGATGATGAACACAGTAATGAGCAGCTGGCAACATCAAGTGTGATGATTGCACAGGTATGTCTTAATTTTTCTGCTTACATGAGGAATGGTTTGCAGGATCAGGCCCTATATTCACATAGTATACAATGTTTTGCTCGAGAAGTATAATATATTTTGTGTGTCTTGAAGAGTATAGTTTAACATACTAAAGTGTAAAGTATATTATGCTTGACTAGAGTGGTCAAGATTCAAGTTTCATAAGGCAGTTTATTATCTCTGTTTAAGGTGTGAGTTTTTTTCAGTAATAGTTAAAAAAAGATGCTGTCAAGTTTTATAGGCCTGAAACTGAACCTTCTTATAATGGCAATTCTCTGATGGAAAGTCTTGTAGAATCTAAGGGTGAAATTTTGGTTCCATTGAAGTCGATGGAAATTTTGCCATTGATTTCAATGGGGCTGGGACTGGTAGGTAATAGCTATTATATGTGTGTATCCTAGACATATACAATCAACAGCAGCAGTTAATTCTGAGCACTGGTCCCAGAGCTCTGATGATAATATAATGAGCTGTTTTGGCTTAATAACATGATATATCAATTAAAGATGTGATTCTCAAGCAGAAAAGAGTCACTTACATTTAATGCATACTGGAAATGAAGCATATTTTCCCCAAATACAAAAAGATAAATTAATTTGAGAAAGGATTTTATTGGAAGACGATTCTAGGAGATTATTACAAACAATGGCAAATCAAATTTTTAAATGATATAAATAATTACTCAATGCGTGACAGCATAATTTTATGTGGAAGTGAATTTACGTTTAGCCACATTACAAATACAGTGGTATTTGTTCAGTCTTCACAATGTCCATTTCATGAAATTATTCTTCTTTTACTCAGTCTTTATGCCATAGTCTGGAGCTTCTCCTTTGGAGTTGTTAAGATCTTGCTAGAGCAGAGGTGGGCAAACTATGGCCCGCGGGCCACATCCGGCCCGCGGGACCGTCCTGTCCGGCCCTTGAGATCCCGGCTGGAGAGGCTAGTCCTCGGCCTCTCCCCCGCTGTCCCCCCTTCCCCGCAGCCTCAGCTCGCTGTGCCACCAGCGCTGTGGGCGGTGGGGCTGCGAGCTCCTGCTGGGCAGCGCGGTGGCATGGCTGGCTCCGGACGGGTGGCGCGGCTCAGGGGTGGATTTACCAGCAAACATAGGGTGCCCTGGTACGGGGAGCCCCAACAACAGGGGGCCCCAGGGCTGGGCACTCGGGCAGCCCAGCACCGGCACACCCCCCGCGGGGTGGGGGGGGTGGCTGCACTGCGGGGGTAGGGAAGCAGGGAGGGAGCTCACCTGCAACCTCAGGGGAGCAGGCAGGAGGTGCAGGTGGCAGGAGTGCTGCAAAAGTGGGCCGGAGGATTCAGGAGGCGCACCTGGTGGCCGCGCAACCGGCCGGAGAGAAGCAGCACTTTGAAGGGGAAACCTCCGCTTCTCTCTGGCTGCGTGGCTGCCCCTGCTGCTTCTGAGTCCTCCGTCCATGTTCGCAGGGCCGCATTCTGAAAGGGGCTTTAGAGGGGGGGTTGGTTAGGTGGTGGGGTCCCGGGGCGGGTGGTCAGAGGACAAGGAGGAGGGGGGGTTAGATGGGTTGGGAGTTCTGAGGGGGGCAGTCAAGGGGCGGGAAGTGGGAGGGGGTGGATAGAGGACAGGGGCCAGGCTGTTTGGGGAGGCACAGCCTTCCCTACCTGGCCCTCCATACAGTTTTGCAACCCTGATATGGCCTTCAGGCCAAAAAGTTTGCCCACTCCTGTGCTAGAGTGTATAAAATAGTCCTTGACATTGTCCCACTGAGTTTGTAGCTCCATTCATTGCTCAGACTTGACTGGCCATCTGGGCTCTGAATTGCTGTGACAAGGTGTACTCAGTAGTCTTTGTTCTGTTGATCTACATGTGACGGGTTCGGTCACAGAGATCCCCTTGGGACTGTCACCTGATGTGCTGAAATTACCTCTGAGCTCGTTTTCCCTGCCAGCCTGGGACTCCAGAACCCTGTCTTGTTGATCCAGACACGCTAGCCTGCTGCAACCCAGACCCAGGGTATGGTCCACGCCCCCAAAGCTGCAGACTTAACGGAAAACAGCTCAGCAGGTACCTATCTCCAGCACCCAGACACCCAGCTCTGAATGGGATCCAAACCCCAAATAAATCCGTTTTACTCTGTATAAAGCTTATACAGGGTAAATTCTTAAATTGTCTTCCCTCTGTAACATTAATAGAGAGATATGCACAGCTGTTTTCTCCCCCAGGTATTAATCACTTACTCTGTGTTTTTTAATAAACAAAAGTGATTTTATTAAGTATAAAAAGTAGTATTTAAGTGGTTTCAAGTAATAACAGACAGAACAAAGTAAGTCACCAAGCAAAATAAAGCAAAAACATGCAAGTTTAAGCCTAATACATTAAGAAACTGATTACAGGTCATCTCTCACCCTCAGGGATGTTCCAATAAGCTTCTTTCACAGAGTAGACTCCTTCCTAGTCTGGGTCCAATCCTTTCCCCTGGTACAGTCCTTGTTAGTTCCAGCAGATATTTCAGGTGGTAAACAGGGAATTTCTCATGGCTGGCCTCTCCTTGTCCTGCTCCACCCCCTTTTATAGCTTTGGCACAAGGAGGGGAATCCTTTGTCTCTCTGGGTCCCCACCCCTCCTTCTAAATGGAAAAGCACCAGGTTTAAGATGGATTCCAGTATCAGGTGACCTGTTCACATGTCCTGTGAGACCCCAGCCTACATCCTTCCAGCCTGTCCCACGGGTACACAGGAAGGTTTGCAAGTAAACAGAGCCATTTACAGGTCATTGATTCTGAAGCACCCTTAATGGCTTCCACTTAATATGTTTACAATAGTAATACAAATTTATATTTTCTTCTCCTAACTCCAGACATAGAAATAATACATGCAAACAAATAGGATGAACACACTCAGTAGATCATAAGCTTTGTAATGATACAAGAGACCTTTTGCATGAAGCATATTCCAGTTACATCATATTCATACTCATAAGCATTATGGAGTGCAACGTCACACTACACATGCAAAACTTCATCTGCGTCTTGCATGTGTGTGCGTGTCCCTGTTCCAAACAAAGCCAGTGAAGACAGGGACATTCAGAGGATTCAGGGGGCCTTGGGCAAAGCAATTTTGGGGGCCCCTTCCATAAAAAAAGTTGCAATACTATAGAATACTATATTCTCGTGGGAGCCCCTGCAGCCCCGGGGCAAATTGCCCCACTTGCCCCCCCTTCCCCCCGCAGGGGGCCTTGGAAAAAATAAACATTTAAAAACCTTCTGCATCTCTGCACAAACCCAGTTTTGAGAAAACTTATTTTCAAGTCACCTTTACAAGGTATCACTGGTTCTCAGCATCAGCTAGTGCTAAAAGGCACTAAAGCTCATTAAAAGGGTTGGACAAATATTTTCCGTCAAAACTTTTTTTGGATTGAAAACAAGGGGTTTTAAAAAAGCAGAAAAAAAGCACGGACAATGTCTGCTTTCCTTCCAAATCTGTTGGGTTTTTTTAATTGAAAAGCTGAAATTAGTCTGCCAAAACCTGAACATGGTTTGGGGGTTCAGAAGTGTGTGGCCAAATATTTGCTGCTTGCTGTGTTTGATTGTTTAAAGAAACAATAAAAAAATTCTGCTTAAAAAAAAATCCAAAACTTTTGAACCACCTCAGCTTGTGACCAAACGCCTGAGCCCATCCAATCAGAGATTTTTCCAGGTTTCTGATACTCTGCTGGCTTCCTTGACTCATATCTGTCTCCGTAACTTTGGGTTCATTTAGGCTAGAACATAAGAACATAAGAATGGCCATACTGGGTCAGACCAAAGGTCCATCCAGCCCAGTATCCTGTCTACCGACAGTGGCCAATGCCAAGTGCCCCAGAGGAAGTGAACCTAACAGGTAATGATCCATTGATCTCTCTCCTGCCGTCCATCTCCACCCTCTGGCAAACAGAGGCTAGGGACACCATTCCTTACCTATCCTGGCTAATAGCCATTAATGGACTTAACCTCCATGAATTTATTGGTTTCCTAGAGACTGGCTCCATGGGGCCCCTCACAAACTGGAGACGGTTACTGTGGGTTTGTCTTTAGTATAGCTTATGTACATACTCCACGAACTGAGCATTTGAGCTTGTTCCAGAATCTGGGATGAGCCTATGTTGTGAAAACTGAAATGCTCAAAATAGCACATGCATGTGAATGGACACAGGGTGATAAAATTAAATTAACTCAGGGGTTCTCAAACTGGGGGTCAGGACCCCTCAGGGGGTCACGAGGTTATTACTGGGGGTCGCGAGCTGTCAGCCTCCACCTCAAATCCCGCTTTGCCTCCAGCATTTATAATAGTGTTAAATATATAAAAAACTGTTTTTAATTTATAAGGGGGGGTCACACTCAGAGGTTTGCTATGTGAAAGGGGTCACCAGTACAAAAGTTTGAGAACCACTGAATTAACCCCCCTGGAGCCTCGGTGAATGCAGGGGAGGGGGGTCTCCCTTGGTAGGGTTGGGAAGGAGGTAGGTGGTGTATGATATTGCTCTTCTCATGTGATCCCTCCCCCATGGCTCTCTTGGCTCTATCACTGTTAATCTAAAGTGGCTAATTTTAAATGAAGCTACCCTCCCCTGACATGAATCTCCCTATGGCACTGAAATTAAATGTAGACTATAATTTGGCATTTGAGAAGTGAAAGGGATGGTAGCCCTAAGGGAAAAGATAACAACTTGGCTCATTGTGTTAAATAGCTGTCTGCAAGCCTCAAACTGCAGAATGAGCTTTAGGGTAGGGAAGGCTGTGCCTCCCCAAACAGTCTGGCCCTGCCCCCTATCTGACCACCACCCACTTCCTGCCCCCTGACTGCCCCCCTCAGAATCCCCGACCCACCCTGCTCCTTATCCCCTCACGGCCCCCCCCAACCATCTCCCTGGGACCCCACCCCCCACCAACCCCCCCTGTCCTCTTACTGCCCCGACCCCTATCCACCCTCCCCCCATGCATCCTGACAGACCACCGGAACGTCCACGATCCAACCCCCCATTCCCTGTCCCCGACCAGCCCCCCCCAGCAGCGCTGTCCAGGGCCACTCCTGGGTTACTGCTGCCTCTCCCCTCTTTCGGAGCCTCAGCGCGCCGCGTCCAGGAGCTGCCCTGGCCCCTGGACAGCGCTGCAGTGGCGTGGTTCCGGTGGGACCGGAGCTCGCAGCCCCGCCTCCTTACCACGTGGCTCTGACTCAGTGGGAGGAGCTCAGGCTCCGCCGGAGCCACGCCGCTGCAGCGCTGTCCAGGGCAGCTCCTGACGCGGCGCGCTGAGGCGCCGGGGGATGGGGGAAGGCAGAGGTGGGGCCGGGGGCCCCTGTGGGGCCCGGGGCCTGGGGCAAATTGCCCCATTTGCCCCCCCCCCGGGCAGCCCTGAGTGAAGATGGGGCCCTAGTGCTCTCTATTTTATCTTCTCTAAATTATGGCCCTTACTTGCACTGGACAACTGCAGTTCTGGCATTTTCCCTCCTGCTAGGAGGGTGCAAGAACTGATTGCAAAGCTAAACTGAGATCAGGACATGCTTGAGTTATGAGTTGCCATTACCCTCTGTCCTCCTCCACTGAACCAGAGGCAAATACTCCTTTGTGACATCCCTTAGCTCCACTGATGCACATTTAGTTCTCCTGTTGCCCAGCATGCAGCTGTGCTGCCAGGTCAGAAGGAAATCATCCAATTATATCTTTGTGATAATAAAGTATTTTCTCTGCCACTACTACTAAAGGGACACATTCTGCCCACTTTATTCATGCAACTGAAGACTAAGGGTACATCCAGACTACCCGCCGAATCGGCGGGTAGTAATCGATCTATCGGGGATCGATATATCGCGTCTCGTCTAGACGCGATATATCGATCCCCGAACGTGCTCCCGTCGACCCCGGAACTCCACCAGGGTGAGCGGTGGTAGCGGAGTCGACGGGGGAGCCGCGGCCGTCGATCCCACGCTGTGAGGACCCGAGGTAAGTCGAAATAAGATATGTCGACTTCAGCTACGCTATTCCCATAGCTGAAGTTGCGTATCTTACATCGACCACTCCCCCACAGTGTAGACCAGCCCTAAGGGAGCTTGCAGGTAGTTTCCTCTGCTGCAGCTAGGGATTCCTTCAGGGCAAAAGAGTTCACAGTGGATGCAGACCTAGCAAAGCCGATACCTATGCTTTCTTTTCTGCAGCCCTTGGCTCAGGGAGCATGGTATAGGTGGGGGAGTAGGAGTGGCTGAAGTACAGTGCACTCTGGTCATCCCCAGCTGGTTCATGGTCCTTTGGGGAGCTGGGGCAGAGAATCAGGGAGCTGTAATTAGTTCAGTAACAGCTCCTCACTTTGCTACACCCAAAACTGGGCACAGCAGAAAATCTGCCCCATTGGGACAGCTCTCATAAGTAGGGGTCTAGTGAATTCGCAGAAAATCATGTCATGGATTGTGAAATCTGGTTTAAACTGTGAAATCTGGTCTCCGGTCACCCAGCTCTGAAGGCAGAGCGGAGAGTGGCAGCTGCTGGTCAGGCGCCCAGCTCTGAAGGCAGCTCCGTGGCCAGCCCACCTTACTTCTCTGCTGCTGCTGCTGGCAGCAGTGCTGCCTTCAGAGCTGGGCGCTTGGACAGCAGCCACTGAACTCCTGCTGCCTAGCTTCAGGAAGTGGTGCTGCCAGCAACAGCAGAGAAGTAAGGGTGTCAATACCACGCGCCCCACCCCCCAATAGGTTTGCAACCTCCTTTTGGGTCAGGGCCCCCAGTTTGAGAAATGCTGTGGAGAAATCACACATTTTTTGTGGGTTGGTCATGGCATAAATAGCAAATTTCGTGGATATGATGCATGGTGTAACACATCTGCAAAATTTGCTATTTATGCCATGACCAACCTGTGAAAAATGTGATTTTTTCCTCTGATTTAAGTAGATCTCCTACTCATAAGTAAAATATGTAGGGATTTGGTCCAGTATCCCCCATCTGTAATGGAACAGCAAGTTAAAAGATGGGTGTGGTTAATCAGAAAATCTGGAATGAAACTATATGGGATAAAATATATTAAACAAAATCCTGTGGAGATTTTTAAACATGGGGCAGCTGCATCACAGAGAGAACATTACACGTATGAGTGCCAATTAACTACTGTATGTTACACTTTAAAGGGAAACTCTCAGGTTCAAATCTAGTCATTTTTAAAAGAGTTCAACATTGTACAGAGTGCTTAAGCCCCTTTGCCCATTTTGATTGTTTTACAGTCACATTTTCTTTGTTTTAAAAATGCTTGTCCTCTCCCCTGTTGCTGTTTGAAAGTTTCCCAACAACAGGAGAACCTGGCTAGTTGAAGGTACATGCACAGAGAACCTAAGGCTATTAATGCACCTTCCAACACATCTCTCACCTTTTGAAGTAGGATATTGAGGTTAGAATAATTCTGATTTGATTTTTCAAAGAATTCAAACAGTTTAAATTCTGGGAATTTCTAGATGCTCCTTCACATTTTAAAACAAATGCAAAATGATGCACAAAATCTCACTGTACACAAGACCTTATGTAGTTCTTCTGGACTTTTCCAGAACAGAAGTTGGTTTTAGTTAATGCTATTAATGCTGTTTGCATCACTCAAACTAGACATGTCAGCAGAGATGTGTAGATATCTGAATGCTACCTATAACCTTTAAATAGGAGAACCTGATAGCCGATAAACCCTTAAAGCTTCGGTATGGAAATATTAGGTCTGATCTCTTGCAGCTAGCCGCCAGAGGGCACTATTACTATACAATATAACTAAAAAATCCCCAACACATTTTAAATCAGATAAAGGAATTCTGATCTGAAGAAGGGCTCTGTGTGGCTTGAAAGCTTGTCTCTTGCACCAACAGAAGTTGGTCCAATAAAAGATATTGCCACACCCACCTTGTCTCTCTAAAGGAATTCAGAGGCAGTTTCAGGGGAGTCTAAATACACTGCAGATGTAATATTGAAAGGAACAGTACTGGCTGCACAGCTCATACAGAACTTTCAGTCTGCTAGTCAGTGCTTACCTAGCCTTTCGGAATCATCGTGGGCCCTGGTTAAAAAGGAAGGTATGATAAACACAGGGGGGGAAAATTCCACTGCTGCTAGATAGTTTCAGATACTGTAGTAAAATACTCATCTGTAGCAATGTCCCTCCCTCATCACCTCTTCACATTTTGTTAACCCGCCAGCTAATCAACTGCAAGGTTGAGCATTTGTATCTGAATCTCTGGCTTTTTTTTCCTCACTGTAACCGGAACTGTTAGTGGAAACCATGTTTAAGTATGGCTGTTAGGAGATTCTAGCATTATTGCCCTGTTCAGGTGGCTAAACCTTGCAAACTTTGGCTTTCCATTGATACAGTAGACTTCAATAGGACCTACTTGTTTGAGTAAGTCAGCCGAACTGTACTACAGACAACCTTCTCTGTCCCCTTCTGAAGTATACAGAATGGTTTGACAACACAATTCTAACATGGGTTAGGCAAAACCAAATCTGTCCACAGTGATTTAGAGAAATCCTGCCACTGACCTGCTTACAATATTATTCGAACTTTAGCGTATGCAAGACCTTATCCGTATTCTGCAACCGACATACTGTACCTAAATTTTAGCCCAGTTATGTAACACTCCATTTAACCTTCTGTACTCCAACTTGGAATTATGTTGTAAATGGGTAAGGGAACAAGCATGTTGTAACTTGCTCCCCAGTTACAGCTGTAGGGTAAAGCTGTAGAGAGCAAGATGTCTTACTTAATTTATATGTCTCTAAAACTGCTCAGATTATTTTTTCTCATGGTTTCAGAGATCTACTGCAATACATTCTGTGCTCTCCCTTTTAAATGCTCAATATGGTCTTTACGGTGTGGATATATTTCCCACCTGACTATAAATCCCAAGCAAAACTAACAGAAATGATCTGAAACAGGTAACAAATGCATTTTCTTCTGAACATAGTTTTCCTATAGATTTTAAAATGTAAATGTGTATGACACCTCATATGAGGAGAGGGGAGTTCCTAGGGAATCAATGATTAGATTACTGCACGACAAGGCTTCCCAAACTTCTCCAGCAAAATTGCCTATTTATAATGAAAGGTTTTTTTCCTGGATATGAAATCTTACACTGCATGTGCTCCATTTTTTTTATAAGGCAGTGTTGTCTAGTAGATAGAGCACTGCCCTGGAACCCAGGAGACCTGGAATCTATTCCCAGCTATGCCACTGGCCTGTTGGGTGACCCTGGGCAAGTCACTTCCCAGGCACTCTGTGCCTCAGTTTCCCTGACTGGAAAATGGGGTAATGATACTGACCTCTTTTTATGAATGCTTTGAGATCTATGGATGGAAAAACGTGCTATGTAAGATCTGCGTAGTAGTATTAAATGTCTTTGTATGGAATATTAGGGGCTCTGGATATTTATCCTGTAGATATCTAGGGGCTTTAAGTAGTTGTGGTGAGTACTTGGGATTCCTACTTGTAAATAATTAGCAATACAAAACTAAGCAACCAGAGGAGCCTCCTCCTGAAGAAAGGTTTGAAAACAGTGCTATTTGTGTATGTACAAAGCAGGCACCTGGATACAACTGGATACAGGTGAGCTTTGCTTTCGGTATGTGCACATGGCTAACAGTGTGCCTAGCCAGCTCAGTATGTGCAAACCAGGGATTTGAGAGTGCATGCTGAAACATGAAAACTAAGGAGGCATCACACAGCCTAAAAATCAGGCCTTTAGATTTTTCAGATTTCTGCAATTACCTGCATTCGACTCTCAAAATAGTAGTCCAAGTCAGCCTGATCTAGTTATGTTGTTTTCAGCGTTATTGTGGCCAGGTGGGTCCCAGGATATTAGCGAGACAAGGTGGGAGAGGTAATATCTGTTTATTGGACCAATTTCTGTGAAAGAGACAAGCTTCCGAGCTTACACAATGCTCTTCTTACCTTTCCCAGACCTGAAGAAGAGCGCTGTGTACGCTCAGACTTGTCTCTTACCACCAGAAGTTGGTCCAATGAAAAGATATTACCTCACCCACCTTGTCTGATCTATCTATGGCTTTTAGTGCACCTATCACTGCAATAATTGCTGACTCTCTACAGCAGTTTTTGTTCTTTATGAAAACTGTTGTGAGAGAAGAAAGCATTTCCTTTATGCTATTTTCAGTGTTATCTGAGACCCCATAATATTTTGGGAGAGTCTGTCTGAAACTGTACCTGGTATTTGAGGAAATGCAAGTTTTATTTTCTGTATGTGCCAAAAATCCTTATTAAGACACGGTACTTACTTTATCATGTGTCAAACTTCAAGTACATGAATAGACTTCACTGGAACTATTTCATACGCAGGTGAGTATGGTATGTGCTGAAGTACCAGGCTTGATCAGGGTCTTAATCTTTCAGCAGAACAACACTTAACAGGGATATATTCACATCCCACTGATGCAAGAATTACTTACGTGAATACTTCGAAACCCCATCCTGCTATAGCTGTGAAAATCCTTGGGCTTAGGTCCCTGGCTGGGTTCATGGCACAGCCACTGTTCATTCCCAAGGAACAAGTGAGCAGAAGGATAAGAAGTCCAACTGCAATTGGTTCCAAGCCCTTTGGTACACCCATATTTTTGGTGTCAAAGATAGCAAAGACAACCAGAACAAGAAGAGCTGTTGACATCACCTGTCCAATGAAAAGAAAATATATTGAATAAATATACACATAAGCTTTAAATAGAGAGGGGGGCCGTCTGGATCAGAATCTGAACTTCCCCAAAATTTGGTGAAGTTTGGATTTGATGATCAGATTCATCCCATTACGGAGAGATGACAGAGCAGCCCAGTTGCGATCCCACTGTCCCTGTAGTTCAAGGTGATAGGAATATAGTCTGGTTTGTCCCCTATTAGCAATAAGCATCCAAAATAAAAAAATCCAACTCCACCCAAATGTTCATCATTTGTAAACACATAATAGAAAGGTGCCCAAGCAATAATAGATATAAAAATACTGAAAAATGCAAGCGGAGAAATGCAATGTAAACTGAAGCTGCTGGTACCTGGCAGATCACATTCCTTTATGCAATAATTTTGCCAACACAAAACTAATTGCTTCAGATTTCTGCTTTGCTCAGCAGTCCCTGTTGCACATTTTGATAGTCAGTTGAAGTGACTATTTAAACACAGCATCCATGCACATTAAAAATGTTGCTACAGAACCATTTGCTTATGATGGGCTTAATCCCGCAGACTGTGTACAGGCAAAACTGCCATTAGTCAGCCCAGTGTGCTTACCTGGAAATGTATCCAGGGTTCCTTTACTTGCTGTCTAGGATGCTTCTGAAGAATAAGTTTCAGAGTAGCAGCCGTGTTAGTCTGTATCCGCAAAAATAACAGGAGTACTTGTGGCACCTTAGAGACTAACAAATTTATTAGAGCATAAGCTTTCGTGGGCTACAACCCACTTCTTCGGATGCATATAGCGTGAAATATATTGAGGAGATATACAGATCTTGGGAGACAGACCTGTCCTCGCTTACAGACAACCCCCCAACCTAAAGCAAATACTCACCAGCAACCACACATCACTGAACAAAAACACTGACCCAGGAACCTATCCTTGTAACAAAGCCCGATGCCAACTCTGTCCACATATCTATTCAAGTGACATCATCATAGGGCCTAATCACATCAGCCATACCATCAGGGGCTCGTTCACCTGCACATCTACCAATGTGATATATGCCATCATGTGCCAGCAATGCCCCTCTGCCATGTACATTGGCCAAACCGGACAGTCTCTATGCAAAAGAATTAATGGACACAAATCTGACATCAGGAATCATAATACTCAAAAACCAGTGGGAGAACACTTTAACCTGTCTGGCCATTCTTTAACAGACCTGCGGGTGGCTATCTTAAAACAGAAAAACTTCAAAAACAGACTCCAACGAGAGACTGCTGAGCTGGAATTGATATGCAAACTAGACACAATCAACTCAGGACTAAATAGGGATTGGGAATGGCTGAGCCATTACAAACATTGAATCTATCTCCCCTTGTAAGTATTCTCACACTTGCTTCTTATCAAACTGTCTGTACTGGGCTATCTTGATTATCACTTCAAAAGTTTTTTTTCTCTTACTTAATTGGCCTTTCAGAGTTGGTAAGACAACTCCCACCTGTTCATGCTCTCTGTATGTGTGTATATATATCTCCTCAATATATTTCACTCTATATGCATCCGAAGAAGTGGGTTGTAGCCCACGAAAGCTTATGCTCTAATAAATTTGTTAGTCTCTAAGGTGCCACAAGTACTCCTGTTATTTCTGAAGAATAAAAATCACCTTTCCCACCCCCTGAGTACTTCATACAGTCACAGCTAGCTCTGCTTGATTCTAGTTAACTTTACGTAAAGTGTGTGTGTACATAGACACAAAGGACGAGACTGTCTGAACAGAAAGCAAAGGACAAATCTTAGAAATGTAGAGAAGGAAGTGGCTAGATTTGTTTACAAGCCTGAGAGAGAGAGAGAGAGAGAGATGTCCCCCAGTGTCTAAGTACTCATCTACACTCAGGTTTTTGTAGTAATTTAGCTATTTCAGTTAAGAGTGTGATTTTTTTTACCGATATCATTAAATTGGTACAACTCCTAATGTGGTAAGTTTTATATACCAGTATAAAGGTGACTTATGCTGATACAGCATATTCCCCTAAATTTACAGTTTAAAAAAGAGAGAGAGAGAGAGAGAGAGAGAGAGAGAGAACCTTTATTCTGGTATTACATCCCAAACCTACATTTAAAGAACAATAAGTTTACAAAGTTAAGCACTCAAAAGTTAGGAAATGCCGGAATTTTCATTGCCTGTACAACCTTAATTTGGGCCCTTTGTGCATATGACTTATGACATAATTTTTAATAGAGCTGCATGGAAAAACTTTGACAAAACAGTTTTCTGTCAGAAAAGACAGTTCTGACAAAATCAAAATACTTTGCAAAATTGAGTCAATTTCCCCAAAAGTTTATTTTGGAGAAAAACCTGGGGGGGGGGGGGGGGGGTAGATGGGGAGAGTTCTGACAGTGTCAAAACGTCCAATGTTGACATTTTTGGAATGCAATTTTTTTATTTTATTTTTTTGCTTTGAAATGACTTTTCATTTTGAATTTTTTTGGTATATCATGTTTTTAATATAAAATAAAAAAGTACTTTGTTGCAAAATATTGATCAATACACTACAATTTTTTAAAAATTCATTTGCAGAGAATTTTGGAATGTTCAGGTTTTGTTCAGATTTGAAATGAAGCCATGTTTTGAAAATCTCAAAATCCTTCACAAAATGGAATTTCCATCCTTTTGACAGCTCTAGTCTTTACATACATAATCACATGCTATTTTTCCACAGTGCTGGAGAAGGCAAACAGAGGGATTAGAGGCAGACAGCAGGTAAGAAATCATGCTGTCATTGAACGAGGAGGTGAAAGTTTTGGAAGGGGTGGAGAAAGGTGGAGGTTGTGGTGAATCTTCTCAATTTTTCTTTAATCATCAAAAATTTGTGCAGAGCAGGGTGGGGTGAAGAGGCATCTATGAAGGAGTTAAAGGTAACAAATAAATGACTGCGGTTCTAGGAGTAAACTTCTATTTAGCAAGGGATAACATACATGTACCTAATGGGCCAGAACCCCAGCAGGTATAAATTAGTGTACTCCCCTGGAGACAGTGGAGCAGTGCTGATTTGCATCAGCTGAGGATCTGGCTGAATACATTGACAAACATAAAATAGTAGAAGAATTCCAAAGACTGTGTGGATAAGAATAGCTATTATCTGGGGTTTAACATGGCTCTCACCGCTGGAAAGAACAATTTTAAAGAGTTTTGCTTGCAGTCTGAATGAAATTTTCTCTCTACAAGCAGTTATATCTTGTCATTACTATAATGCATAACAAGGAGTGACCAAAATGATAAACTTGGCCACAGTTAGACTTTTAATTGTTTTTTTTTAATTGGCCAATTTTATGTTTTTCAACATTTTGTTTCTACAATCAAGACAACAAATGTAACAAGACTAGGTTTTTTTTTGTTTTTCTCTGTGTACTTACTTGATCTGCAAATCCACTTATCAGGGACAGATGTGGAGCTGGATAAGTTGCAAAAATATGTGCGGTTGCATTAGATCCTGTAACTATAAGCTCTCCACCACTGTAGTTCATGAGTGCATCTACAGAAAACATATCCATTGCCTGGTTATGCTTACTTATCAACATTACATACAGTGGGAATTGCACATCACATTCTCATTTGGAAGCTATTGGATCCAGTTTTATTTATGGCCGAGGAATGATAAAACCACCTCCTCCATGTCTCATTTCCGCTCCTGTGCATTCAGGCACTGTAGTGCACCTCTTGTCTCTTACGGTCCATCTTTCAAATCCAGGCTCATGTGTTCCTTCTTTCTGATTGCTCGCCCCAAACGAGTGCTTGGAAAAGTTTCCTGGTCTTGAACACATTTATATTGTTCTGCAAAATGTTTCTAGACCTGACATGACATCTTCAGATATCCGATTTCAGCAGCATTCTGATTTTACTGTTGTAAAACCATTCAGGTTACCAGCAGCCAGGGGAAAATGCCACATTACTTTTTGCATTACATTACATTATATAGTCCCTTGCTGTGGTGAAGGAACACTCCTGAGAGATCTCTGGCCCCAAAAGAGCTTGCATTCCCTGCTCTGTGTGAGGGCTTTACTTCAACCAACTGCCAGACATTTCTTCTGATACCCGAACATCTGCCTGCCTGGAGAAAGGGAGTCACTTCTCTCAAATGTTGCCATTCCCCAGCCAAAGAATTCAGTTCCCTGGAAGGACCTGCTTGGTGGCATGGGAGTTGGTGCCTTATTACCCTTAATTTCTCTATCTAATTTAGTGTTTACCAATGTCTTCAGAGTTGCATTCCTTTCCCAAATTATAGTCCCTCCTAAAAGAAGGTCTAAAGCCTAAAAGAAAAGACTCTCATTTTCCTAGCCATCCAACCTACTTTTTCTTTCAAATAGCAGACAGAACATGGTTAGTTATCTCTTATCTTTTTATCTGTATGTAAGGTATTACCACTTCTAGCATTGGTCTTCATTATGGCCAAAATTTTTTAAAGTGACTTGTGATCGATTCTTGGGTGCTAAACCTGAGACACTTTGTAGGGACCTGATTATCACGATGTGCTAAGCACCCACCTTGTGAAAGTCAGGTCCCTTTAAGGTGTCTCAAGTCAGACATCCAAAATCACCCATCAGTTTTGAAAATCTTGGCTGAGAATGGAATATCTTCTTGTCATACTACAGCTGCAGCATGGTATTATGGGGGAAACTCATTAGGGCAGAAAGAAATGAGGACTCCATTATATTTATCAAAATAAGGTATTTTAATGTAAAACTTCCTGTAATTTGACTTACAAAATTTGAGGTAACAAAATTCTGGTCCTAAAGATCCAGCTTTCCAGATCTCCTGCCTGGATCCTAACCTGGAATGAGCTATTACTAGAACTGGGTCTAACTTGGGGTGGGCTCCAAGGCCATGGAAACCTGCATTAATAGTCCCTTTGCTCCACCTTCCTTTTGCTTCAGCCAATCAGCCCCCTCCGCTGCCCATGCGGTGGGGCAGGGGGTTCATAACTTTTTGTCTGTGAGTTTGTAGTGTGTTAACTATCTAAAAACAACTTGCCACCTTGGCACCCTGCCTGACAAGGAGGAAGGAAGGGGTCACCAACACCAGGGACCCATGAAAACAAACAATGAAAACAAACTGAGCATTGCTTTCTGTGCCACACTCCTGCCTTCAAGTGGTGCTATGGGAATGTAGAAATAGCCTCACCTCTCTCATAATGGAGGTCACTGGTAAGTATTGCTGGCTAGAGCCGGGGGAGACCCAAAATGGTTTTAGAAACTTCTTAGAGGTAAGAGTGCCCAGGTCTCTACTTTTTGTAATAAAAGGGCAAGCTGAAGAAAAAAAACAACTCTGCTGTGTATACCCCATGGTTGTTTTTTCTTTCTAGCTTTGTGTAGAGTTGAGATTAGTTTAACTGTGAATGGCTTTTGGGTTAGCCCTTGATTAGTTGACCCCTCCTCAGGCTTCCTCCTTCTCATTGGTGGATGGTTCCATCACAACTATCTACGAATAAAAAGGGAAAAGAAAACTTTTTAACTGTGCCCTACTTTTGTTTAATTCTGTATATCTTTAAAAATTCCATATGTACATCAGTCAGATTATCACAGAATCACGTTGTGTGAAGTACCATCTCTCTCTGGGACATCATTGGTGGTGAAGAAAAATAGCACAGGCAAATGAGGTAGAGTAAAATTATAAAAAGCTCCTAAATCCCACTGACTTTCATATAGGCTTTGGCTCCTAAGTGCCTAAATCACTTTTTAAAAAGAACGAGGAGTATTTGTGGCACCTTAGAGACTAACACATTTATTTGAGCATAAGCTTTCATGGGCTAAAACCCACTTGATCGGTAATAGCCCAGCTTAACTGATGACTCTTGTTATGGTTGGTATGGCAACACCCATTTTTTCATGTCCTCTGTGTATATATATATCTTCCTACTGTATTTTCCACTGCATGCAGCCAATGAAGTGGGTTTTAGCCCACGAAAGCTTATGCTCAAATAAATTTGTTAGTCTCTAAAGTGCCACAAGTACTCCTCGTTCTTTTTGCTGATACAGACTAGCACGGCTACCACTCTGAAACCTGTCACTTTTTAAAATGAGACTTAGGCTCCTAAGTCACTTTGGTGCTTTGGAAAAGTTTACCTGGCTTCAGGAACCACAAGCAATAGTATAATGGGAGGAGCATATATGGGTGTAGGGATTGAACAAGGACTAAAGGAGAGAGAGAGGAGAGGGCCTAGGGAAATTGGAGAAAAGAGAGTTCCTGTAATCCTAGATCCTAGGAGACAGTGGCTGAAAACAAAGAAAAAGAGCTTTCATGAAATACAAACACCTACAGAGATCAACAGAATTAAGGATGGGACCACAGAAGCATGGAGTGAGTCCTTTTAAACAAGAAGCAGTGGTTAAAGAAATGACCTAGTCCTGGAGGATTTATCTAGCCAGGGAGGACTATAAATATACAGTCTGATATTTTATTTTTCTATTATGCCTCAACATGTCATAGAGAGAAGCATGGTCCAGACAGAGTGGGGAGTAAGAAATTCCTGCATTCTAGTCTTGCCTCTAATATGTGACCCTCTGCCTCAGTTTCCATCTCTAAAATAGGGTTAATACCTAGCTCAAAGAGGTGGTGTGAGATTTAGTCAGGTGGGACTTGATCTCCCAATCTGTAGCCTCACTGAACAACGTTGGTGTTACTCATATAAGAGCTGTTGGATCAGTCCTTCAATATTTCTAAAGTCCTTGCAGGAGAAGAAGCCCTATATACATGCTAAGAATTAAATAAGTAAAAGTCTTTGTGAGAAATACATGTTCTTAGAGTATCTAATTTGCCAAGAATGAGTCATTTTTCTACATTTCAGAACTTTTTCTGTTTTCTGAAATGTTAGTATTGTCGAACACTTGGGAGGTGAGAGCCTTCCCCCATAGTTCTTCCTTTCTCTTTTGTGACATAGGCCCCAGTCCTGCAATGAATTGTGTGTGGCAGACCTCTGTGCCTGCTTGAAACTCATTGAAGCATCAGGGTGTCAGAGATTTCCTTACTTCTTGCAAGTCCTATAGGTGTGTCTACTATATACTCACCATAATAAATCCCAAAGACAGCTGCTGCTCCAACGAATGCTCCCAGGAATTGTGCTAATATATAAAAAGGTAATTTGGTCCATTTCAACCTTCCAGTTGCACACATGGCTAATGAAACGGCTGGGTTTATGTGACCACCTGAAAAATAAATCACAAAATAATACCAATAATATAGATAACACAGAGAAATAGGAGGCAGTGGAGTGTTTGTAAAAATGTGAGCACTTTTGAACACTAGACCATGTGCCTAGGTTTGCTGGGTAAGGGGTTATTTTGCTACCTCTCACTCTTCTCAGTATTTGGGAGGAGGGGGAGTCAGTAGAATGTTATTGACTGTTCATTCTGTTTCCCAAGCATTTATTAAGATTAAGAAGTAACGTTGACTTGGTCATGCTGCAAATCTTGATCTGGATTCTGGGCTAATCTGAGCTGCACTCAGGAGAAGGTGGCATTAAGTCATCTTTATGCTCCCCTCTTTGATTCTGGGGCTGGATGGGAACTGAGCCTTCCCTGGCATAAAGTAAAATCACCTCAGACTGCTCAGGTCGTGCTGACTAGAGGCTATCTGGAATTGAGATCACCAGTGAATAGACGCACCCTTATACCTCACTGGTGAATAGACGCACTCTTACCTCTCATCGCACCCTTACCCCTCCCCACACTCCTATGCTGAGTTCAGGAGGGCGTGTGGCCAGGGAGCTGCTGTGGTGACCCTGTGTAAGCAGAGGGACCTATTTTTAAATATTTAGGAATGCATTTGTGACAGGGACTGTGTAAGTACCTAGATATTTAGGAAGGACGAGATTTCTCCAATAGCTGAGTTGACTGTAACAACTTCATTATCAAAATCTGAATCGTGTTGTTTATTACGTCATGTATTATCCACTTCCCTCAACACCTTTTAATCCGCATTGGGGAAAAGTGTTGAATGCTTTTGTAAACCTCATTATTGCTGGATGTGCAGTAGATGCTTAAGAAATGCATATTTCTAGTTACAGTAATAAGCAGACCTCAAGATATTCTAAAATGTAAATATGATGAACTTGGATTTTGCTACAATACCATGTGGTAACTTCCAGGTAATGCCACATTCAGAGATATATTGAGACAAGAAAAATGATGGCCATTGTCTTTGATAAAATGTATATAAGAAAGTGACCTTTGTCAAAGGATAGCAATGGAGAAAGGGTTTCTCTCTGCTATTTCCACGTTTACTTGCACTGTGTTATCATCTTGTGAAACATAAGCACCTATGACACGTGAACAGATAAACACAGATAACAAGTAGGATAAAGACCTCCCTTGTATCCTCTCCAAAACTGTCCCTTGTATCCTTTCCAAAACTGTCATCAGTCTGGAATGAATTCTGAACTCCTCTAATTCTTCATCATAGAGCTAATAGATGGATGGGAGCTTATTTAACAATCCTTCATGCGAATTTCATATGTCCTTGTCTTATCTTTCTTTTTCCTTGCTCTGTCTGAAATGAACAATTTTCTTTTCTTTCAACAATCCCACAATCCCACACCTGTGCTTAGCGGGTACATGCAGGGGAGATGATTATCACCTGGAAAAGGAGCTCATTAGAAATGGCTGATAAAATTAGATCTGCAATGGGCTAGTCTACTGGATGGATTTACCACTGACTTGGGAGAGACTCAAGATTCTTGGTCTTTGAGCCACCTACTGCTCCTTCGAATGACGAAATAGCAGCATTGAGAGGCTTTGGAAAGTGTCATTTCCATTCTAATTCAGCCAGAAAGATGGGGAAGCATCAACAGTGAAATGAGGAAAAAATGTGGGGAGGGGAATTCTCAGGGCATTGACAAGGATGTAGACAGCCCCAGAATGGTGGGAAAAAGGGAAATTCCCTTAAAATGGCATCTAGAAGAAAGCTCGAATTATCCAGACCTTTAACCTTATGATACAGGGAGTTAGAATTTCCTAAAGTACCAATGCAAAGGATGTCAGCAGCACTTAGCCCTGGGAATGCAGGATTCTAGTGAGCCAGAGGGTTTATTAATGAGGCTATGTGGAAACAGATATTCTACAACATATACAAATAATTAGATGTTGGGTTGTCACATCCTATTGACACATCTGCTCTTTCCCAGAGAAAATTTGCTGCATGCAGAATCCCTTCTCAAAGGAAAAGCTTTGCAACCTTGCCACAGATGAGCCCCATATATTTTAGACAGGTCCACATGAATATCCTTTAAAGGTACAAAAAGTGAGATGTGCTTTCCAGGTTATTTTCATAGTGCTGCATTGGAAGACCTAACCTAACTGTATCCACATCACAAGCAACAGCTGTAGTTAATCCTTGCTCAGATTAGAACAGCATTCCTGACATACTGTACTACCAAATTAAGCTTGTGTGATACTGTTGAATCACACTTATCTGTCTGAGTGAAGGTAATGAGATCTGGCTGTTTCACAATACACTGAACCACTTCTTGGTATGAACCTAGAAACATCCTCTGTCAGTTATCTCAATGTATTGTCTGCGTAAAAACACACTAGAGAGGAGAAAACAAACAGCCACAGCAATTCCTTCCAAGGCAACTAGATTTAAATGCTTATTGCTCGGCTGAACTGCCCCTCTTTATCAGTGGTCGCAGTTTCCTCAATCGAAACTAGAGGACAAGGGAACCCTTTAACTTTAACCATGGCAGTCTCCTCTTCACTTGCAATTAATTTTGCTTAAGTTATAAACAAAAAATGCAAGCTTCCCTTTTAGGTGCGAGAGCTAACTCAGAATAAACACTAGAGCTGAAAGCAGGTATACAAACGCTCCCAGGATCAATTTGGTCAGAGCCGAATGGGAGGATATAAGTGTGCTACATGTCGGTACTGTAATGAGTTACCTCAGTGATAGGCACATTAGAGATGCCTGGATAGATTCACTGATTTTATTTATATAGAGACAAGTGGAAAGGTAGACAGAGAAACAAAGGGAAAGTCTCACAGTACAAGAAGAGACTTATTATGGGTTTGCATGTTATTCCCAGATTATGAAGAACATCTGGCATGTTTAAACCTTTTCCTTGAATCCCTTCATCTTTTATTGATTTCTGAAATGCCTGATTCTTAAAAGTTACCAAACTGACGTTATTTTACAAATCTGGGGGGGAGAGGCACGGATGGAGAGGAGGAAGACACTTGCTACTTTACTGACCTGAGACCTAGATCTGTAGTCTGGCTCAGTTCCCCTTGCTGCAGACATGGGGAAGGGGATGGCAAAGGTGTATGTATGTCACCTTTATACATCCCTGATCTAGGGCTGGCTAGTGATGCAAGTTAGAGCAACTTCAGGGTCACTCTAACTTGTACTCAGCTGGGAATCATTGTAGTAGCTGGGTATTGCAGGACTCTACAGCTTTTCCTGGCCATTACCCTAACATGGCTCCTATGCTGTCCAGGGAGCCCTCTCTGCTGAGGAAACCTCAGGGCAGTGGCTTGGCTGGTTTCTGACCTGGTGCAAAGCACTTATTGTAAGGACCAGGATCCCGAGGGGCCTTAGTGTTACGTGTTTAAATCCAGAATGGAAACTGATGGCTGAATTTATTAAATACTGAAAAAGGAAAGTGTGGGGAGGGATGGGGTTAATGGAAGATCTGATCTATCCTCTGCTATAATGGTACAGACAGCAACTTGAAGTTGCTAAATGTGTAACTGATAAGAATACCATGAAACTGGACTGTATATAAATCTGTGAAAGCTGTGGTATGAATGCTTCACAAAAAAAAATGACTTACCAGACACGCCCCCAGAGACATACACTGCCATAGTGACCGCCATTGCAAATCCAACGGATACTGTTACGGTTTCACCCATGGCCCCTCGGCTAAGGACGGCTTGGGCAACAGACCCACATCCGAGCGCCTGTAGTTCAGAAGGGAAAGGTAAAACATGAGCATGCTGGCACCAAGCTGTAAATGAGATCTTACTAGATAGTTTGTAACTCCTGCTTGCTGCCTTAATGGCAGGGGAAACGTGTTAGTCAAGAAATGCAAGTGTTTGAAATCAATGGCATGTGGACAACCAGTACTTCAATTGTGCTGGGTATTGGTTTTCATCTCCCTCAATTCAGTGGCAGAAAGCGTGGCTTGTTGTGGGTAGGAATTCTATCCACCAATGTCCTATAGCAGGGGTCGACAACCCTTCGTTTATTCACTCTAATTTAAGGTTTCGCATGCCAGTAATACATGTGAACGTTTTTAGAAGGGTTCTTTCTATAAGTCTATAATATATAACGAAACTATTGTTGTATGTAAAGTAAATAAGGTTTTAAAAACATTTAAGAAGCTTCATTTAAAATTAAATTAAAATGCAGAGCCCCCCGGACCGGTGACCAGAACCCAGGCAGCGTGAGTGCCACTGAAAATCAGATTGCGTGCCGCCTTCGGCACGCGTGCCATAGGTTGCCTATCCCTGTCCTATATTATAACAGAGAAGGATCTGGTATTCATGGAATAAAAATGAACTTCTAGGTTGGAAGACAAAGTGCAATGACAATGTTACATTTCTCTTTTTGCTTCATTAAAAGGCAGCAAACCTAGCTCTTGTCTCCTAGCTCTACTTATGTTGGGTATACAAAGAATTTTATATGGTCTCTCCCATGAAAATGCTTTTGAGCTCTGTTGGTGAAATTCAGCCCAGCACAGAGCCTGCATTAGAGCCTGCGGGCTGTGTGTCGCTGGAAAGGAACACACCTTCGGGTGCACCAGCCTCACAACATTCAACTTGATTTATTGTGTGAAACATGTTCAAGTTTATATATTTATGTTGACTTTTCTTTCAGACTAAATCCTTTTAATGCTGCCCTTTCTGAAGTCCACCTCCCAAAACAAACAAGTCCACTCCAGTGGCTGGATGCTGATTGGGGAAGATCATTCTGTCTGGTAAGATTTCAGTTCCAATAGGTTATTATAAACAATGAGAAAATGATGATAGAAAATTGTGAAATATATCCCAACAGTTTCTTAGCATGTAACTTTGTTTTGAAACTCTGGATTACACAGTTCAACCAGCAGGTAAAAGAGCAATCTTTGGAGATTTTATTGTGAGCTTATATAATGCTGTCTTGAGATCAGACAACACTCTGTCTGAATGCGAATTGCTAGAATATCATGTAAAAATATTTAAAATGCCAGGTGTCCATAAAATGGACAGGACAGTATAGAGGAGAAGAGGTTGGAACAATTGGAAAGATCCAGCGTTACATAAACAAAGGTCAGAAACAAGAATGAAAGACCAGGACTAATTAAGTTGTGGGCCTAGGTTGGTAGGAGACAAGCTGGAGCAAGTTCTGGAGAAAACAGCCAAATAGATCTACCTGTTTTCTGTTGCCCTGTGCAAACAGCCTGTAAAATAAATAGTTATACATGCTCACTAGTGAATGCCTCTTTCCTTTACCACTTATGTCTACCTTTTCAAAAGTGCTCAGCACCCAACTGCTCCTGTTGAGAGCAAAGGGGATTTGCTGTGTACTGAGCGTTTTGAAAATCTGCCCACTTGTGAATATTTTATTTTAGCACTGTTCTTGGATGTGTGGACAAGCGGAAACACTCACATGAGTGCTTCATTATCTCTGCATTCTCCACATGGCACATCATTAAAATGAGCGTTCTCCATCAGTTCACACGGGGGCGGGGGGGAGGGGGAGAGGCATTCTCACTACGTTAATGAATTTACATTTTATGCTGGTTCTCATCAAGGTCCCAGTTCAGCAAAGCACTTAGACTGATTAAGTCCATCCCAAGTAAGCAAAGCACTAAAGCTTATGCTTAGTTTTAGGCAAATGCTCAAGTCCCACATTAAACCAATAGGGAAGATTGTGAATGTCACAAAAGGCAGTTAGGCACCCAACTCTCACCACAAGTCAGTTTGTGCCTTTGAAAATCTCCTTTAAGCACATTTCTAAATGTAAGCACACACTTAAGTGCTTTGCTGACTAGGGATCCACAGCTGAACTGGGGCCTGGGGCCAACAGCCTGAACACTTCCATTTCCATGTCCATCTGTATCTAGAGGCTAAGGCTCATTGGATAGTAGCATGTGCCTCAGGAGCCAGAGTGCAGTCTGACTCACTCCTTGTTAGGGTGTGAGTGGGATCATCTTGAGCAATGTTAATTACCTTGGTGATTCACGTTCATGTGCATATTCGTTTTCTACCTGTCCATGTGTATGGGATTCTAATTTTTCTTGCTCCTCATGAACGATCACTTTCTTATCTTTACTTAAAAGTGATTCCAAGTTAGCCAGTGCTAATCACCTCTCTTAATCACTGTTGTAATGTTATTGGGAACCACCAGATGGCTGCATTGCAGATGGTCTTGCTAACTCTGTTTATCTGAATGTATATACATTTGTTCTTGGAGAAGTGTGTATTGTGAGAGTGAAGCAAATTCTTTGCACAACCTAAGCAGAACAGCAGTAAAAGCCTATTTTGCCTTAGGCCTACTCTAAACTACAAAAGGTTTGTTGGTATAGCTATCAGGCAAACCCTCCTAGTACAGATGCAGTTTATACCCAGGAGCGCCGCCAGCTTTTCTGCCGCCCTAGGCAGCGGACGGTCCCGCCCCGAAATGCCGCCCCCCACAGAGGCGGCGGAAGGTCCCGCCCCCCAAATTGTAGCGCCCTAGGTGACCGCCTAGGTCGCCTAATGGGTTGCGCTGGCCCTGTTTATACCAGCAAAAAAAGTTCTTCTTCCAGCATAGCTTATACAGGTTCCCCAAGTGAAATCACATTTATGCTGGTATAACTGCATCTACACTAGGGCTTTTGCTATTTTAGAAATGTTGTTGCCAAAAAAAATCACACCCTAACATTACTATATCTGCAAAAAGCCTTTGGCCTGGCCTGTCTGACCCGACTGCATCATCTACCCAGGTGCGGCTGTTGCTTACAGGTTATATGCTCACTCACAAGCAAGCAAAGCATTATGTGGTGCCAAAGCATTGCGGTTGTCAGGATATTTTATAGATAGGGTTGTTGTGTTAGAAAGCAGTAGTATAGGCTATAGCATTGTATCTTGTGAAGCAGACCCACAAATTCCATGCTTCAGTCTGCTTTATGCTATACTAAGAGTGGAACACTTCTGTAATGTATATTCTATCTTGTGTTTTAAGGATGATATACTTAATGATTAGACACTCACAACAAAACCTAAAACAAAATGCATTTTTAATTGTTTTCAAATCTGACTAGTTTTATTATCTTTAGCTACAGCCTGGGTCGTTCAGGCTCATATGCCTGGATTGAAGCAGCTCGAGACTTAGACCACAAGACTGGTGTATTGGAATAGTTGATAGGACCAGAGCTGGTAGAGGATGAGTAAAGCATTGTGCTCTGCAGCTACTTCATTCTTCAGACTTTGTAATGGGGATATCTGAGAAATTGCACCAGGCAAGACCTAGTGAATGACACAGCTTAGAAGTGTAACAAAAAGATCCCAGTATTGCTGTGGTACCTATGTACCTTTCTGCAGGTACAGTTTGTGCTCAGTCAGTTGGTATCCCTCAAGTGAACGGCTCGGCACAAGTTTTGCAGGCTCAAAAAAGAGACCACCTTCTTGAAAATGTGATCCAGTCAGTGTGCGAGAGAGACAACTGGGGTGGGAAGATGAGGGGAGGCAGGGAGTGCTAAATGCTGTCTTTTCTAAATATGTAGTGATGCCCTGGGCCAAGTTTTCAGCTCTAGCCCCTCTGTTTTTGTGCTTGCACCCACAGAAGCAGGCACACAAACTAAAATTTGCACAGGTAGCTAAGGCACTCAATGCCTTGCCCAGTGTGTATGTGTAATGCTTGCCCATGTGCAGTGAATGAGTACTGTCTATCGTGGGCACAGTCAATTATATGCATACCAGGAGCTAAGCTTGCAAGTACTGCAAATACCACCTCATAATATAATTACATAAGCAGCAATTTAATATCTTGGTAATCTCCACTAGTCTGAGCTGAAACTGGACTGGATCATCACATTGTAACTCAATATTTTAAGTTTCCAGGCCAAGTTCAGCCTTCAGTTACACCCATGCAATCTCACTGTTTGAAACAACTGAAATCAGTGGGGGTTGCGTGCGTGTAGTCGAGGGCAGATACCTTTATCTTATCTTGTGTTGCCAAGTTCTCATCTACTCAGCAGTTGTCTGCAGCCTCTTCTGCTTAAATTTGCCCCTGTAGCTTCAGGGCTGACTCTTTTTGTCCCAAAACAAATAAGATTACTGTCGTCAATAACATGTAGTTTGGCTGGGTGTGGGATGGCTGTCTGCACATTCTCTGCTTGCTTTTCAGACATTGAAGCTTTTCCTTTGTCTTGGGTAATATGACAAACATCAGGGGAAGGAGAACAATTGGGCTCCTTTGAGCATAATATCCTTGTTGCTCCCTGGCAGCTTGTAGAACTTTCCCAGACATTGGGGAGACTGAGAGCATACTGACTCCATCTGTGTGATAGTCAGGATTTCTGCAAAGATGTAGCTAATAATAGCATTTTTGGTATTAAAAAGGGTTTTCTGAAAGGTCTAAGTCCAGAACTATAGAGAATATATTTTCTATAGAGGCTATAGTGTCTGAGTCCTTTTAAAGTGCAATTCATAAGTATATATAAGAATGGTATCTCTTCACTCAACAGAGTTGCTTCTTGTGTATTCAGAGTCCTGTCTACTTCCTGTAGTGCCAAAACTAAGTTTATTGCTTTATACCGCTGTTAGCTACAAAGAGACAACACAGTTTAGACAATGAGCTGCATTCTTTTGCATCTTGCGCATCATCATCAGAACTATGCACTAGGCTCCAGTCAGTTACACTTGTGCAAGCCTACAATGGAGTGGCACAGGTGTCGCTGAGGGCAGAATATGATCTCCAGGATCTTTACAACTGCTGATATTGTACAAAAAGGAAAGAACTCAGCACAAACTCAGGCTGATCCCAGAGGTGGCAGTTACAAAACCCAACTTGTCCATGAAGCACTCTTAATCTGGAAGTCATTGAAAAATAATAGTGTCTGTTTTAGTCACTTTTCCGAGGACAGCCACACTTTGATACACACGTTTGCTTGCTCCAAGGATCACTCTAATGCAGTAGAACTTTCAGTGCAGATTTCTTTATGAAGGGAGGACAGCTTCTTTGCCCCTTTCCGACACCAGACCCACCTTCCTACCTTTCTCTGCAACCCCCCGGTAGACATTTTCTGTTGGCAGGCAAAATGCCTTCTCCCTCTTTCTTAGGCAAGGTGGACCTCTTTAATATTTGTCTGGATTATTCTACAGCTGCATCTGGTTCTTTGAGGCTGAGATGCCCCAGAATGCAATGCAGTACAATAGGCTAAAAGTCCTATTATCCCATGAGAGAGAGTCCTTACTGTATCCTAGCTTCATCCATTCTGAGTCTGTGGAAGCAGAAAGATTGTCATGGGAACCTATTGGGAGCTTGGAGGACCATCTCGAAGGGAAAGCTGTCTGACATGACATCCTTAAGGCAATAGCCATATTTCCCCCTGGCTGTTTAGGATTTTGCAGGATATAGGATTCCAGAAAGTCCATCAGGTGGGCAGCTGAAATGGCTGCAAACTGCCCTCTGCTGGGTTGTGGTGGGGAACATGTCTAACCAGTTGTAAGGGACAAGGGTATAGGCGGTCACAGCTGAGGTTTGCCCACCAGGGATGGGAGTTGCCTGGCAGGAGTTGGAGCAATCGCAAGGCCAGGTCCCGTAAACAAGAGTCAGGGTCAGAGTCAAGCTAGGGTCAGAGACTGGAGATCAGAGATAGTACCAGGTTAGAATCAAGAGGCAGAAATCAGGGTTGAAGTCAGGCTGGAGTCAGAGACGGAGATCAGGAGATGAGGCGAAGTCTGGTGTTCCAGCAGGCCAAAATCTGTGTGGCTGCCCCGACAACTTCCTGGGGCTAAGTAGGAGTACTTGGCCAATCAGAGGGCCACAAGGTACAGTCATTCTGGGTCCCTTGGGCAGTGCTTTTTGCGGCACCTACTCTGCACAGTGCTCCCTAGCTGTGCCTTTGCATGGCCTCCCAGTGCCACTGTGGGAATATCAGCTGCCCGGGGCTCTGCAGACCTGAGTTCTAGTCCCTGGGTCCTAACACCAGCGCAGCCCATAAAGTGGTGTCCCTGGCCTGGGATTGGGTATAGCTAGGTTCTCAGGCGATGTGCTAATTTGCGCGTGCCTTTGACAACCTCTGCCAGCTGGGTTCTGGTGGAATGCTCCAGGGAAACTGAGGGTATGTCTAGGCTAGAAATGCGACTGCAGTAGCGCTATAGTGTTAGGCGCTTATTACAGTGATGGAAGGGGTTTTTCTGTCACTGTAGTAAATCCACCTCTCCTAGACGCAGTAGCCAGGTCGATGGAAGAATTCTTCCACTCCCTTAGCCATGTCTATACTGGGGCTTAGGTCAGCCTAACTATGTCTCTCAGGAGAGTGAATTTTTCATACCCCTGAGCGACTTAGCTAGGTCAACCTAACTTTCCAATGTTGAGCAGTCCTGAAGCTGTCCCTGACCTGTGGACGCCTCAAGGAAGAGGGCCAGTGAGAACACCAACAGCCCTTCCCACAGGTTAATTCTGCTACCCTCTTCCATGGGGCATAATAGGCCTTGCTAGTGCTGCAGGGTGTGATCTGCACCTTCTTGTCTCAAGGGCTGAATCTATTCCAAAGCTTAATTTTCTAAAATGAATGCAGACAAAGGAACAGTGGACGTTTCCGATCTGCTCAAACAGTTGACACATGGAAATCTAGTCAATTAAAGAAAACTCAAAAGAACATAGCTGTAATGCAAATCAAACAACTAATTTTTTTTAAACCCTAACACTTCCATGCCCCTCCCACACACCCCTAAAAAATACCCCAAACAGGTTTTTTTTATTCTGAAATGGGAGGAGAGTCAGAGACTCCACTAGGGTCTTTTGTATTGCTGTCAAGCATGTATGAAAGTTGCTTTGCTCAGCTACTGCGGTGACAGACAGCAGTATAATCGAAAGAAAGAAAGAAGTTTACAGGTCCTACCTCTGCCTGTTTGTAAAACCACAAAAATTGGCAGGGGGACAATCACATTTTCCTATTTGAAAAAAATATTTTTTTTCCCTGTTGCTATATGAAGGATCTTCACAAGGAGGGGAAACTGGCTAAATACCTGATTCTACGGGGGAAACAGTGAAATTGATCATACGCAAATTGCTGTCAAATGCACAAAGTAAAACTGAAAATGTAAAGAATATTTTTCTGTGATCTTCTTCAGTTACGGGAATCTTAGGTGGTGGTGTTAATAATACTAGCTAAGCTGTTTTCAGACAGAGAGACAATTATCAAGTCGATGGTATCCCTTTGAAAGTTTTTTCCTTTGTCTATTTTATAGTGCTCTTTCATTTACAATCCATTTACTTGCAAAATCAGCTTTGCTTAAATCGTTATTTTCCATTTGATTTCCTGATTAGCTGTTTTTATAATAAACTGTAAGATCTTTGTGAATAGGGACCATCTTTTTGCTCTGTGTTGGTACAGCACCTAGCACAATGGAGCCTAGTCCATAACTGGAGCTCCTCAGCACTATCGCAATTCAAACCATAACAACAACAGAGGCATGTTTTAAAACAGCTAGTATGTAGGGTCAGAGCTCTGGAAGAATTCAGGGCACAGGATTTTTATGAAGCTTTTTTGTTCTTTCTGGAAAGTCTTCAGCAAAAAGTACTCCTCATCTCCATCTTTTCCAATATCTCCAGTGTTTTGGCTGATATCATTTCTAATTTTCATGGTGCAATAAAAATGTAGTCTACTAGTAAAAAAAAAATCATGTAACTACTTTAAAACCACATGGCTCTTTATCATTAGTTATATATTTAGTTTTGTCCTGCTATTGCAATTTAATCAAACTTGGAGCAATAACAGTGCCATATACATTCTTCTGGAGATCTCCTGGGACACAATCAATATCCTTTCAGGCTCAAATGGATTTCCCTCCATTTGTTTTCACTATCCAATAAAATAAGGTTTGGAATTAAAGCTGATCATTTAAGTAATTAAATAGTATGGACATAAACCCTAAAATGATTATCATTTTGAAAATGTTTCTTTTTAATGGCAAAAAACATTACTACTAGGAGACAGTGATAAACGGTACATTTCATAGGCTCTGGCAGAAATGAGTACATTTAAGCTTTAAAACACATGAAGATCTGGTTCAAATTGCTCTATGTAAAATAAAACATATATATGAGAAATATTGAGCTATAGACCCTACTTCATTTTTTAAAGTAGTGTTTTAAATCTTTTATTTTTGTTCTTGCATGTGTTATAGAGGAGGAATAAACTGTTAAATTGCCCGGGGAAACTGGAAAGGTCTGTACTCTCTCATATTTTACTAATTTAATATTGCCCTCTTCAACCCTGGATACTGAAATGCTTTTCTGTCCTAAACTAGCCAAGACAACCAGTTTGAACCAATTTCTTCGGTGAAAATTATTTTCAGGATCTCACTGGGTTTTAGACATCCAGGAGACGGTCAGAAAAGAAAACACTCTGAAGGAGTTCAGGTTGTATCCTACCTTGCAGAGGTGGAGGGTGTCTGCTTCAAATGGGGGTTGGGATGCAGAGAAAAGAGAAGGAGGGAAGAATTACTTTTTAGCTTCTTGAGAAGAACTAGAATATATTAATTTGGTGTTTCCTTGCAAGTCTCATAATTTATTCTTGTACTGAGAGGTGTCTGTCTCTTTTCCTTCCTGCACCAACTTACAAACATAAAAGCTTAAAAGAAGTAAAAGCATGTTTAACCACAGCAATGCTGGCTGGGGAGTTGTATCACCCAGGCAGTAGTGTCTGCAGGTGTTGTGCCTGTATAGGACAGAAGCTGGCCTGATGGCTCCTGGGAGAGTGGTACCTGAAAAGTGCAGTATGTACTTCCTCCAGGTGCTGGCAAATGAATGGGAATGCAGGGCCTTGGTCATGCTCCCACATGTACAGTCACACCCCATGCTGGGTGTACAATGCCGTTGGTCATTGGCCCTCAGCTGGTTGAACTTTGTTTTCATTCAAAAATAGGATAAATTTTGTAAGTTTAATTTTTTTTGAAATGTTAATAGAACAGTGTGACACGGTAGGTGAGTTAATCTCTTATAGGACCAACTTTTGTTGGTGGAAGGGACAAGCTCTTCCTTAGGTCTGAAGAAGGTAACCAGAGTGCCTAAGCTAAACAGAAGGTGGAATAGATTGTTAAGCATAAAGGGTTCACACCTGCTGTAGAAGACCACTTAAAATGAAGTGGGCAATTAAGGGCAGCAGGCAATAGGGTATGTTACAAAATGTTGTAATGAGCCAAGATAAGTGCACTTGTTAAATCTATGGTTTTTAGCATCCAGCAGAGTTATGAATTTAAGTTCTCTGGCTCTTCTTTTGAGGGTGTTGTGCAGTCACAGTTTCAAGACAACTGCACCTATTTTCTCCCTATGTCGTCCACCCAGGGGCACCCATTTAATTGTTTCCAGCTTCTTGCTGTCACTTCTTCTGGGTAGAGATTTGTGCCTCACTCCCTTCTGAGTGGGGTTTTTAAGGCAGTTCCCTGATTTACAGTGTGATACCCCCAACAAGTCAATCTGCTTAAACAGGCCAGTGGCTGTGCTTTGCTTTCTCTCCAAAGGCTATGACCAGTGTATTGCCTGCAGGTGTAAGTTACCACACTGCTGCTTCTAAGCAAGCACATTTTTTGTTAAGGTAAAAGCATTAGAGAGAGAACATATCAAAACAATAGAAGTTCCTATGTGCATGCTAAAAGGCTTACCAGAGGTCATTGCCTTCTCCAACCAAGGGGTCTGGTAGGTTTTAGTCCTTCACAACCCACAACTGGGTTTTCCCTATGGTTACATCTTAGATCCAGAACCAGAACAAAAACTGGACAGATCAGCCTATTTCTTTATAGTGCTCAGGCCTTTGAGCTTGGCCTGCTGTAACAGGTAATCAGCAGACAATGATACTCTCCTGGAGCTGGGGAATTTGCATTAACCTTTCCCAGGGGACTCCCCAGAAAATCCACTTATTGTTCCAGAAGTCCACACTTGTCTGGCATATTTTCAATATAGTCTTTTTAGAACTGCCAGGTCTGGTATCTGCCACTCCTCCCTAGAGAGGTTCCATACAACCCCAGCCCACAATAATACATAAATTAAGCATAAAAGGTTTTTCAAGAATATTGCAGGAAATTGCCATATCAGTCATAAACCATTTTAGGGATGGCTTAGAAATTAATTCTGCCATTATACAAGGGAATGAACTAGAAGTCTCACAATAATTCCTTCTAACCTAAACGATTCTATGATTTTAACAATCAGAGCGTACTGAAGGCAAAAGAGTGTAAACTCACTTTATAGTGAAAAGTTAATTTCTTGTCTCTCATTATATGTTCCAGGTTCTTGTAACAGTTTGGAAATTTTATTAGTTTAACTTCATTTTATTTATTTTTATTTTCTTACTTAATGGGCCAAATTTCCAAAAGAGCAGCGTCCAAATTTGCGCCTGCAAAATTTGCACCCACATTTTGCACCTACAGTTGAATTGTGGATGTAGTTTTGATTATTTTGCAGTCAGGCTGGGAGAGGCTAATGTACTCAGCAATGTGCATGCAGTTCAGTGCCAATTTTGCTGGCAAAAGTTATATCTGCACAAAGGACTCTGGGCCTCTGTCCTTTGAAAATGTATCCCAGTTTACTTATTGGTACCTCTGTGTTAATCAACAGAAGCCAATGAGATGGGGCTGCTGGTATTGCAAAGATGAACTGAATTCTCTTTTAAAACCTTTGCACAGTACAGAATGCTTGCAGCACCTGAAATTAAAATGTCATATACTGGAAAGCCTGACTACCACAATTTTGCACTTTGGGTAACAGGAAACACAAAGGATTTCCTGTAACTTTTTAAAAAATTATTTGCTGTGAAAAACATTTTAGGTTTGAAAAACATTAGCTAGCCTTACTTCCAGTTCTTCCACTCCACTGCTAACCATTCAGCTCAGTTAGAAAGAAAAACTACAGTGAGATATGAACTGCTGTTTGGAGCAAAAACCTAATTTTGATAAAAGTACAATTAGGGCCAGAAAAGTGACTATGCAAAAATATCCCCCTCACTCAACACAATCTGGTGCCTGTGTGTTGGGCTGACTGTCCTCTTTAGTGACAAAAGTAAGCAATGTTTTTATTACGTTTGACTTCTGTTTGCAAGCAGGTTCAATACATTTGAGAGAGAGAGAGAGAGAGGGATTATTATTTGGCTTGCAGGTCATCAGTAGAATTGCCAACAAAATTCTAGCTTCAGAATCTATGTTACTGGTAAGTTTGCAGGAGCCAGAAAACTTTCTGACCCCAGGTTGAATTTGTGGCATTGGCAGATAGGAAAAAACACAGACATTTTTACTTGTAAAATGCTCTGGAAGTTCAGGACCAAACTGTGTCAAGTTCAAATCATGAGTGATGATTATTGTGTTATTTGTACTACAGTATTGCCAGAGGCCCTACTACATAGAACTCTGTAACGTTGTAGAGCCACTTTTCAGAGTATTACCATACCCGAGCCCAACAATGCATAGAACGTTGTTATAAAGGGTGTTGCCATAGTAAATGATGTATCAAAATTTCAATTATAAATGCATTTTAATCTTTCATTTATAACCGCTTTTTTCTCACTCATGACTAACCCATCCTACTTCAAATCCCTTCTAACTAACCATTCACGTGATGCTTTCTGGAAATTGTCAATTGATAACAGCTAGTAGCTAGGTGGCTATTAGAGGCCACTGATATCTATTTAATTTATATTTTATAATACACAAAAATGACTGAACCCTATCATTCTATAAATAGATAGTCTAACCTCTCTTCAAACTTTGGATTTTTGATCATGACAAAACTTAAATCATCTTTGTTTTTAAAAATATAAAATTTGTAAGTACTTATTCCATAATGTAGGCTAAACACATCTTTCATTTAATAAACAGAAGTAAATAATCAAGATTTAAACTGGCTATTATCCAGTAAACACCACTTTATAAGGACTTCAAATATGGCTTCGCTACTGTGGATCTGCAATACAGTGCCATTCTTAATGTGCACTGGAGTTCATATGGAGTATGGAAGAAGAAAAATGAAGTCAGCTAAATTGTAATGGATTTATTGACTTGATTGTGACTTGACCAGCAGTCAATGATTGATTTGTAGCTTTTTTAGGCAGGAATAAACCAAGATGTGGTATTTTGGTGCAAACCCAAAGAGGAGTTTATTTACAATAGGAACCAGAAAAAAAAGTGGTGAATACAATAATGAAGTGCTTGCAGTTTGAAAACAAGACAAAAGATATTGATGACCACAAGATAAATAGGCATTCAGTCATTAGTCAAACAACTGCTGCTACCTTCCCTCAGCCTGTGCCAGCGTCTTCAACACAGCTAGCATATCGGATCTCCACAGCCAGCAGTCTTTATGCACACAACAAACACCCATCCGTTTCAATGGGAGTTACACAGGAGGCTTTGCAACTTCAACCGCAGACTAAAGCTGTGCAGAAGGACAGCAGCCATCCTAAGTCCTCAGCTCTTCCCCCTTCGAGGTCAAGTTTAAGGGTTTACCTGCACTGCATTTGGGGTGTGTGATTGCAGCATTTTGCAACATACATACCCAAGCTAACTTTAATCTAGCTAGCGCGGGTACCAACAGTACTGAAGCCACTGTAGCATGGACTTCAGCGCAGACCAGTTGCTTGAGTAATTACCTAAGGTTCTGGACAGGCTTGAATGGCCTGTGTTGAAGTCTGTCCAGCTGCAGCTTCATTGATCAGGTACCCACACTAGCAAGGTTAAAGCTAGCTTGGGTATGTATGTTGCAATCACACACCCCAGTTACAGTGTAGATGTACCATGAAACATATACAACATCATCTCCAACTATAATGTACAGTGAAATGTTCTCCACAATCAATAGGAGGACACAGGCAAACAACACACAATCTATATGTAGAGGGAGCCTGCACAACTGCCACCCACTTGCCCTGATATTGCAAGTGGAAGCTTGTGCTCTACTTTAGCAAGTAAACAGGCCCTGCCCCTACCTGCCTGTTGGACTCCAGAGTTATTTGCTCCATAGCCAGTTTTCTGGGAAATTGCTCTCAACAAGAACATTCTCTCGAGAGTGAAAATAAAACAGAAAATACACTAAGTTCATGGAACAAGCGAGGGAAGTCGCTCTTTTGGAGCATTTCACTGCTCCAGTTCAGATGAGCTACACTGGTGTAAACTGGAGTAAGTCTGACTTTACACTGGAGCAGCACATCACCACCACCTTGGTTCCTGTGTAGCTGCATTGGTGTAAGACACCCTTGCACAGACATGACTTTAGAAAAGGGTAAGAAAACAGAAGGGAAAAAATATATGTAGAAAGAAGGTTTAAACCAGAGAGAGGCAGACTAGGCCTATGTAGACCCCTAATGAGAGATCCACTGGAATGAGAGATCAGCTGGAAATCATGTAACCCACCGCTCTGCTCCATTGCTTCTCTGCTCTGTTGTGCCACTGTCCCTGTGCCATCTCTCCCACTAGCCCCATGGAACTCTGGGAGGAAATTTGCCACAGGCCCCACAGCGCGAGGGCTGCAGGCAGCTGCAGGAGCCCTGTCAATGTGGCTCCAGTGGAGTCTCACTGCCAGGAAGCTGTCTGTGTGTGGGAGGTTGGCGTGGGGCAGGGGTTGGGTGCATGCATGTGTGTGGGAGACCCAGATGCAACACGGAAACCCATGGAAAGTCCCAGAGATTTGGGGGCAGAACCCACAGCCTGTTTTGGAGGGGTGCAAAGCCCACCATAATGAGAACGGGGCCAAATGTCAGCCAGAACTGGAATGATCTGGTCCATACTATAGTTTCCATATCCTGGGTGTGCAAAAGTCACATGACACTGCACCTGCTGTGAAGAAAACAGGTGTCTCTATTTTTATATATGTGCTGCAAACACTGCAGACATACCATAACTGGGTGGGCTAAAGATAGACTTTCATCTTTAAAAATGTATTTAAACTACACAATGAGACTTTAGATGTTACATGTAATGCCACCAACACAAGTGTAAAAACGGGGAAATGAACAGTTCAGACATCAGCAAACCATTTGCAAGCAGAAATCTTCGGCATAATGCACGCTCCTCGTAGCACACATTTGCCTGTGCTGCTAATATAGAAACAGCACTAGTCCAAGTTTGTTTCTTAGAAATTACACACGAGGCCTGACATTCCTACCTTGATTAAGTGTAACGTTTTCACTGCCTATGTATGGTGGAACTACTCTAATCCTGGTCCTAGAGCATAACTAGAGCAGCTATGCTGTGTGCTGGGGAACACTTTGGAAACTGGTGGTGAAAGCAGAGGGGTCTAAAACTGGAGTAGGCTACACAGCGGCATCTATGACCCATTTTATATAGTGGGCCATGGCCATTGACCTATAGGCCATCAAATCCACCTATCCCAGTGGCTTCCTATGGATTTGTGGTGTGCCGTGAACCCCTATGAAGCTAGGCTCTGGCACAGGGTGTGTGAGTAGCTAGCTCTGTGTGGCATCCTCAAGGCCTGTCCTCAATGGATCCACATCAGTTCTACTGTAGGCGGAACCCTCCGCGACCCTGGTGGAAGGGCAGGTTTTGCCCCATAACCAATTGCTACTTTACCAATATCCTGAAATAAATCCTATAAGGCTTTCACACTTAATTTTTCAGAGTTTGGAAAATAATATTCCTGGTTTGAGTGAACTTTTCAAACATGGTAACATAAGAACGCATAGCGGTCTAGGATCAATGATGTTAGCCTCCCAGAAGAACTGGAGCCAAAATTGGATTGCTCTGTGTGTGTGTGTTGGTGGCGGGAGGGGGGGCTACATCTTCTTAGGGTCAGTGGGGTTGGAATCCTGAAGTTAGTAATAACATATGCAGTCTTCCACTTCTAGGAGAAATAAGTGACTGGCCAAATTATTATTTTTTTATTTTTATTATTCCATTAAACCCCAATTTGGTAGTGACTGAAAAGACATTGCGATATGTGGCCTTTGGGAAATCAATAGGCGATCTGAGCCCATTTCTAGGTGGCTATAGTATCCACATCCTACAAGCAACCCTCACAACTGGCATTAGTTGTGCCGCCAGAGAGGCTCTGGATTGAATAGACCAACTGAACTGTCTGACTCTCACTCTAGAATAGGATTAAGGCATGTCAGTGGAACAGTGTGGGGAAGCTCATACTTCTGCAGTCCACCCTGATGCTGATCTGCTCTTCGTGGATTTCTGTCTCCAGAGTTGTCAATCATGCCCCTTTCACCAGCTCAAAATTAAATCGGTTTTAATATTTTTTTTTAAAAGAAGTGAATCATGAGGTGAGAGATGCTATTGGTAGTGGGATCCCATTAAATAGTGAGGCAAGTAACTGCAGAAAAGGGAGCGCCTTGTTACAATAACCCTGTACTGTAGTTTACTTCAGAAAATCCTGTGCAGTCAAAACATCAGCCTAGTTTCTTAGCAGCTTGCTGATTGCTCAATTATCCAATTGTCTATTTGTAAGTCTTTTCAGCATTATTCAAGGCTGAAACAACTTTAAACTAAAAAAAGAGAAAGTAGGTTGTGAAATTTGGTTGCCAACCCCTGGATTATGTATTTTGTTTTCCCCATTATACTATAAAACAGACTGTACGGTTGCATTTCCTTCCACTCTTGCATAGCAGAACATTAAATAATAGCATCTGCACTATAATATATTTTCTTCACTTACATAATTTGATTAATGGTGTGGGGGAGGAGGATCGTGTGGTTAAGACATAGGACTGGATGTCAAGTGATCTGGGTTATATTCACAGGTCTGCCACAGACTTCCTGGGTGCCTCCTATAACCTCTGTAATCACGCTTCCTAATATGTAAAATATTTTCCTTCCTTACGGGGTTATTGTGAAACTTAATTGATTATTGTTGGTAAAATGCTTTGAGAATCTTGCATCTAACTGAGTCCTGTGCTATAACACTGTGCAGATGTTTTAGAAAATTGCAAAGTAGGATTGTTACGGTCATGCCGGTGCTAAGAGTTGGTTGACGTATGATAACGAATGTCATTTTCAACACTTACATAACTATGGGAAGTCTTCTAGAAGATGACATGCTTTAAATCTAACTGACATGATTACAGACAAAAAAAATACACCTTTCCATGCTAGTATTATGCCTGTATTTAGTTTGGGGTCTTGGTAGGTATTTTTATTTTTGTTTTGTTTTGTTTGTTTTCTGATGCAGTTTCACCTTGATAAAATACTTAGCAAAATCACAAGACAGTTGCATTCCATCTACAAGGAAGGATAGGGGGATTAGCACTAGTATTCTAATCCCAGATAATCCTCTTTGGTAAATCGGTGACCTGCTCTGTGCCTCGGTTTCCCCATCTATAAAAAAGAATAATACCAAACTCACTAAGGATTAGTCAGTGTCTGGAAAGCACAATGTAATCATTATTTTATGTGCTATTAGAATATTACTAACATGTCAGTGTGTCTTTGTAAATCAAATCTACATTGTGTATCTAATTTCTAATATGCAAAGATCCCAGGAAACTTTTTGAACAAGAAGTAAAGAGGAAAACATTTTGCTGCTGTGAATAAATAATGGAGGGGTCTAATATTTACCTGAAATGGAAAATAGATGCAGGTTACAGCAAATGTAACAGTGTAAAAGCCACAAACAAAATGTGATAAGCTTTCAAATCCCTGAGGATTCGGCAGTGCAACAGCTATTACATTCACTAGGAATCACAGGATTAAATCTGTGTAACACAGTGAAAAGATACCTAGTCTGAGATCTATTATCCCCTATATGCGCAATATGGTTCATTAGTCAATGCAAATAGAACTCATGCATGAGAACTGAGAAATTTATGATTTTTTTAAAAAAATAGAAAAGCAGGATTATTGAAGTGTATTGTTCACATCTGCACATTTTTCAGAAGTTGGTAAGTCACTAAAAACCTAGTCAGTTATCAAATAAAACTTTTAAGAGACAATTGTAAAGTATATTCAACAAATATTGTAGTGTCTATATTTAATAGTCATGCATATTTATTTCAAGTGACTGAAGTAATAACAAACTTACCATTAATAGAAGCAATTCATTTACTGCTGTGCACTATTTGTCAGTCAGTGACCCAATCTACTTGTAGAGTACAAGGAAAAGCAACACATGTCCCCTTACAAATACTATCCATCATTAAATTAGCGGGAAGGAAGGAAAGCAGCTGAAACTTACTATCATTACAAATGTTCCCAGGAATTCCGACAGGGCTTCTTTTATAAAGCTGTTCTTCAAGGCAAATTTCTCCTTGAATGTTCTTTTGCTTTGCCCGTTCATTTTTTGGTTCCTCTTGTTGCTCTGTAATGCCAGTTATGCTCCAATACAGACCCCTCAAATTTGCTTTGTAATCATCCCTGCTTCAGCTGAACTTTGACACTTTTACTTATACATTGAAATATGAGATTTTGACATCTGTGCAGCCAGTGAAATCATCTGACTGTGCAGGCATTGACTGGATCCCCTCAACGTGACCTGATGATTCATCATAAGTTTTCCATCCTGTGTGATATCTGAGTTTGCTGGCTTCTATTTATATTAGCAGAACTAGATAATACTGGAAACCTCACAATCAGAAGCTGATGAACTTTTTTTCTTCTAATTCCACACAGAATGGATTAATCATTGCCTTTCCCCCAAGGTTACCTTTTACCAAGGTAAACTTTTGTGTGTTTATTTCCCCAAAAGATGAGAAGGAGAGAGATTATATAAACTGCCAAATATGGAAGCAAGCCCTTGGTTTTGTTCCCGGATGGGATTAAAGTTACGCAGTTGTTGGCCATTTGATACCTTTCTGCAAAGGAGGCTGTGCCAGTGAGTGAGTGCTTGCCAAAGAAATGTGCTCTAGCCTTTCTTTATTTATTTTTTTAAAAAGGCACATTCTGTACAGTTTAGAGAGATTTCAGTGCCTATTGAAGAATGCTGCTTTAGAAGTGCTGTGATTTTGTACATCCATGGACTGAATAGTAATACACTGCTTGGACTAAATACCTTAACTCTCTAGTGATGAGAGAGCCCTGTTAATGAGAGAGCAATGAGGCAGAATAATGTAAACGCCTCTAATGAAATCTGCTTCAGTCCAGTGGCTTTTACAGTGTGGTATAGTCTGGTGAGGCACTGGAAAAGAGTGTATGCCTCCCAAATGTTTAGCTTAATTGTAGTCCCTATGTTGAAGTAAAACTGACTAGGGGCTTGATCCTGCAAGGTATTCAGGACCTTATTTCCCACTGACTTGAAAGAGAGCTGAAGGTTCTGAGCACACTACAGGATCAGGCCCAGTGTGGAATAATATTTCTACAGTGAAACATTCATCTACTTTTCTTTAAAAAGCTATTAGCATCTTGGTTGTTCCTATCAGATGTGTCACTGACTCAGCTGACACATTGATTGATTGACTTGAACAAGTTGACACATTGTTTCATCCGTTGGCTTTGTTTGTATTAAATACAGGAATACCCAGAGCCTAATCCTTGTAGGTGACTTCATGATGAGTTGGGGATGCATAGGGTCTGGTGCTGTGTCTACACATGGGGTCTTTTGGATCCCTGGCATATGTTTACACTGCATTTAGACACCTGTGGCTGTCCTGTGTCAGCTGACTCAGGCTCACACGGCTTGGCTAAAGGGCTGTTTAACTGTGGTGTAGACTTTTGGGCTCAAGCCCAACCTCTAGGATGTTCTGGGGAGGGTCCCAGAGCTCAGGCTCCAGCCTGAGTCTGAACGTCTAACCTGCAATTAAAGACCCCTTAGCCTGAACCAGCTGACATGGGCCAGCCATGGGTTTTTAATTGCAGTGTAGGCATACCCACAGTTCCCAGTGGCTGCAGTTCCACTGGTGGGTTAGATGCCCCGGTGGTAAAGATGTCTAAGCCTTGTTTATGGTATTCCTGTCTCCAGCCGTGCTGCACCCATGGGGTATTAGGTGTCTGAAATATGCTAGTGTAAATAAGGCTATGTAGAAGGCAGCAGCACCTAGGAGCATCAGGAATATAGAGTCTGACCTAAAGCTGACTAAAATCAGTGGGAATTCCCATTCCCATTAATATCACTGGGTTTTGGATCTGGCCCATCCAGAACAAGGCTTGATTCTGCAGGATCAGGATAAGGGTAAAATTCACTTCTCTCACCCAGGAGTCTTCTACTCCAATTGCTTCAACTGAGTTATTCCAGAGATCACTCTGGTTTGGTGCAACTTTGGGGTGTAATGTGATTATAGCCCAATTTATTACATTTTGGGAGACACCTTTGCACCAAAGCTACCTGTTCAGGATATTAGTTATTACAGCACATAAAAGATACAACTTTATTATGGCTATGAAAGGAAAAGATTTGCATAATTATTTGTGTAAAAAATTGCAGCAGGTTCCTGAGGACATGTTCATTACAGCAAGAATGAGGTGAATATGGTGTTTCTTCCTTGAAAGATGAGACATAAGTGGTGTACTTAAGAAAAGTAATTGATTAAGAAGAATGTCGATAGCAATTCCTTCTCTAACAGAGGCCTAGATTGTGGCAGGTAGCCACAGCCCTGAGTAGGGAGGCAATGAAGAGCTGCATTGTTCCAGAGTTGCACTGCATTTCTGTACCCCTTTTCATTCTCAGAGGGCTGTGTGGTGATCACCTCATTAATCCTCACAACAGGTGTGCAAGGTTTGGTAGCCCCATTTTTGGTAGCTGGAGATACTGTGGGGGGAGAGTTGGCTGAAGTCACAGGGTAGAGTCAGTGGCACATCCAAGATTATGAGTCAAGAGCTCCTCATTCCCAACTCCATGTTCCTTTCTCCAGACCACGCTGGTTTCCCCATAGTGCTTTTGTTCCTTGGCTAGGTGAGCATAACTCTGAGAATCTGCTTTCTCGTGCTAATACCTACACTTAAAAGATCAGAATTTGCTTTCTTCAAATATTCTTTAATATTTGCTTAAAATTTTCAGTTTTCACATATATTCCTCCCATTAAAGTCATTGGCTAGACTCTTTGCAGAAAGCCAGTACAAAAGGGGCACAAACACAGCTGTAGTGAATTCAGTTTATCATTTGAGTGATAATCACAGCAGGTTTGTTGAAGTATTCTCCCAGTTCTAACAAATATCTAGATGGCATTGGGGGGGGGGGGCGGGGAAAGAACACATTAAATGTAAGGAAAAAGAAATGCTATTAAACATTTAAAACCTTAATTAGTAATCCATGCAACCTACCTTTCCTGTTACTGCTCCTTTACTACATAGAGAGCTGGACTGCCCAGTTAAACAGTGGTCAAATGATAACACCATGATTACTGTTTTCTACTAATCTCACTCATTCTCAGGTTTACCATCTTGGCCCTGCTCGCGATGTCATAATGGTAGGAATACTGGCACTGCCAAACAGATGACATGAGCATCCTTCAAGACTGTCAGGGTAGCTTAGAGCTTAAAAAACTGACAACTGGGATGTAACTCCCCAGGTCCATGCAGTAAGCACCACTGCTCTGCACCAGCATCTCTGGACTGTGATTAATCCTGGACTTTGATCATCGCTCATGTGGAAAGGCTGCTATTACTGCAAAGAGGTGGAGAGGGTCGCACATGTGCAGAACAGCGCAAAGAGGCTAATACTCTCTGCCTGTAGTTTATTGATTTTTGCTAATGATGTTTCATCTAGACTTGAGTTTCCAATTTGTGTAACATATACAGTTTAAGTATCATTAAATGAAATTCAGGTGACTGAAAGCAGGGAGGCCAAAGCTTTTTAAAAAAGGGAAAGAATGTCTACAATATTAATGTGATCCATTCTTGAATGTACCTATACTGTAACCTCAGAACTGGGCCCCATAAATTGTCCCATTACATCCGCGAAATCTGCATTAAAGTACTTTGGCCCTATGTCTATATCCAAGCAGAATAGGAATGAGAAAGGGTTATATACAGACTGTATTATTCTACCTTCCTTATATTCCCCCTCATGCTTAGTCCTACAGAAATAAAGAATAATGCTGCTACATATTGCTCCCAGAGCTTAATTCTCAGGGGTAACAATATATACAGCACTGAGTTCTTAACAGTATAGTATTCCGAGTATCGCATAAATCATTATTGATGTAAGTGATAAACGCAACATAGCCAGGGTGAGCAAGTTTATTAACATGCAACACAATGCACCTTTCAGTATTTGTATAATATGGGCCAAATTCTTCCCTACTGTAAATCTGTTGGTTTTAGTTGAGCTACACCAAGGCAAATATGCCCATTAGCTGTATTTCCTGTCTGTATGCAAGTTTATTCACCTAACTTACATTTTCACAGAAAAATTACTACACGGTTTTTGAAAGATTTTTCTCTAGTAAGTGAATCATTGCTACTGCTGGTGCATTCAAAGAAAGCAACTATTTTATGATGAAGAGCTGAACAGATTCAAATACAGCATTACTGATTCTTTGCATACCCAAGGAACACTTTTGCAGACCATCTTTCCCTTTCTGGTCTGCCTCCATCTATCCTTTGCTGTCATCTCTGATGCGTAACTGCTAACGTGAATCAGATATAGGAGTAAAAGATCTCAGTCCATAGAAGAAACATCAGCCCCTTGGAGTGACAAACTTGAAAGATTCCTATGAATTCATGTTACTTCTATTAGTAAACACTGTAAGCATATTCCACATTGGCTATAGCCTTAAGGGCCTGATTCAAAGCCCACTGCAGGCAGTGGGAGTCCTGTAAACTACTTGGGGCAAAGCCAACAGCCCTCTGTTCTGTAAAAGGCTGAACACACCATGAGGTCCCAGGATATAACAAATAATGATAACATTTTAGAAGATACAGAAGTGCAGTGTGACAGGGTGCTGGGCACGAAGTGCTTAATCAGCCCCCTGCCACACCAGCTCCAATCAAGGGGAATGGATTGGGGCTGGCTGAATAGCCCTGCCTGCTTAGCTCTAGCCTGTTGCTGGTGAAGTCTGGCTGTAAAACCCTGTACATAGATAGCTGGTGGTGGGAAAGAACTATAATTAAAATACACAGTGATTGCATGGACCCAAGGTATTCCTGACTGGTTTTGTAAGCGCAGCAGGGGCAGAAGCAAGAGGGGCCCAGCAGCGCCTTGCTACACATGGGGGCTTGTCTGGGATATGGAGCCAGCACGAGTGCGTGGCGGCCCGGAGATGGAAGGGATCCTGCAATGGCGAGCGAACAGGGCCGGCTTTAGGCACTGCGGGGCCCGATTTGAATACCCGGCGGCGGTCCAGGTCTTCAGCGGCACTTCGGTGGCGGGGGGGTCCTTCACTCGCTCCGGGTCTTCTGCGGACCCCCCACCACCGAAATGCTGCGGAAGACCTGGAGCGAGTGAAGGACCCCCCGCTGCTGAAGACCCAGACCACTGCCAGGTGAGTAAAAAAAATTTAAAAGGCGCTCTCCTTTAGGGCGCGGGGCCCGATTCAGGGGAATCAGTGGAATCGGCCTAAAGCCGGCCCTGCTAGCGAAGCAGCAGGAGGAGATGCAAAAGGTGCTGAAAGCCTTCCAGCAATCCCACCAGCTAGAGAGGCAGGTCTTACTCACCTGGCTGCTGGAACAACAGAGAACCCTGCAGGACTTTATAAGGGAGCAGGCTAACATGCAGCAGCAGCTCCTACAGCGACTGGTGAGTCCCATGTGGGGTGATGGCACCTGGGCAACGGGATTGGGCCTGTGTAAATTGGGCCCCGCCGATGACCCGGACGCCTTCCTCTGCACCTTCAAGCGGGTAGCCCTGGGTGCCAGATGGGATAGGGCAGCCTGTGCCCTATTGCTGGTTCCCTATCTGGCTGACAATGCTCAAGCGGCCTATATGGCGCTCAGTAATGACCAGGCCAAAGACTGTGAGGCAGTGAAGGCAGCCGTCCTAGACCGGGTGCGACTAGCGGCATAAAAATACCGCCAGAAATTTCAGTCGGCCAGATGGACAGGGGGTTTGCGGCCCTGGGCATTGACCCAGAAGCTGATGGATTGGGCCACTCGTTGTCTGCAGCCGGATACCCAAATGGTGGGAGAAATTATGGACCGAGTGCTTCTAGAACAGTTTTTACAGGGCCTCCCAGAGAGCGTGCGAGTCTGGGTCAGACGACACCAGCCGAGCACAGTGGAGGCTGCAGTCAAGCTAACTGAGGAGTATGCGGAAGCAGACTTACCCCGGAAGGAGGATCGGCTGTGCAGGGACCTGGAGCCGGGGGAAAAAACCCAGAGAAATGCCCCCCGGGAAGGGCCCAGAGAGGAAGAAAGAGGAGCCCCCAGTCGTCCTGGTCAACTCATGTGCTGGCAGTGCGGATGACCGGGACATAAAAGGGGTGACTGCCAGGAGATGGAATGCGGCCTAGCCGAGTTTTGCAGCTGGACTAACATTGGAGGGTGGGGGAAGGGGCAAGGACTGCCACCATTCCGGGGAGGGTGGGGAGGAAGCCCCCGGAGGGCCCTAATGGACATGGCCTCGGCCTGCTCGCTCATCCATAGGGGGCTGGTAAAGTCACACTGGCTTATCCCTGGGGCGAGGATGAAACTTGAGTGCGTCCACGAGGATAGGAAGCACTGTCCAATGGCCCAGGTGCCCCTGGACGCGTGGGGCAGGTTTTCCTGGAAACGGGTCGGGATAGTGGAGGGGTTACTGTACCCAGTGATATTGAGGACTGACTGGAACCCCTTCCCAAAAGGGAAAGGAGGTGAGGGGAGGAGACGCATGGGAGGAAAAAAGAGAGGGACCCCGAAGAAGGGAGGGGTGCCCCCTATGCTAGTGGACCCCAGTAAAGGGGAGGACCAAAGTCCTCAGGAAAGAACAGAGGAAAACCCTAGACAACAGAGTCCGAATGGGGAAGAAAAGGGAGTAGAGGAGGAGGGGCCAAAGGAGTGCCCCAAAATAGAGCCCCCAGACAAAGAGACCCAGACCCCACTGGACAGGTAGGAGGAACCTTTGGCCCTGGGTGTCTTGGGGGAAGTCGCGGCTGACCCTGATCCCCTGCTGGAGGGAAAGGGGGAGAAGCAGGGGGGCCAAACGTGGGGGTGCAATTGGTGTGGCGACCTGTGGGTGGTGGCAGAGCTGTGGGGCCATCCACCCCCTACACAGTGTACGTTCTGTGGTAGGGGATGAACGAACCTGCAAGAAGGACCCTGGGGAGCACCCAGTGGGAGGCAAGAGACTCCCCTGCAGTAACCCCACTGGCAGAGGAGGAGAGGCCTGGGATGGACCAACCTAGTGGTTATCTAAGGGGGGAGGTGTCTGACAGGGTGCTGGGCATGAAGAGCTTAATTAGCCTCCTGCCATGCCGGAATGGATTGGGGCTGGTTGAATAGCCCTGCCTGCTTGGCAACTAGAAACAGCTGCCAGCCTAATTAGCCGGGGGCTATAAAGGCTTGTGCGGGGGAGAAAAGCCAGAGGCTGAGAGGGGCTGGTGAAGTCTGGCTGTAAAACCCTGCACATAGATAGTAAGCTGGTGGTGGGAAAGAACTATAAATAAAATACATGAGTGATTGCATCAACCTAAGGCGCCCCTGATTGGTTTTGTGAGGGCGGCAGGGGCAGAAGCAAGAGGGGCCCAGCAGCGCCTCGCTACATGCAGCCATCCCATTTATTGACATAGCTTTAAGGAGCGTACAATATGGCACTTCCTATGTTCATGTATATGACGACTGTGCAATGATTCGTTGAGAATGTGTGCTCTCAGAGATTATCTATCTGAAATAGTATGACAGAGATAACATTTCACATTGACAGGGCTCTAAGAGCTGGGCAGAGGGCAGTAGTGAAATGCTGCTGTAACACTGCTCTTGTTTCAAAATGCAAGTGTAGTAAACATGTTGTAGTTGTACAGCTATTTTTGTGTCCATGCCAATGTTATATGTTGGGTTAGTGATGGCTTTTCCTTAAACCTGCTGGTTATAATACTAATATAAGCTCCTTTTGTACGTTACACTACACGTAGCTCTATCTTACTGTATGTACTGGGAGAGGGGTGTGTAAATCAGGGCAGGATTTGTCCAGTGGTTTTATTTGAGAATGGATTGATTGAGTACAGAGAAGTAGTTTGTTCTGGCTAGTTCCCTGTCCATTTTGAGACATACACTCCCTTTTTCAGAACAATTAAGGTCCATAAGTTGTGCATACCTTTCTCTGCAAGAACAGAATATTGTTGGCTCATTTCATATTTTTTTATTAATTTCAGACCCTTGAAGAAGAAACACTTCCAAAGGGTGTTGCTATGAAAACAAAAGGTTTCTTCGTAAATACATTTGTGCTGCATGAAGAAAGCAAGACAGCCTTGAAGTATTTCCAGTGGATTTTTCTGATGATGTAAGTTCTACATTTTCCTAATCAGAATGGGATGCATTATCAAACCCTTTTACCCTGTTACAAAGATTAAATTCCTTATGGTAGCAGGAACAGTGGACCTTATTATGGCTACTGATACGACAATAAGGATTCTAGAAGGGCAGTAGATCTAAGCCTTCCTAGTGTGAAATATTATTTTAAGAAAACCCAAGGGAAGTGAGGACTTGATTCCATCTCCACAAACACAATATAAAATGCTGCATTTGGCAAGCAAATCTTTGAAGATGGATAGGGCAGCATCTTTAGGAGGGCAACAAAACTTCCTCCATTTACATTGCAAACCACCTTCCCTTTACACTGCCAGTCCACTCCCAAGGCCACCCCTCACACACACATACACCGAGATCTCCTTGTATCCAGGCACCGCTTCCTGCTTAGTGCTTCTACTTCCCTACTTCTAGTAGGTCTATCCAGCAATTAACAACTTGTGGCTGGATCATGCCAGCTGACTTGGGCTCATGGATCTCAGGCTATGGGCCTGTTTAATTGCAATGTAGACATCCGGGCTCAGGCTGAAGCCCTGGCTCTAGGATCCTGTGACATGGTCCCCCTTTATCTTCTCACTTGGGTCATCTCTAATAGCAGTGTTACACTCACTCCATTGAAAGCTCATTTAGTCCATTACTCGCCTCCTAACAGGTGAGAAGCTTCCTGTCTTGCTATTTCTAGGTGCTCTAAATCAGAGTCGCCCTCCCACTTTGTTCTCTCCAGAGGTCCCAAATTCACAATGGTTCAGTCTGGAATATCTAGATTTCCTGCCTCTCCAGAAACAGAAGTGTTGCTGCTTGGGTTCATTTTGCATGGGGGAATCTATCAGATGCTAGAATGAGGGCAAAGACCAGAAAATTGTCCAATTCACGCTGTACAGAAATGTTAGATTGCATCTGCGCTGTGCTCTTAGCACTCCGGTTTGTTTAATTGAAAAAAATTGCTCTGAGATTCATATCATGTTCTTTACAGGATATATAGGTAGGAACACTCTGACACAGCAATCTGCTGTTGCCCCAGTGCTGTATCCATATTCATTAAGGTATAATGAATCTATTAATTGAATATGTAAGTTCAGTTAATTAGATATAAGACTTATTCCTTTAGTTTAAAGGGTAATAATAAAAAATTTAAACTGGCAAACCAGATTGAGCAATTAGAGATGATAAATGTGAACTGGAAAGTGCAATATTCCAATATGAATTAGTTAATTGCATCCGTTCATTAGGTGATATACATTAGCAGAAAGGTCAGTCCATTTGAGGCTTGATGTGTTTTTCAAATAGTAAATTCAAAAAAGCAAATTGAAGAGAAGTTCAAAGTAGGAAGGTACGTTATATATCTCGCTCAGCATAGAGTATGTGGAACCAAAAGCACACCTGGCACAATTGCATAGATGTTAGCACACACTTTATAGAGCACTGACCCAAGACATTGCACATTGTCACCATCCCTGTCTGAGGTTTAGTGATGCTCAGTTGACAGCAGTGGGCCAGACTGTGCATGTGGCTCTTTGCCTGCTAGGCAGACAGAGTACACCCACACGGGTGGCTATGGTCTCAGGCAGATCTCAGGAGACCTTCAGATTTTGAGGCTATTCCTTGTGCACATTCCATAGGGGGTAACGTCAGCAAACCAGTCTAGTGGTAAATCTGTGCTGGGAACATTATGTTTAAACCATAGACTTAAAAAGATAAAACCAAACTTTGCAACTGACCCCTGTTTCTAATATGGGCCAAACCAAAACGACAGACCCCAACCCCTGCAGACTCTTTCCGCTTGCACCCATCTATGGGTTTATAGGCAACTGAATAATTTGTGGCTTGACTAAAATCCTGACTTTAGGCTTAGGATCAGATTAACTGCAGCAGCAAGGAATAGATCTGTGCAGCGTGAAATGGACACTATCACAGGTTTGAAAGCTGATCCATTGGTCTCATTTACAGTAAATAGTATATCAAATCTAGTTTTCATCATTGGTAGTTTCTGGACTTCCAATGGTCAGGAATCATTGCTGATGATTGACGTCACCATCTATTTTGGATTCTATATTGAAACCATTAGTGTAAAAGGTAAATCAAAATATAAGTATAAACCATACATGTAGCATTTGTAGAACTTACAACAGATCCAAAAATCCTCATTAAGCAATTACGATTACAGATGTGTAATATTTAGACACTGGATCCTTTTTGGTATGTAGAATCGTTTTATAGTGAATTAATATTTCTCTGTAAAATCCCTGTAGTAAGTTTTAGGACTGTACTTTTATCTGGAGTAAGTATCGAGATCATTTTGCATGCAACTTGAGGAATGTAATTCTTAAAATATTTCAAACAATAAACCTCTCTCAAATCATCAGGCTTGGAGACATTTAAAGAAGTGATTCAATTAACTCGGGGGGAGGGGGAAGTGCTATAAGGTGTGATTTATTTTTGCAGATAAATTACAATACCAGTATCTGTGGAAGAGCATTTGCTGCCATCATGGCCAGTAATGAAAATACCAGGCAATTAATATGAGACACTTGAGGCTGAAGCATTGACTGCATGAAGTTCAAATTTTAAAGTGGAAATTTGATCAGAAAAATGACTTAGTGGAAGTGGCTTTTTGGTCCTTATTTATTCTCCAGTTCTAATTCCGAAGCATATTTGATCAATTTTCCAAGTTAATTGTTTTTAAACTGCCAAAACTGTAAACTGAAACCAATCAGCCTATTTCTTTCTTACTTTGCAAGTACATCAGCACAAAGCATTACCTACAACTAACAGTCTGGAATTAGGGTTTTGCTGGCAATTTGGTTGATGAGTTTGTTCTGCTTTTATGCACCTATACTGAATCAGTGCAAGGGTAGGGAAAAAAAGTAAAATTATTTTCCCGGAAAACAAAGTGCAGCACTATACAACATTGTTTTTATAATGCCTTTATACAAACTGAATCCCCAAAAAGCTTTCTGGAGTTAAATGACATAATTACAAAGTTAATGGTGGGGGAGCAGGTGAGAAATATGAAGAGATGAGATGTTTGCAGATAAGACTTGAAATGAGAGAGAGATTTAATGAGGCAGGTTATTCAACATGGCAAGAGCTGCAGAGGAAAAGGCTCTCACACCCACAATGGTGACACCGGAGTGAAGGAAGTCCATAAAACAGGCTTATATCAATCTATGGAGGGCTTTGAAAACAAGGTCTGTTTTCAGCTGGGTCCTGAAATGAATGGGGAGCTAGTAAAGTTGTGGGGTTTTTATCATTCTTTTTACTGATTTTTATAAAGAAACAGACAATGTAAAGTACAAAAAGGTAAATGACTTACAGCTTGTATATGTTTACAAATACCAAGCAGAGTTGTTTGAGTAGCAGAGTGATGTGATCAGACTCCTTTGTGTGTGTGAAAGGGTGGTGATAAACAGTCTACGCCAGGCCTGGGCTACACTGGTGCTGTACAGCGCTGCAACTTGCTGCGCTTAGGGGTGTGAAAACGCCCCTCCCCGAGCGCAGCGAGTGCAGCGCTGTAAAGCGCCAGTGTAATCAGCACCTGCAGCACTGCACGCTCGCTCGCAGCGCTGCAAGCTACTCCCCTCGGAGAGGTGGAGTACTTACAGCGCTGCGAGAGAGCTCTCGCAGCGCTGGCGGCGCGACTACACTCGCAGCGCTGTGAATTGCCAAGTGTAGCCAAGGCCTAGAGCTGCTAGGGGAGTTTAGGAGAAGCCATTGGGTATAGAAATAGTCGAGGATCAAGGAGATGAAGGCATAGACAAGAACCTCAACAGCCATGGAGGTGAAGCAGTGCCTATAAATGTCAGTGGTGGGTCAGCATTTACGTACCTTTTGTTATTTTCTAATAATAGTGGAATACTACTACATATTTTTGTATAAAATACTTAGTGGGATTTAAGTGAACAAACTCTAAGATGACCAGGAGCTCAAGTGGATAATGATATTAATGAAACTCCTGTCAGAATAATGCCCAACTACAAATCCACCTCATTGCCTAAGATTTGGTAGGCTTGCTTAGCTATTCTCTGTATGAGCTAGACTCTCAGGACATATGAGTAGAGCCCTACCAAATTCATCGTCCATTTTGGTCAATTTCATGGACATAGGATTTTAAAAATCATACATTTCATGATTTCACCTATTTAAATCTAAAATTTCATGGTGTTGTAATTGTAGGGGTCCTGACCCAAAAAGGAGTTGTGGGGCGGGGGTCTCAAAGTTACTGACGGGGGGGTGTAGTTCCGCTACCCTTACTTCTGTGCTGCTGCCGGCGGCAGAGCTGCCTTCAGAGCTGGGCAGCTGGAGAGCGGCAGCTACTGGCTGGAATCCCAGCTCTGCAGGCAGAGCCGCCACCAGCAGCAGCGCAGAAGTAAGGATGGCCTGGTATGGTATTATGACCCTTACTTCTGCGCTGTTGCCTGCATTGCTGGGCCCTCAGTAAGCAGCCGCCACTCTCCGGCTGCCCAGCTCTGAAGGCAGCAGTGCAGAAGTAAGGGGGCATGGTATGGTGTTGCCACCTTTACTTCTGCATGGCTGCTGGCGGGGTGCTGCCTTCAGAGCTGGGTGCCCAGCCCACACCTGCCACTCTACGGCCACCCAGCTCTTAAGGCAGCACAGAAATAAGGGTGGCAATACCATGACCTCCCTAAAATAAATTTGTGACCCCCTTACAACTCCCTTTGGGTCAGGACCCCCAATTTGAGAAATGCTGTTCTCTCTTGTGAAATCTGTGTAGTATAGGGTAAAAGCACACAAAAGACCAGATTTCACGGTCCGTGATGCATTTTTCTTGTCCGTGAATTTGGTAAGGTCCTACATATGAGCGATGGTCAGCATGAGAACATAGATGACTCTCTGCTACCCTGATCCTGATCCTGAAGACAACCTGGTGCTGGGTTGGTTCCTTTGGGACTGCTTTGCCAGCCCAGGATCTTTGCAGCACAGATTACTCTAGCCACACCTCCTCCCAGCCCTAACATTCCCTGGGAGTGGAGGAGTAGGTGGTGCAGAGATGCTATGCTGGCATTATGCCTGGGATTTCTTTACATGAGCGATCATCAGAGGCCCAGTTAGGGAAGCATTCCAGTTGCTTTCTGGACTATTGATGGCCCCCTACACCTTTTGAGTAGCTTTACTTCCTAGTGGTTCACACTTGCTGACAGTAATTTGCGCTGTTGTTGCTTCTGGTGCAGCATAGGTCTAAGGCCCCGTCTACACTGGCAAGTTTGTGTGCAGTAAAGCAGCTTTGAGCTCTGTAACTCCCGAGGTGTACACACTGCCAAGCCACTTAGTGCGCAGAAACTGCGCAGATGCAGCGCTCTAAAAAAACTACCCCGATGAGAGGCGTACAGCTTTCTGCGCTGGGGCTACAGCGCTGCGGTGCCAGTGTAGACACTGTGGTGATTACAGTGCTGCAACTGGCCTCCGGGAGGTGTCCCACAATGCTTTTCTCACGTCTCTGGCCATCGGTTTGAACTCTACTGCCCTGCCCTCAGGTGACCAACTGTCAGCCCCACCCCGTACATTCCTTTGCAAATTTGAAAGTTCCCTTCCTGTTTGCTCGGTGATGCGTGCAGTGCTCTCAGCAATCCCCTGCTTGGAGCAATGCTGAGCTGCTAGACCTCATCAGCATTTGGGGAGAGGAGGCAGTGCAGTCACAGCTGTGCTCCAGCCATTGGAATTATGATACCTATGGACAGATTTCTAGATGCATGATAGAAAGGGGCCATGACCGGGACACATTGCAGTGCAGGGTCAAAGTGAAGGAGCTGCAGAACACCTACCACAAAGCATGGGAAGCAAACCGCCACTCTGGTGCTGTGCCCACGAGCTGCCTGTTCTACAAAGAGCTGGACGTGATACTCGGTGGCATCCCCATCTCCACAGCAAAGGACCCTGTGGATACTTCGTTGGCTTGCGTGCCAGTCGAGAGTGGATCAAGCCAGGAGGGGGCAATCTTCAACAAAGAGGGGGAGGGGGACCCAGAGGCAGAGGATGGTTCAGAGGCCAGAGATGCATGCAGTCAGGAGCTCTTTTCTACCTCAGAGGAGCCTAGTCAGTCACAGCAGTCGGAGCTTGGCGAAGCGCAAACAGGAGAGGAGGCCCCTGGTAAGTGGATCTGATTTGGGGAATTACTGAAGCGAGTTGTTGGGGGCAGGAGGATTGCAGAAAGCAGGCTTCTCTCCCACTTCATGCCTAGCCTGAGCAACGGAGCAAGCTGCTGATACTCCCTCACTTCATGGGAATCTCCCTCCGAGATCTCCAGGAAACTCTCGTGGAGATGCTGGGCAAGCCACTGCTGCAGGTTCCTCAGCAGAACTGCTTTGTGTCTTGCCCTATTAACGATAACTTTCCCACGCCACTTTGCTGTGACGGGTGAGGGGACCATTGCTGCACACAGGCTAGCTGTATAGGCGCCATGGCGGAAGCCGCAGGCTTGGAGGAGACCTTCCCTTGATTCCCTGCTCACCCTCAGCAGCGAGATATCTTCCATAATGAACACCTCCTGTGGAAAGTGTGGGGACAGGAATGATTATCAGGCCCATCCTACAGTGCTGGCTCTCCTCAAGTGCCCATGAGCCATGTACCCATTGTACAGCAGGGTCCTGGAACAGTGATTTACCCTGCCCTTGCGGCTACTCACCCTTTTGGGGGTCTTGTGGCTCATGTGTGCTTGCCTGGGGTCAGCCAGTTAGTGACAGGTGTGTGAGTACTGGCTGTGTTTTAAAGCACAAACAGTGTTGTCTGTGTTGCAAACAATACTGCTTCTGTAAAATGTTGCATTTAAACTTCACAGAGATGACCTTGGGAGCACAGCCTCCCTCTTTGTTATTGGTGGCAGAACGGCTGCGCAGAATTAGAAAGCGTCCAAGAAGAAGTAAGGAGGACTTTATGCGTGAGGTTATGATGCACTCTGCTGCTGAGAAAAAAGAATTGAAGGAGTGGCGGGACAGCGAGAAGAGGGACCGAAAGGAGAATGCGGCAAACCAGAAAGAAGCCACGAAGAGGCTCTTAACAGTTATGGAGCGCCAAGCAGACACGCTCCAGGCGATACTAGCTCTTCAAACCGAGCAGCTCCATGCCTGCCCTCCTCTGCAGCCTCTGTTGCAAAACTCTTTCCCATGTGCCCCACACACACACTGCCAACACACTGTTATCAACCTCCTGGCTCCACTCTCTACCCGCAGCATTCCACTCCTCCCTCCTCACAGTCCAGCAGTGGGGAATGCCACTACCCACTGCACTCAACACCCATCCCTCTGCAGCTTGGCCCTGCTGAAGTCCAGCACCCGCTGCATCGTACTCCAAAGGAGAAGTTTGGGTATGATCCTTGGACATACACAAATCTGTAGCCATCCCAGGACCCCTCCTCCTCTTGATCAGGGCCGGCTCTGGCTTTTTTGCCGCCCTAGGCAAAAAAGCCACCCGCCGCCTCCCCCGCCCCAC
>NW_020664418.1:25918395-25939035 GCF_002925995.2 Terrapene triunguis
GCCGCAGGGAGGGCGGCGAGCCCGGCCGGGGCCCCGCTCTCCCCTCCAGGCACCGCCCCGAGCACATGCTTGGTGGGCTGGTACCTGGAGCCGGCCCTGCTCTTGATACCTTCCCTTCCCCCATCACCCTCCCTGCTGATGATTTTTTTTATTTGACTCGCTCCTCTGGTTGTTGTCTTTCAATAAAATAACTGTGTTTGTTTGAAAGCAATCTTTATTCTATTAAGTGAAAGCAAAAACAGCACTGCAAAGCAACATACAATTATGTTAAGGGCCCTTCTTGTATCATGTGCACCAATCACCTCCTAGCATTACAAGCACTGCAATCCCGAGCATAGCAACAAATATTAGTGGCTGTCAGCTTCAAATTGCTGTCTCAAAGCATCCCTGATCCTTATGGCCCCACGCTGTGCCCCTCTAATAGCCCTGGTCTCTGGCTGTTCAAACTCAGCCTCCAGGCGCTAAGCCTCTGGGGTCCAGCCCTGAGTGAAGCTTTTCACCCTTCCCTCCACAAATATTATGAAGCGTACAGCATGCAGCTATAAGCACATTAATATTGTCATTGGCCATGTCCAGCTTCCCATACAGGCATCGCCAATGGGCTTTTAAATGGCCATATGCACACTCCACAGTCATTCTGCACTTGTTCAGCCTGTTGTTGAAGCGCTCCTTGCTGCTGTCAAGTTGCCCCATGTATGGCTTCATGAGCCACGGCATTAAGAGGTAGGCGGGGTCTCCCAGGATCACAATGGGCATTTCGACTTCCCCTATGGTGATCTTCTGGTTAGGGAGAAAGTCGCTGCTTGCAGCTTCTTGAACAGGCCAGAGTTCCAAAAGATACGTGCGTCATGCACCTTTCCGGAACAGCCTGTGTTAATATCTGTGAAACGCCCATGGTGATCCACAAGCACCTAGAGAACCATTGAGAAATACTACTCAATCGCCCCTCTGCAGTTAGGGAAGCCCATTTGTGCAAAGCCATCCACAATATGGCCCCACACACTTCCATCAACACGACTCCAACGGTTGACTTTCCCACTCCAAACTGGTTAGCGACCAATCGGTAGCAGTCTGGAGTAGCCAGCTTTCACAGTGCAATCCCCACGCTCTTCTCCAACGGCACGGCAGCTCTCATTCTCGTGTCCTTGCGCCGCAGGGCTGGGGCAAGCTCATCACACAGTCCCATGAATGTGGCTTTCCTCATACGAAAGTTCTGCAGCCACTGCTCATCATCCCAGACATGCATCACGATGTGATTCCACCACTCAGTGCTTGTTTCCCGAGTCCAAAAGCAGTGTTCCACTGTGGTCAGCACCTCTGTGAATGCCACGAGCAATCTCGTGTCATAGTTACTACGCATGGCTAGATCAACGTCACACTCCTCTTGACTTTGTAGTTTAAGGAATAACTCCACTGCTACTCGTGACATGTTGGTCAGTGCGAGCAGCATACTGGTCAACAGCTCGGGATCCATTCTTGGAGCTCGAAAGAGGCAGGGCAGGGCGCGCAGTAAACAAACTGTTGAAAGATGGTGCCAAATGCGGACGGAAGCACAGGGATTGCTGGGATGCGAAGCAATGCATCACGGGGCATTGGGACAGGACCCAGGGTGCCCCACGACCCCTTCCGCCTTCCCACAAGTCTTAGCGACAAAAGAGAAAGAGGTGCTCTGTGGGATAGCTGCCCAGAGTGCACTGCTCCAAATAGCGCCGCAAGTGTGAACATGCTATTGCGCAGGCAGCTGTCAGTGTGAACACACAACAGCAATTTCCCTTCGGCGCTCTCTGAGCGGCGCTGTAACTGCCGGCACTGTAACTTTGCAAGTGTAGACGTGCCCTAATACCCAATCCTTGGAAGGGTGAGCCCATTACACTGCAATGGGCAAACCTGGAAGATGCTGAGTGGGAATGCAATAGGTAGCAAAGGTGGGATCCACAAAAGTATTTAAGCCCATAAACCCCAGACTTAGGTGCCTAAGTCCCTGTTTTAGGTACCCAGGGCCCCATTTTGGCTCCACTGTGATTCATTAAACTCCTGCCTATACTGTAGGCACCTAAACTCACTCTGTGCCTTAAGTTTTTCAGGGTAAAAGTTCCCTAAGCGCCTATGTTTCTGCCTCTGGGCATGCATGCTGCTACATCTCTATAGCCGTCCAGATACCTGCCTCCCACCTAATCCCCACAGCAATCCACGAACCAGGGGTCCACAGGCATTTGGTTGCATAAGTCATGTATGAGGCCCACCTGGATCTGGTAGGTGTGCTCAGAGGGCACTTACAGGATTGGGACCCATTCAAAATCTGGCTGGAGGAGGTGGTGCTGGTGCTTGGTAGTTAGAGCATTCACCTGGGATGGGGAAAACCCGGGTTTAATTCCCCCTGTGGCTGAGGGGGACAAAAGAATAGAACAGGGGTCTGCCAGCTCTAGGAAAGTGCTCTAACCACTGAGCTATGGGATATTCTGATGTGGGGGAGGGGGACCCTCAGTCTCTCCTGTTCCACTGTGGGTAAATAATGACAGTGTGGTTGCAGCAGGGGGACTGGACCCAGGCTCTCCCACCTCCCGGGGGGGGGTACCCTAACCACTGGGCTACAGAGTCATTCTAATCATCTTGCTCTCACCCAATGACTGTGTATTTATCCAGAGTGGAACAGTCCTTGGGCCAGAGAGAGGCAGAGTGGGGAACTGAAGCTGGATCTCCTCCATCCCAGATGAGTGCTCTAACTACTTGGCTAAAAATTACATGGTGGGCACCACCGCCTCCTCCTGTTTCTTGTGGAGCGAGGCAGGTGCCTAAGTCATTCCTACAAGAAACACCTCAGGTGCCTAAGGTGTCTAACTCCAGGCAATGGGTTCCTGTTCATGGATCACTAGGCATGGATAGACACCTCCCTGCAGCCTGGACTGAGGCCTGGTCTACATTGGGGGGGGATCGTTCTAAGTTACGCAACTTCAGTTATGTGAATAACATAGCTGAAGTCAACATACTCAGATCTACTTACTGCGGTGTCTTCACTGTGGTAAGTCGACGGCTGATGCTCCTGCGTCGACTCTGTCTATGCTTCTCACTCCGGTGGAGTACTGGAGACGACGGGAGAGCACTCGGCAGTCAATTGATCGCATCTAGACTAGATGCGATAAATCGACCCCCGGTGGGTCGATCGCAGCCCATCGATCCAGTGCGTAATGTAGACATGCCCTGAAAGAGGGGCAGGCTTAGCATGCTGTCCTCTGGGCAGCATCTCCTATTGGCTCCCTGCTAGCATGCTGGCTTTTGTGGCTCACATTCTTCCGTGCCTCTCTCCTCAAGCTTTGTATGGAGAGCCTAGGAGCCTGGCTTTGTGGATCACGGTGGTGTTGCTGGATTTGCTGTGTGTCATGATGCTCAGTGTTGCAATGCCTAAGTCCCTTCCTGGATGCCACCCTAAGACACTAAGCAGTAAGAGTCCCAACTTGCTAATGTAAAGGATGTTTGTGAAGTTTGATTTACTAGATGTAACAGTAGACATTTCATTCTGGGAGTACTGACCTCTGCCATGTGACCAGGGCCGACTCTACCATTTTTGCCGCCCCAAGCAAAAAAAAAAGAAAAAAAAAGCCCTTCGGACTACCCCCCGCACTGCCAAAGCAAACAACCAAACAAAAAAAGCAAAGCCAGGACGCCGCCGCCCCAAGAATGGATGGAATGCCGCCCCTTAGCATGTGCTGCCCCAGGCACGTGCTTCCTCTGCTGGTGCCTGGAGCCAGCCCTGCATGTGACAAGGGACCATTTGTAACTCTAATCCTTGTCATGTGAGTGGGGTTACAAGCTAAAGACTAGTCTTACCATGACTCCTGGTTGTCACACCTTTATTACATTTGGGTCAGGAAATATACTGCTTCCCATGCCACAGCACTGGCTCCTGTGCCCTGTGTTACTATCGAACACCTTTATTTCTGAGCTTTGGCAGATGGCATTTGTATAAGTGATGCCACTTATTTGACTATGAACAGCATAATTTGAAAATGGGGGCATTAAGGTTTGGAAATGGAGTCAAATTTTTTTCTAAATGTTACCTACCTTTTAGGTAGGTACTCTACCTGAGCAGAACCGATAATAAAGAAGAATTGTGACAATTACAGAATAAATTTGTTATTGGCTAGATACTAACCTAAATCCTTCCCTTGAAAATAAGGGAGACAATTACTCAGGTCTTTCTCCATTTTGCTGATGATTATTTCTTTACAAAGTGTGGAAGGACAATAATATCTTTGTCATTACAACCTGACACAGAACAAATTTGTTTCCAGATTAAGGGATCTGAAGTTGCTGTCTAAATAGGTGTTTAATTAAAACCCATTCACATGGAAGAAAGTAAAACAGACTGATTTAATTACCAGTTTACTTAACACTCCCACTCAGAAAAAGAATTGAAGTTGCAAGAGTTCAGTAAAATATTGTCATTTGTGGAACTCCTCAGGTTTAAGCACAGATGGTGTTTTCTTCCTTTTCCATGCAATATAGTTTTTATTAGAATTATTTTGTTCTCCCATGAGAAAGCAAATCAAGTTTAGTTCTATATTCATTTCTATTTATTTATTGTGATAGCACCCAAAATATGGTAGGTACAGACACATAGGGAGACAGAGTCCCTGCCCCGAAAGATTACACTCAAGAAGAAATATTTATATTACCTTAGTGGGGGCTGAACCTATGGTATTATAATCAAGCACTCATAGTGTTGGGCTATGCTTGCAACATTGTTGTTATGTCCAGTGTAGCGTTTTGTATTCTAGACCTTGCTATTACTCCCATTTGGCAAAGCTTCTATTGACTTCAATGAGAGCACAACCACACTCTGTTTCAGACCCAAATCGTTGCCTTTGCAGGTAGGAGGAGATAAGACCCCTGGCTAGTAGGAAGAGTGAATGCCGGTCTTTCCCACCTCTTGTCTTGGGATCCCTATTCAACAATCTGTTCACAGGCAGTGGGCTCAGGCAGGACTAGGGTGGTGCCAGTCATCACCCCCTCCAACCCTTAGGGGAATCCACATAAAAGGTAATGCTAGCAGCCAGCCCCTCAGCATATTAAAAGGTGGCTGGGGTCTAGGGTCTGTGTGATAGACAGAGGAGCCTCTAGCAACAAGGAGCACAGGATCTGTACTGCCATGGAGCTGGAGGAAGCTGGGAGGTAGTGCAAAGGCACAGGGCCTCTGTGCAGACTGTCCCAGCCCAGACTGAGCAGCATCTAAGCAGGTTTTCCCACTTCAGTTAGTGTGGAGTGCCTTCTGACTTAATCTCCAGCAGCCTGTATTGCTTAAGAATGAAAAAGCCACATAGGCTCTCTCCCTCAAATCTTTGCCAATAAAAACCCCCTAGATACAAACCCCACTGAGTTTCACTCATTTGGGGGGAAGAGTCCCTCATTTGGTTCATTTTAAGGCAGTTTATAGAATATATCACTCATATGATAAAGCGCTGGCTCCGTGTTTTCAATGTGGCATTATAAACTGCATTGCTAAATTTTTGAAATCACTCATTCAAATTGTCACAGCTTGACAGTCCTGCCTATCCTATAAAAAACACAAAATTATGAAGCCATCTTCACTGGGACAAGAATAAAGAAAAGAAAGAAGCTAGACAAATATATTTGGACCTTCCTTTTTTGTTACTGAGCTGGAACCGCTACTGTGGGTGAATTCACAGATTAGCGCTGTGGCCTATACACCACTAAAGTCCCACATTAGCCCTAACATGACATATACCTTTTGCTGGCTCTTTGCGGAGGAGTGAAGTTCACCTTGTGTCCTTACATAACCCCTTTTGACACTCTATATTTGTATTTGCAAATTGTCCATGAACTGTGGCCATGTTTGTACAACAAAGAGCAACAAGGATTTGTGGACTCTGCAAAACCAGAATGTCCCCAGATTCTATTGTTTATTCTTAGCTAGTTCAATGAAAAGAATAACCTGCTCTTTTCCTGGTTGCTTTGATGTGTATTCTTTGTCTTCAGTTCCAACAGACGGCGATAGTTCTGCTGGGGGAGCTGACTATGGATATGAGCTACGTGGCCCAGCAGAGGGCAGCAGGCTAACAGAAGATGTTGCTGCCTGTAACCAGGTATCTGCTGCCGGCTGCTTTCTTCGGAGGATATTTGGTTTGCATTTATCACTGTCACACCCTGAGATCCAGCCTCTTTGATGTAAGTAGCCGCAAAAAAGCGAGGCGATTTTGAGAAAATCGTTACATGCTGAGAATAAAGCTGGGAGAGATAGAAGGGAAAAAACACCAGGACCTATTTAAAAACTCTGGTTCCCAAATTGCAGCAGCCTGTGAGACCAATGCAAGAAGAGGCAGGGTCCCTTTTCTGCAAAAGTATATGATGGGGGAGTGGAGATCCGTTTGGTTAGATCGCTTGAAGGGGAGGGAGGAAGGAGGATAAATAAAATAACTGGCAGATGAGAACAAGAGGCTGGGTTGTGCAAGGAAACCCCTTTCCTGTAGTGGGGTGTGATGCAGGTAGGGCCAGGGGAGCAGACCCCGATCTAAAAACAGATTAGGAGGGAGGCCAGTTCTAAAGAAACTTTGGGGGTGTGCCCTGTTGTTGTCCCTCTAATATCCTGCCACCAACACGGCTACAAGTTGGGTGAGGTAATATCTTCTTGGTCCAACTCCTGTTGGCCAGAGACAAAAGCTTTCCAGCTTACACAGAAGGAAGAGCTCTGTGTCAGCTCCAAGCGTGTCTCTCCTCAACAGGAGTTGGACTAATAAAAGCTATTACCTCACCCCACCTTTGCTAAGGGCAGGGCAGTGTGGGAAGAGGGGGCTGTTTCCTAGTAAAGAGGCAGGACTACCCGCATCTTCACTGGTATCAATTCCCCTATATTCTCCTAAGGTGGAAACAAAACGTGTGTCGGCGTGCGTCTGTGCTGTGCCCCTCGGGGGGTACTTTGGTGTCTGTGTATATAAAAATAGTGTATGTATCTGTGTGTGTATGTCTCTGGGTCTGTGTGTGTATCTCCGTGTATGAGTATATCTGTTGGTGTGGATTTCTGGGTATGAGTATCTGTGTGTCTCTGTATATCTGTCGGTATATATATCCATGCCTCTCTGTGTGGGTCTATCTGTCGGGGTGTATCTCTGGGTAGGAGTATCTCTGTGTCTCTGGGTATCTGTCGGTGTGTATCTGTGTGTACATCCGTGTCTCTCTGTGTGGCTCTGTCTGTCGGGGTGTATCTCTGTGTGTGTGTATCTCCCGCTGCCTGCCTGTAGCTCTGTCTCTCCGTGTGTGTCCGTGTGTCTGGCTGGCTCTCCCTGCCCTACCCCGGCGGAGGGCAAGCAGGGAACTGAGCCGCTGCTCGGCGCTCTGGGCTGGGAAGGAAGCTGCTGTTGGCACAGGGCTGAGCCTGTCCCGCGGAGCTGGACCAGCAGCTGCTCCGGCCCCGGGCTGTGGGAAATGTTCCCCCGGCTGTGTGGGCTGCTCCGTGCCGGGACCGCGGTGTCCTGTGCACAGGGGTGGCCCGGCCCCTGGCGCGGGTGTCCGCTGAGCCGTATCTGCGGGGGAGGGCTGCCCCGCTGGGGCCGGGGCTCGTATCGCTCTGTCCGGCCCCCCTTGGCAGAGCGGCTCTAATGAGGTTCCCAAGTGCCCCCTGCGGCCGGGCGGCGGAGAGCCTGTGCGCCCCTCAGAAACCCCCTTTGATTTCCGCCGGGCTGCACCTAGCACCCGGCTGCTAATTCTCCTGCCATTATTGCAGGGAAATCCTGGGGCATTTCCCCCGCAGCCAGCGGCAGCCCCGGCATCAGAGCGCGCTTCACGTGGGTGCCTGGCTGCTGGCTACCCGGCCGATGGGTGAGAGCCGGGGGGAGCCCGCTCCGGCTCCAGCCTTGGCCGAGAGAAGAGACCTGTTGAGCGCTGATCTCCTGCAGTGTCTGCCAGACTTGGGCTGAGGCTGAGCGGCTGATGGAAAGAGAGAGCATTTTAATTCTATCAGCCTAGGTAGGATGGACCTGCCCCCCTGCCTCTGCCCTCATGGCCAATAAGAAGAGACCCGGCTTGACACCTGCCTATATACAGAGGACGAGAGCAAAATCTTCAGCACTGATCTGTGCAAGGGGGGGTGGGGGGAGGAAAAAAAGAAAAGGGGGGGAAAGTCCAGGTCAGATAAGTGGGGACGTTTGTACTATAAAACCCCCAAAGACTATGACTTCCAGTAAAATTGAGATGCCAGGAGAGGTGAAGGCAGACCCTGCAGCTCTGATGGCATCTCTGCATCTGCTGCCTTCTCCCACTCTCAACCTTGAAATCAAATACACCAAGGTAAGTTGTGTTCATTTATTCTGGCAGGGAGCTCACAGCTTTCCCCCCAGAAGAGGGATTTTGCTTAACATCGGTTCCAATCTGCCCTAACCGACTTCAGTGCAGAGATAAAAAACTGCCTTGAAACACTAATAAAGGAAACGGATTGTTGTAGCCCTGTAACCATCTGGAAAGCCAAAGGATAATAGAAAAGCAAATGAGATTTGCTGAGGTTGGCTGTACCATATCTATGCTTTAAATGTTTTCCACAAAATTGCTCAGTTTTATTTTCAGTGTAGCAGTCAGTGCTTCCCTTATACATTTCAGTTGCTCCTGATGGAAATCAGAGGAAGTTATATATACTTATACTTCTCAATCAGAAAATAAAAATGTTTTCTTTCTTGAAATGGTCCATGTACCCCTGGGACTTTTTTACAATTCCTGGAGGGCTCTTAATCCTCCCAGGTTGTTACAGCCTTGAAACAGGTCTCTTGACTAACTTCCTCAATATCTGAGTATGCCCTTGAAATGACATTGTTTAGAGGGCAAATTATCTTAATATTTAAGACATATAGTGTCATATTATATTTTCATTAAGGCATGGTTAAGAATTATCCAGTTGGGTCACTGTAGATACATGCTCAGGATTTCTATATTACATTATAGAACTGAACAGTTTCCAGAGGCTAAAACAGGCTTTTAGACCAGTCGTTTGTAAATGCAAGTTCAATTTTTAAATTCGTTTTTATGTTTTGAATCTTTACACCTTTAGTACCTTGAACTGAAGTATGTTTTCATTTGTGCTGGAGAAATATCAAATGCATTGTATAAATAAATTTCAATGTTTAAGATCTTATTCCTAATTACTGAGTAACTTAATAGGAAAAGAAAACACATGGACATTAGAAAAAGGCGATAACATTTTTATCTACTGGAAATACACCTTCAGGTGTCTTAGCGCTGATAGGAAACCCATGTTGGCCAATCCATTGTAATATTTTCTTTTCAATTATCACTTTAAAAGCTTTTTTGTCTTTCTTTTTTTTAAGATAGTGCCAAAACGAATTTGTTCTCTAATTTGTTAGTTTTTCCATGTTTTAGAAGAATTTTTGAGGGGAAACTCAACTACTTTAGACTTCATAATTTTTTGAGATATATAAATTAAGAGTGCGTATATTTGTTTGTTTATAATTTTCCAGAAGGTAATTTAAATGAAAATAGAAAAGTATGTGGGTATTTGAGGGTGATTGGTGTGTCGTTGTAAGGATGATGATATTGAGCAAATATTTTGCATGAATTTTATTTACCGCTTAAAGTTATTAGTTATTGTATTATAAAATGTGTGTCAGGTATTATGAGTACTCCGAATGATGTTGTGCTTATCTGAGACAGTTTGTATAGTAATTGTGTATACATTTCTCAACATTATGGAACTGGGAAATTGGTTTAAAAATCTTTCTAAAGTATAATGCAAACTTGTGAGTGGCCACGTGCCTCTTTTTTGTTTGAAAATATTACCAAGGAATATAAACTCTAATAATTTAGAATGAAAATGCCATAATCTCAGAAGTGTGTGAGATCTGACAGATTTTAGCCTAATGGTTGAAGTAAGAGAGTTCATTTTTCAGTATTAAAGCAACAACAAACATGTTTTACCAGAATTTGAAATATCAGGTAACTCGTGATTGCCCTTGAAAAAAGAAGTTTGGTATAGAAAAGGTATCTTTAGTATTTTATTTGGCATGTTTTCTGTCTCTGTTTTTCTGTCTGTCTCTATCTCTTTCTCCTCCCCCTCCCTTTTCTTTCTCTCTGCAGGAAAGACAAGTGATTTATAGATAATTGGAGTCTTCAATTTGGAGTCTTGTCTTGGGCATGACTTTTATCCAGGATCCACTTTCCCACCTATTACAAAGAAAAACAATCAGAAATGAAATAATGGATTGAAACTTGATTCTTTCATTTGGGGGAGGGGTCACTTCATGTCTTAAGTGACAAACAACTTCCATAAACAATAAATAATGCTAGACTAAAGCACTTTACAAAAAACTTGTAAAATCAGACATCTGTAAGCATTTCCAGCAGCCTCTCTCCTCCTGCTTGTTAGCTGAGACCTTTAAACACACAAGCAGCGCTCAGAATTCTTGAACTTCTTATTACAGTTCTCTCTGAATGTAAAGTCTTAACCATTTGGGAGTTAATTCTTTACATAAAATAAAGGTATTCATGGTAATACAGAGAAATTAAAGTTATTTGAAAATGTTTTTTCTAGTTAAGGATTGCATTTCTGCTGTGTTTTAAATTCTAAATTTGAAAAATGCTTAGGAAATTTTGTTGTCTAAAAGCTATTAGACTTCCAGGGAGCCTTAAGTCAGAATCAATATAGATTTTAAAAATGTGCATTGAAAGAAAGTATCACTTTTTTACCTAGAAATCTTTAAAATAGTAGGACGTATATTATTTTCCTAGGAAAATACCACACTCTTAAGGACCATTGGGTGACATACAAAAAATAAACACTGCTTGTCTTTGTGTGTTTAAAGTTGGGTGTATTTCCACTAGTTAGCAATCAAATATCATAAAATTGTTTCTTAACATCATTAAATGCTAGATGTAGTGAAATGAATCAGCAGAGAATGTTTGAGTTCTATCACATATACTTTTGCTCCATGCTTTGGAACATGCACACTGTACATTTCTTCACTGATCAGGAAAAAATTTTTTTGCGATGACTGTCAGTTTCCTGAGGCACAAATGCAGTTATCTTTTAATGTATGCTGTAGTTTACTCTGAATTCCATCCTCAGAAGGGAATGTAGTCTTATTTTTAAAAACTAGTCATAGAAATATATCCCCCTAGATCAGGCACTATAGAAAATGACTAATTTAATATGTAAATAATAGAAAAATGCTGGAAGAGAAACAGCCAGATTCTGTCCAAATTTAAACAAGATTAATATCCACATGTAGACAGGCTTACAGGTTTAAGGTTAAATATCTCCCTTTCTGGTGACACCCACTGGAACTGCTATGTGCAAGACACTCAAGATTTTCATTATAATTATTATTTTTTAAACCTGTTCTTCATTTCTGAGCCCCATATAAATATGTTGGGAGGGATCATTCCCCAAGGATCACCAGAGAGGAGGGTCTTCCGTTCTTGCATAGAAGCAAAGTCATTCTACAGTTCTGTTTTTCTGCCTTCCTCATCCCCCTGCTCCAAACCTGTGGAGACCTCTGTCAGTCCAGGGATCCATGTGTAGGGAGGGGGCAGGCAGGAGGGAATGCCAGGCTGATACACACCCTCTCCCTGGCAACAAGCAATCAATCCAATTGTGCCATCTCCATGCTGGGAACTCCTCTAAAATGGGGTGTTCCAGGAGCATCAGATGTTGAGGGAAGCCACAGCAGTGAAGCTGCAGTGAAGCCATGCCGTCTGGGCGTTCTGAGCATGTAGTGGAACCCTGGAGGTCTGTGTGCATCTGTGGGGACTCTGTGGGCTCCAGAGTCTGAACCCCTTTATCATTTGATCTGTTCTTCTATCTAGTGTTTAAAAATAGACATGGAATTATTCCAATGGAACTATTTCCCCTTGCAGAGTTTTCCTCCCCTAAGGCCACCTCTGGTGTTTTTTTCTGCAGGAATTCTTCATCTCTTGCTGTTGTGTAATCAACCCTGTTTTATAGACAGGACTTCTGAAGTTAGTTTTTAACTAATAAAAAAACCCTAATTTGAAAAAAAATGTGTTGATCCAATAAACACTGGAAAAATACCAGAAATGGTTACTCAATTTGTGTTGACTTCACCCCTTTCCCAGTGTAGTTTGTTATTATATGGGCAATACTGCTGGTCCCTGGCTTGTATCTACATGGAGCAGTAATGGGGATTATGGGGATGTGATTTCTAATGTGTTGCGCATTAATTGGTCTGTGTAGTCCCTGCTGGTGGGCACTAAAGGTTCCCTACTGCACTTTAACATAAATAGAACCTCAGAATTATGAACACCAGAATTACGAACTGACCAGTCAACCACACACCTCATTTGGAACCGAAAGTATGCAATCAGGTGGCAGCAGAGACACACACACACACAAAAAGGCAAATGTAGTACAGTACCGTGTTAAATGTAAACTACTAAAAAAAGGGGGGGGGAGTTTAAGATTTGACAAGGTAAGAAAACTGTTTCTCTGCTTGTTTAGTTTAAATTAAAATGGTTAAAAGCAGAATTTTTCTTCTGCATAATAAAGTTTCAAAGGTGTATTAAGAATGTTGAATTGTAAACTTTTGAAAGAACCATAACGTTTTGTTCAGAGTTCCGAACATTTCAGATATCAGAGGGGTAGCCGTGTTAGTCTGGATCTGTAAAAAGCAACAGAGAGTCCCGTGGCACCTTTAAGACTAACAGATGTATTGGAGCATAAGCTTTCGTGGGTGAATGCCCACTTCGTCGCATCGTCACCCACGAAAGCTTATGCTCCAATACATCTGTTAGTCTTAAAGGTGCCACAGGACTTTCTGGAACATTTCAGAGTTACGAACGACCTCCATTCCCAAAGTGTACATAACTCTGAGGTTCTACTGTAGTGTCATTTGAAACAGTAAAAAGAACAGGAGTACTTATGTTAAAGCTCAGTAGGGAACAAATGCACCGAACGCTAAACCAACGGTTCAATAACAAGGATAAAGCTTAAATTAACACGTAAGTCATTTTTATACATATAATAAAAATTAAAGTAGATCCTTCTTAGTCAAGAATTTTGGGAAGTATCTCCACAAAAAATCTTCATTACAGTATTAAAGAGAGACTCCCAAAAACCTGATTTTTGGACATCTACACAGAACTCAAAAATTGCTAAAAATAAACCTCAAAATATAAAATTAATAGATCCTGTTAAATAGAAGCCCTATGTGCAGAGCATTGTCATAGTGATTTTAATAAGTCACATTGACGTGAAAGGACAGGGTGGGGTAGAGTGTTTTGAGCAGGAATAAAGAGCCAGGACTCCTGGGTTCCTTTCCCAGCTCTGCTTGTGTGACTTGGAGTGACCAGCTTCACCCTCTCTGTGTTTCACTTTACCTCTGTATAATGGGGATGATAATAGTCAAGTTGATGTTGAGTTCTAATTCTTGTTTGCATGGCATTTTTAGCTTGAGCTTGAGCAAATTAGGTCCCTTGAGATCCTCTGGTAAAAGGACTGTAACAGGATGAAGTTGCTTTATTACGAAAGGAGTGAGTATATAGTTCTATTAATGGCTCTTTGTTCAGAAAGAATTATACATTAGGATTAGGTGAATAGACTGATGGCCATATTAAACCTGTAACAGGGATCGTCTTCCACTCCTAAACTATAAACTAAATATAGGCCAGTTACAGTTCAGACAATTTAGCCAAACTGTAAGTCCAGCCCTACAGTAAAGCAGTAAAATTACACAGTTTGTACTAGGGATGGGCAAGCGACTTCTGGTGAAATAAGAACTGAACAGAAACATTTGAGCTTCCAAAAAAGTAAGTGTTTGGGTTTTTTATTGGTTGCTACTAAATTCTCTTGCCCGTCTCCACTCCGTGACATTGCTTAGAACCCTTTTTCTGCTTTTTTTGCTTGCCGGAGATTCTCAGAGTAATTTCTTGACCAAAATTCAGATTAGGGGTGGCAGGGAAGATGATTTATTTAGAATAAGTGAATGTGTTGAACTGAAGCAGAAAAAATTCAGGTGAGTAGATTTCTCCCCAGCTATCTTTATCCTTTCTGGTAGCAGATCCTCTTTGGGTTGACGTGTCTTGTTTCATATTCATATTAGCTGGCTAATTTCTTGTAGATTTCGTGGTAGAAGTTGCTCTCAGGGAAGTATTTGAATGGGAAGGGGTTAGGGGCCTTGTGGGTCAGCTCAGCTGGAAGATTCCAGGAGTAGGGGGTGCCTGGATGAAAGACAACCAGAGATGGGATCTGAGAAGTGGACAAATGGAATCCCTCAGTTCCTCTGTCCAGAGGGTTCAGGTTGCAGAGATGCTGCACTCTGTGATGCTTTTCTCTCTGCCAGCCTGGGTCGGGGGTCGGCTACAGCTCTGCCAGTCGGCTCTCTGTGCCAGCATGGACTGGCAAAGTAGCTATTGGATTTGATGCTATGTGGATCCACAGGCCTAATCTCTCTGCATTAGGAGTATGCTGGAACTGACCAGTGGACCAACTGGTATGTAACAATCTCTCACTGTGACCAGGTCTAGATGTTTCAGAGGAAGGCGCACTGAACTGTGCAAAACTACATTGTGGTCTAAAGGGGAAATTTCTTCCTGACCTTTGAAGCTTGAGTTTAGACAATATAATTGAAAATGCTATTATTTTCATATAAATGTCTTTATCTGTTCTTAGACTCATAGAAGTTGGAGACTGAAAAGGCCTGTTAAGTTAGTCAGTTAATCCATCTGCCCGGCAATGCAGAATGCCCTCCCCACTCCTTAATCAGATCCTATACATGTTATTATCTGCAATAAACTGAATATAGTATTCCAGGCGAACACATTAATTCCACTGTATATATCTTCTTCTGTTCACTTCTTTGTGCTGCACATTAAGAGATGTCTTCAATTAACTGTCCACAGTAATGCCTAAATCTTTCTCCAGAGGTTACAACTAATTCACATTCCATTAATTTTGTACTAGTAATTTAAATTCTTCCTTCCAATGAACACTATTTTGCACTTACCTATGATGAATTTCATCTGTTGTATTGTTTTCCAATTACCTAGTTAGGTTAGATCCTGATGGAATTTCTCACAATCCCTTCCAGTCTCTTGACTACTTTGAATATTTTTTATCTGCAACCGATGCACCTCACTGTTAATGATCTAGTGAACAAAGATATTGATTGCCACTAGTCATAGTAATGATCTTGGGGCACCTTTCTATTAACCTCTTTCCACAGTGAGAATTGTCCATTTATTTCCACTCTTTGCTTCTTATCTCTTAACCGGTTTTTAATCCATGACAGGACTTTATCTCTCACCATGTGGTTACTAACTTTCCTTAATAGCTTCTTGCGAAGGATTTTATCGTCAAAAGCCTTTTTAAAGTCTAAATAAATTATAATCACTGATTCTTCTCTGCCCATCATTTGGATAATTCTTTTCAAAGAACTCTTAACGGGTTACAGAGGCACAATGGTAGAATCTATATCAGTTTGCTCATATAGCCAAATGGTTCATAAAATATCACCGTTTTTTATGATTTTTTATGATTTTTCTCAACTATTTTTCCTTGTACTGAAACAAGACATTTTGCAATTTAATTTTTCATCACCTCATTTTTTTAAATGACTGTTTTTCATTTGTTTGTTTTAGCTTTTCCAGTATAAGAGTACCACTTCCTCCCTGAAGCAAACAAAACTAAAAGCACAGATTCAGAGACAAAGATACATAGCTCAAGAAAATGAAAGATTGCATAGGCCAATGTGACTAATTTATTATTATAAATCAACATGGATGCATCAAAATTCAATCTGGCTGAAAGAGATGCATTGTGACAGTCAAATCGTGTATTTATAGAGAACTATCACTATAATGGGGCTATGTAAAGACAAGGTATTTTTATTTATTATCAAAGAAAGTCAATTTCTTCAGCAAATTAAAGCTCTTGAGCACTTTCATGCTGTTTGCATATAAATCTCCCTCCACCTTCTCCTTTGGAGAGGCATCCTCAGTCAAGTGATGTGGGGTACCTAGGAACAAACACAAATAAGTGGCTAAATTGACTACTTAAAGACTTTTAAACATTATTTGTATTTTATATAATATATTAAAATGATGTAGCTTAAAAAGTGATTGCTTTTTAAGGACCGAATCCTGCATTATTTGCACACTCATTATTAGTGAAGGGCTGGCTGCTCTGATTGTATATGAGCAGCTTGTTTCATCCGGAACACAAGAATTTCCGTACGTGGGAATAAGTCAAAAATCATAACAGCCCTGGCCAGTGTTTTCTGTTATTTTTAATAATGATCTACACTATGTGTAGATAAATGTGACATTTATTTAAATTAATACAATGTGGTCAAATTTTTAGTGCACAAACAATTTGTTACTTAAATATGCAGTACAAATCGCTACATCAAAGTGAAACAAAGTCAACACTAAAATATTCTCCAACAACAAAAACAGAATTCCTCCAAATTCACTCCAAACCCTGCCCAGAGGGTGCCTGGTGAACTAGATTTTGCAACATGACCTAAAAGTCAATGCATTCAGGTGTTGCTGGACTGAAGTAGGAGTAGTTTTCAGAGGGGAGCGTCCTTCAGTGAAATTTCCCTGACACCTGATCTGCTCTCAACTTTTACAATAAAATACAAGGAGAGAGGCAATCTCTAGAATACACAGGAATTAATCCATAAAGCAATTAGTAGGTCACAGTCAACATTCTAAATTGCACTTAGAACCTAAGTGGAAGCCAATGTGACCTATTGAACAGAGGTATAATGCAGTCCCTGCACACAAATATATGCAATGGGCCACATTTTAATCCAGCTGCAGTTTTCATGTGGTCTTCAGGTGTAGCCCATAGTAGAGTAACTCAATTGCAGGAATCTATGCTGAAGGTGGTAAGGGCATGGAGAATCGTAGTGAAGTCCAACTCTGAATGAAAAGGTTGCCACCTCTTTGCCAAGCTCAGATGAAAAAAAAAAGCACTCTTCGCTGTTCTCTGGACATCCAGCAGCAGGCAATGACTGAACATTCCTAAAATTGCAAACGTGGGTAATAAAAAGTGCCTTTCAACACAAAGAATCTCCAAACACACCTCTCTCTATAAAATACTTTATCCATCGCTGAAGTGAATCCACTTCTGGGGTGCAACACATTAGCTGCGTAACAATGCAGAGCAACACAAGGCAACAGTTTGAGACCGGAAGTGAAAAATACTAGCGTCAATTGAATTTGGAGAGGATTTTAGGAAGGTGAAATGTAATTACCCAAACTAAAATGTGACCATAATACAAAGGCTAACAACCCTAGCCTCCCCCTGCTCCCCGGGTGAAAAATGCCACAGGATTTTAAATGACAGTGTTTGGTCAGGACCTCAATTCTTCATTTCATCTGAAATATGACATCCCTAGCAGCACCATGCTGGGGCATTGTTTCAGTCCTGGCTCAGTGGGAAGTATGCCACATACTAAATCACCAACTCCACTTTTAGGAGCACCCTGGGATTTCCTAGGAGGTTTCTCATGCAATTACTGGCCAGGCCTCAGCCTGATTAGGTTGTGAGATTTGAGGTAGGTTAGCATTTGGGGCTGCTTGTAAGATCTCAGAATTAATCTCTTTGTAACATATATGAAATGGTGGCACCCTTGACTGATAGGTTGTTGTTTAAATAGAGTAATAAAGAGCAGTCCCTAGGACAGGTATTTCCCCATTCTCTTCTGTGGTGAAGACTTATGACCCCCCCTCCTCCAGGCCCCCATCTTTTAATTTAGGCCCAGACTGCCTAGAAAGTCTCCTAGCTTTGTGTGCTTCCAGATATGGGTATTCAACTTGAGACACACAACATCAGGGGCCAGTTCTGAAAATGTCAGTCTTAGCTTAGTCTGTGGGCTCCTTTATTCTCCCGTTCACAGCCAGGTTGTCTTGTGATCCCGCTGACTCTCCTAAAGCTGCTTTAAAAAAAAAAAAATTCTACACTTTATTTTTAATTTTCCTTTACATCTTTGGTATTTTCTCATCAAATACCTCAAAGCAGTTTTCTAATTTCCATTTTATATCTTGCTGCCTCTACATTTTATGTTCTCTTCTATTAGCATCACTTAGGCAGGATTGCTTTTGCTTTTATTAAGGATATTTTTTGGCCTGCTTAAACCCTTGTATCTTTCTGTTTAACCATCCCATTTATTTTCTTGTCTCTTTGCTTCCTTTTTTTGGCCTTGGGAATGCAAATCTTCTGTGACTCGTATACATTCGTAAGCCTCCATGCTGATTCTATGGATTTTAATTTCCTAACTTCAAGCAGGAGGTTTCTAACTTCCTTCCTTTTCTTAAAAAAAAAAAAAATCCCCTCTTGAAGTTTTAGTATCCCAGAGAGTAGTGCTTCTTCATGTGATCCTCTCCTGCAATGATGTTGAAATTATTTATGTGGTAACTGTTACTCAATGGTTCAGCTACAATTACTTCTTAAACCAACTCCTGTGTGACAGGACTAAGTCAAGTGTGGGTTAAAATATAGAGAATTATTTTTTTACACTCTCTTTCACAGCATAATATTCACTTGGGTAATATGTGATTATTATTCTAATAGCTTTTATTGCCTCCCTGTTCTTTTTCAAATTTAACTTCATGATTATTGTTCTGATCCAGAGGTCAGGACTATGCCCCTGCTATTGTGTTTGTATTTTATGACCACAGATTTGTATCCACCGCTGAGTCTACCTCAGAGTCTTCTCTACCCAGACATTTTCGTTCAATAGAATTCATGGAATTCTTTATGTATGGGGCTACTCCCCCCATCTTTGCAGCCTAACCTGTCCTCCCTATGAAGTTTATAGCTAGAAATTATGGTATGCCACTGATTATTCTCACCCCACCATGTTTCAGACATGCCAGGGTTTTTTTCTCGCAGTGAGACAGTCCAGATCACCCATTTTTCTCTTAAGCTTTTTGCATTGGTTTATAGGCACTTGTACTTTTATAACTGTAAGATGACTTGGATGAAAGCTGCAGGCTGACCAGCTGAAAAGCCTACAAAGCCTCTTCAACTAGATCACTATGGCATTTCCTGAGACATAGGACCTACTTCTCATTTACCACCCTGGCAGTGAAAAGGGTCTTAAAATGGAAGTAAGTTATATTTACAGCCACTTTAAGCCCCCTTTATGCTGCCACAGTGATGTAAAGGGGCTTGGTGTAAATGAGAATCAGGGCTCATGGACCTGAAAAGAGGCATTTTATTTTGCATTCTGAAATCTAACAAGAGTTTGTCGTCACTGCTCTTTCTGACCCGTTTTAGAAGTGCCTTCCTCAGATCCCAGCACTTGCCACTGTGCATCTCCACCAAGCACCAATTTACCTTATCATACGAAATCTCTATTTCCTCCTAATTGCTTTGAATACTAATCAACATTGCCATCCGTATAGGTTAACTTAATGGAGTGGGTAGAAACGAACAGTGTAATAGGCTGTTCACCTGTTCAAATCAAGGAAAAAGGAGAGCTTTCTTTAATGGTTCCCTCTTCTTTCAGGCTGGAAAGTGTGGTTCTACCAATTTCTGTACTGGGGCACCCTGAAAGCTCTGACAAGAACTTACAGCTCCTGAAGCTAACAAAGGGGCTGATCCAAAGCCCCCACAAGTGAGCGAGTCTTCCCATTGAGTCCAGAGGAGTAGGCCCAAATAGGACCCAATAACTGAACCCAGGATCATCCTGTTCAGAGACCTACAATGGTCTTCACTTGTTTAACGTTGTTTTTATTTAATTGTAATTTTTGCAAACTTAAAATACCCGATCCAGCTGTTTTTCTTCCTAGGTACCTGAGGTGCTGAGGCTACCATTACACTGTGTCTGTGGCATAGCTTAATAAGATTTCAGCCCTGACTTCTCCGTCACCCATGAGGCTTTCTTGGTCTTTCCTTCCTTGTCTCTACCATAATTCCCCAGCCACTTCTACTAAGGGTCTGATCCAAAGCCCATTGAAGTCAATGGGACTGTCTCCATTGACTTCACTGAACTGGAGCAGGCTCTAATTCCCCACCTGTACTTTTTAGGCAAGCAGCCCAGGTCTCAACCGGCTGTCTGAGACTCCAGAGCAACATGTCTGTGCAGTGCTAACCTGGTCCTACTGGTCTGAGCCCTTTGATAGTTCATTTTAAAACCATTTGTTATTTTGGTAAAGACATTTTTACCTAATGTCATTCCTGTGCAATAAATAATACTCAGCACTTTCCCTCCAAGGATCTCGAAGCTTCTAACAAACATCAATTACTTCAGCCTCCCACCATCCCCGGGAGACTGGTGAGTGTTAGGTCTGTTTTACAGCAAGGGAAGCTCAGGCCTGAAAGGTGGTCATGGTGATCAAGGTTATACAAGTCAGTGTTAGAGTCAGGATTCGAATCCAGATCTCCTGACTTCCCCATCCCTCACTGCATCAATTAGACCATGTGCTTTCCTTGTCTTTGAATAGAGAAATGGCATATTTTAAATAGTCCAAGCAGCGAGTTCTCTAAATTACTCCCTCTGCAGAGATGCATGAGTATCAGAGACCTCAGAAAAAAGAACAGGAGTACTTCTGGCACCTTAGAGACTAACAGATTTATTTGAGCATAAGCTTTCGTGGGCTACAGCCCACTTCATCGGATGCATAGAATGGAACATATAGTGAGGAGATATATATACA
>NW_020664418.1:25939135-26060541 GCF_002925995.2 Terrapene triunguis
TCATCGGATGCATAGAATGGAACATATAGTGAGGAGATATATATACATACAGAGAACATGAAAAGTTGGTTGGGCAACTCCCACCTTTTCATGTTCTCTGTGTGTATATATATCTCCTCACTATATGTTCCATTCTATGCATCCTATGAAGTGGGCTGTAGCCCACGAAAGCTTATGCTCAAATAAATTTGTTAGTCTCTAAGGTGCCACAAGTACTCCTGTTCTTTTTGCGGATACAGACTAACACGGCTGCTACTCAAAGACCTCAGAGACAGTCATAACACCGGAGACAAATTAACAGGCTGAGAGCCCTGGACAAGACAATGCACATTTGGAATTGGGCTGCTTCCTCAAATGCTCAGAAGGTTGAAGTTAGTGTATTATATACAGAGGTGAAAGTAAGCCGGTACGCCCCGGTACGGCGTACCGGCAAGAGCCAGTGTGCTGTACCAGGGCAGCCCGGCTTCCCCAGGCAGCAATTTAAAGGGCTTTAAATTGCCGCCAGAGCCCTGCTGCCGGAGCCCTGGGGTAGTGGCAGCGGGGCTCCGGGGGTTATTTAAAGGGCCGGGGCTCCCGCTGCCTCTACTGCCCTGGACCCTTTAAATAGCTGCCGGAGCCTCACCGCCGCTACCCCAGGGCTCCGGGGGCTATTTAAAGGGCCGAGGTGGTAGAAGCAGGGGAGTTCTGGACCCTTTATATAGCCCCCGGAGCCCCGCTGCCGGAGCCCTGGGGTAGCAGCGGCAGCCGGGGGCTCCGGCAGCGGTTTAAAGGGCCTGGGGCAGTAGCGGCGGCCGAGCCCTGGGCCATTTAAACTGCTGCCGGAGCCCCCGGCTGCCGTTGCTACCCCGGCGGGGGAGGGGAAGGGCACTTACCGGTACAGGGTGGGCCGAGGCTGGCTCTGAACCCCCCATCCCTGCCCCTTCTGCCCGAGGCCCGCCCCTTCCGGGGGCCAGAGCCGGCCCCAACCCAGCCCCGTACCAGTAAGTCCCTATTTCTACTTTCACCCCTGATTATATATTGTGCGTGCGCACACACACACACACATGCAATCTTACATTTGCTTTCTGCTCTTTACTGCTTCTTTATGTAGCACAAAAATGGACTCAGTGTTTGGGGGTTTTGCTGCTACTGTTCATTAGCGATATTAGGTTCAGATTTTGATGGGAGATCTGAATAATAAGGTCACATGAGGCTGTACCCTGAAATGCTACCCACCCTTTTATTTTTCTATGAGTATCAGAATTCTTTCTGGTGGCAGGGTGTGGAGAAGAAGACCTGCATCTAAGGTCATTCCCACTTGTGACATCACTATTCAGGTCCTCCAAAGATTTTAATAAGGTCCTCCTTTTTATTTTTTAAAGGGGGGGTGAGGAGGCCTATCCTATCTCCTAGAGCTGGAAGGGACCTTGAAAGATCATCAAGTCCAGCCCCCTGCCTTCACTAGCAGGACCAAGTACTGATTTTGCCCCAGATCCTTAAGTGGCCCCCTCAAGGATTGAACTCACAACCCTGGGTTTAGCAGGCCAATGCTCAAACCACTGAGCTATCCCTCCCCCCTGATATTTAATATGAAAAGTACCGCAACCCCACAGACAGAGACATCCAGCAACTGGAACAGCTCAGCGTCACCCACCCTCATCTACCCAGGTGGGCCAGGCTGCATAGAGCTTTTGGGGCCAGATCCTCAGCTGGTGTAAATCAACATAGCTCCATCTAGTCCCTGATATTTTTTTTAGACCAGTCTATGATAGTTTCTGTATCTGTCACAGCTTTTTTTAATCGACTCATTTTGAAAGAAAGCTGTTTTTATGGCAGCCTGACTTTCCCTCCGGTTACACATGGAGCAAGAACAACTTGCTTTTCTTTTTTGGGTTCGTCTCTCTAAATACGAGTGTGGGCGCGCACACACACACGCAGAGTACTTGATAAAGGCTTCTGACCAGGAAATCAGTTACCTGTTTTCACAAAGTGGCTCTCTGTGACTGAGAGCCTTTGTAGTCAGCTCTTCCATCTGTTTGCCTAAATGGTCTGTAGGGAGACTAAAAGCAGTGAACCTGGAATAACAACATTTGACTTCAACTAGGCCCTCTGAGAGTTCAGTTATTACTTAATGGATTGAATTGGCGACATATCCTATACCAGATAACAGCCAAGGGTTGTATTAAATTAACCTTCGCAAATGGGTATTTATTGGTGTGCTCTTTCGAGAAGGTTAGTTATTGGGCTACATGTGCTAGCTGTAATTAATATGGCTCTTCATGCTTCTACATGCTGATAGGTATTTGCACTGTCTGGGTGAAAAATTTCTCAGATTAAAGCCTTGATGGTGGTTCTAGCCATTTAGTGATCAAGTGTCACTGTGTTCACTACATTGAGCATAAATCCTGTCTTGTAAACAGCAGGGAGACTAATGAGCTCTGCCCACATTCTGGTATCATTACAAGGGGTTCCAGCAGAGTAAAGGGGGAGTCGTTTGGAAAGAGGAAGAGAAACAGTGATTTGAAAGCAAATGGAAAAATTCTCAGGCTTAGATAAATGAACATGTGTGTGTAGGGAAGGCGTTGTACTTACAAGACTTATAACCCACTCTGGTCATTTAGGGAAATCTCTGGGTTGTGGGGTTTTAGTTTTGTCTTAGTCCATATTGTAAAAGCTGTTTGTTTGGTAAAAGGTGAGGCTTATGTTTTTAATTTACACACCTAAAATTATTGGTCTGCTTCTATTTAGAGGTAAATAAAAGAGCTCATTTTTCATGCAGGCCATAATGAATAGCTCACAATTATAAAAAGACTAGTGTTAAACACCATTTAATATTGGCATTATTTTGTTATACCCCTAAGTGTTTTATTTGCTCAGCACTGTAATCAACTCCTGCAAGAACTCTTCACATCCAATTTTCGTCTTAGCACCACAGTGTACCTTGGGGTGTAAATCTGTCAGATATCCAAACACAGTGGGATACTTTTGACAGCTTAATCCCAGCCTTCCCCAATCAGCCTTATGGATAATAGAAAGTAAGTCAAATGGACTGTTCCAATTTTCTATTTGTGGACTCAATGGCTAATTGACTGAAACAACTGAAGGAGAAATCAAAATTGAACTCTGAGGCAAGAGACTCTAACTAAAGTTTTATTTCCTTCGAGAGAGACCATGTTTAAAATAAACAAATCAAAATTCCCCGAGCTCCTTTGTTGGAAAGAAAAGCCCCTGTTCATCTGTGCCTCTGAGCAAAGAGATTCCATTGTCATTTTGGACAAGAGGAGAGATGATGTGCTCTATATCTTATTGAAGAGCAATTGATGAAAGAGTTTCCAAATTAGTCTTTTGGGAATTACTTCACACCTGCATCTACCAAACACAACAACTTGTTTTAAAGGCTTTCACCAAGGATGTCATAGGTGGTATTCCTTACAGTGTAAGTGGTACATAATGTGACGTAACTTAATGCTGATGATGCCAAGCTATTCTCTTTCTGAAGCCCATTAATAACGTCCCCTTTTCAGGAAGACTAATATTCCTGCATAGTATTCTAGAGATAAGTGACAATTTAACCAGTATAATAATGAATGGTACCAGACCCAGAACTGAGCCCCAGGAATAAGGGCCTCCAGATCTTTGGGAAAGTTTAGATTTAGATCCAGACTTTGTGGCTTGGGGTCTTCAGTTATAACCAGTATGGGAAGTCAAATAATCACCTGCATGTATCTTATTAGATGTACACCTCTACCCCGATATAACGCTGTCCTCGGGAGCCAAAAAATCTTACCGTGTTATAGGTGAAACCGCATTATATCAAACTTGCTTTGATCCGCTGGAGTGCGCAGCCCCGCCCCTCCCTCCCCCCGGGAGCACTGCTTTACTGCGTTATATCCGAATTCGTGTTATATCGGGTCGCGTTATATCAGGGTAGAGGTCTATTAGTGAATATCATGATTACTAGATATATCAGTGAATGCACTTTGGGTAGAACAGGGTTAGTGTAAACTTTAAAATGTGTAGATGTTCCACAGAAATCCAATCAGGCTGATAAATACTCAGCTTGATTTTATATATCCCTGAAGTGCTGACAATTAGAACAGTTAATCCAAGGTTATATTCCTAAACGCTTTTCGGACTGTCTGGTTTTTCACTTTTAGGTAATTTTTGCGCTGCAGGACCTACAATAAAAGGAAGTTTCATTGGTATCATTTAGCAAATACATTCAAAATGCTCTAACAGAAATATTTGCAAACATTAAGTAGGTTAGTGGGATACTAGTGGGGGCAAATTTTCCAGAAGCTATGACTGTTCACTTGGGTCTAATATAGACTTAGCACTTTGCAGGTCAGTGGCTCTGCTATTTGTCTCTGACCTAACAGATCTGGAGTTCTTCACATCAAAACCAAGTCTTGCTGAGCTGAGATCAAACGTGCTAAGGTAAGGATCCTGCCAGTGATTTATCATGCCAGGGAGAGTGATCAGGCCATATGGGGCCACTGCAAATGAAGTTGACATTCCAGCAATTTCTCATATGTGGTTATAAAGTGATTTTCTCATATGGGACTTTCAAGTCAAACTGAACTCTTCCATGACATTTTTCTGAGGGCAGAGTTGTCTGTAATGTTCAAGAGTAGCAGGAGTAAATACTTATGTAGAGTAGCTAAAATGTGGCCTAATTTGTAAGCAACACCCTGCACTTTGGTAATGAACATGTGAAATAGCAAATAGTTAATTACAAACAATTTTGAAGACTAATGTTGCTGTCTTCATTTAAATATTAAAATCATTCTCCCATGCAAAAAAGAACACATAATTCTGTTCTGTATTATTATTTAGCTATCAAATCAGTGCTGAGATGCACAATAACAAGCACAGCACACAAGCACCTATGCATGATTTAGGAAAAACATGCTGTTCAATTTTAGATTCATTTTTTAAAAAATCCCTTATCTGAATAGTCCTTATGCCCACTGCCTAAAATGGCAGTCCTTGTGTAAGGATACTGGTGAGAGGAAGGGTTTCCAGAATCGGTTTCTTAATTGCCACAACTTCATTAAAATGCAGTGACAGCTCAATAATTGATTTTCAAAACAAATACCTCCTCCCTCCCACCAAAGCCCGACAATCAATTTTTAGAAATCTCTCATTGTTTAATTTTTAGGTCTCAGTAAATGCAATCAACCAGATGGACCGTGTGACCTAAACATAATTTTTTCCCCTCACATGTAACCAAATTTGCAGTTACTTGTTCACGAATGGCTTTTCTTTTCTCTAAATGGCAGATCCAGTGCATAATAAATGTTTCAGGAATCCTAGTTTCCAACAAAACCCTTTCTGATGCAGGGCAGATTAAGACAGTGGAGAGTTTCACCAGAAATTAAAGAGAGAGCCCCACTACTGAAAGCGTGACTGAAAGTTTTGTTAGGATTACATGAAATATTAGCTGGACTAGGGCAAGTGTAATTGTCCCTGTATCGTGCTACTATCAGCAGATAAATTCTTCATTAAATGAAAAGGTGCAAATTACTTTGAGAAAAGCAATTACTTCCAGTGCTGCATGTAAAATTGTGTTTATAGGTTGTAATAATACAGCCAAAATGAATAAGATGTTTCTGATCTGTTACAAGGACAGTGTAACAAACAATGCACGTTGATATATTTTCCCCCCGTAGAGTAATTTTCTGGAGGAACCATAAGCAAAATTAATCCCTTTAGTATGACTGAATTAAAATAACGGCTGCTTCATCAGCATGTGCCACAGTGAGAAACTCGAATAGAAAAGGGTATAATCGCTGTTTGGCAGACTAGGTTTTATGCAGGAAATACTTGTGAAGGAAACAAGTTAAGTAAGCTTGCTACTACTGCACGTTGTTAAGACATACCTAATCTCCTCAACTAATTACCCAAACCTCCTAATTCAAAATCATATAAACAAAAACATTTAGATAAGCTGGATGTTTTTTCAAATAGGTGTCCCCTATGGCTTAGAAAATAAACACGACAGGTCTCCCCTTGTCTGATGTGTTGCCATTTGCAAAAGAGCAGACTCAACTCTCAGAAAGACAGAAGACTAATTAAGCCAGGGAGATAGGCAGATCAAACATTTGGTGCAAGGATTTTGTTTCATAGGGAGAAGAAAAATCATGTTAAATTCCACTTGCACAACCGATTGACAGGAGGTTGTCAAACCCCATCAGTGTCTCCCGCTACTACTCAGGAGTTGAATTTCCCACAGAACTTCTCCTCAAGCCACAGCCGCTTCCGACTGTACCATTTTAACTCAATTGACATTGCAATGGAGTGACTCCTGATTTACACTGGTATGGGTAAGAGCAGGATCTGGCCTGAAACCTTGTTCTCAAGATATTGATGTACTTTACTATTTTAAAAACTTATATCCTGATCCAGACCCCAGTGCAGTGAATGGAAAGACCGTCATTGACTTCAGTGGATTTTGGATCAAGCCCTTGTTGTTTGAGGATTATATCCAGAAAAGCTATAGGCCCCAATCTGAGCTATCCAGACACACTGCACTTGGGATAGGCCTCAAAGGGGTGGTAAAGGTGACTCTACTCCATTTCAATCCATCCCAATCCATGGAACTGCTGGGGGCAATTCAGCTCTCAGCATAAGTTAGTGGTGCCATTGTGGCCATTGCGGCACCAAAGATCGTGAGTCTGGCCACACGCTTCCTGCCCTTATTGTGCCCCCTACACCAGAGGGATCCCCAGCTGGTCACCTAGACCAACTTAAAGACTTATTTGTGTCACCATTATGGTGCAAAGCACCTTATTGGGGCTGGGGATTTGGTTCAGAGATGGAATGACTTGATCATGAATTTACTAGCCTGCAGAGCTTGGTGCAAGACTCATCTTGTCTGACTCTGGAAGGCTTTCCCTGGGCCCAGTCCTTGTCCTTGCTCATGGTCTCATTGGGAGAAATCTTGACCCTACTGAAGTCAAGGAGAGTTTTGCCTTCATTGACGTCAGTGGGGCCAGAACTTCACCCACTGACTTTATCTGGGACTTATTGGCTGAATAAAGGCTGCAATATGAGGCTTTTTTTGATGGTTGGATCACTATATAGAGAGAAGCTGTTTGTCCCATCAGTTGTGTATAGTTTAATGTCCCACTTGCATGTAATTAAAATAAAATCTCTGAGACTTGAACCAGATTAAGATGGAATCACTCTTACATGGTGGGGGCGGGGGAACTGTCTTTGTCAGTAGGAAACTAAATTCTTCTCTTCAAAATATGACCTAAAGAATAATGTTAAAACCAAAATAATGGGCCAAATCCTTTCCCAGTCTAACGAAGCTAATGGAGGGTACAGTGGGATTAAATTGTCCCAGTATATTTCATAAAGATTTTATCTGTTGTACACAACACTTTAGATTATTCAGAAGAGAAATTAAAAAAATTAGTTTACTTTTTACCTCAAGTGTTTTGCATTTCAGCCAGTAGTGACAATGAAAGGGGGCTGGTCGGTGTCACTTTCACTGTGTCAGTTTCTCGGCAATTCCCCTTTCTGAGTCTTATACTTTAGCCCCTAGCTGTAAATGTTTTAAATTTCCCAATCAATACATTTTGGATTTTAGATATTTTGTATCTTGTGTTTTTTAATAAAAGCTAAATTTGAGTTAATGAATGAAAACCCCATTCTATGGCAGTGTTTCCTTAAAGGCTATGACAACTTGTTCCTGGCTCTATATCCAAATTAGAGCTGGGAAAAATCCCACCTGGTAAAAAAAGAACACTCTTCTTCCTTTAGAAATCTCTTCTTATTTGGGAGGTCAGGCAGAGCTGAATAAAAGTCAACAGACAGGCAGCCAAAGAAGGAAAATCAACATGTGTGTGGGGCTCACAGTCTCTCTGGCTGGTTTCAGTCTCCAATAAAGCAATGGAACCTCCCAATACAAACATCTCCTACTGGCTGCTTGCGTAGCTACCTTTTCATCACCTACGGGCCTGCTCCTGCTCCCTTTGAAGTCAGTTGGAGTTTTTCTATTTATTTCAGTGCAAATGGGATTGGTCCCCTCATGATGGAACAGCAGTTCATTGGCAGTCCTGACTTGCTTGCCAGAGTTTAAATCTTGTTCACAGTTCATTGTCACTCTAATTAAAATGATTACAAACAGTCCCCATTTGAAAGACACCTTATTATGAAAGCAAATGCTGGACAACTTCAGTGGGAGCCACACTTTCCCCTCAGCATAGCTTTAGTGAACAACAGAATAGCCACTGGCAATTTATACCATTAATCTGTAAATCCTGCCTCTAGCTGTGATTCTCATATCCATCTATTGATACAGTTTGAAAGTGGTCCCATCACTGACACAGCCCAAACATTGGACCACGTCATGCTACTGGCTTTATAAACAGAACTCCACATTGCTTAAAAGTGCATAGCCCACATAATTTGTTTAGTGGCCACTGCAAAGCACTGTGTACTCTGTTCATTCACTGCACTACCCCTTATTTTATTTATATTTAGTTTGGTGACCAATCACCAAGTTCTCCACCAACATGCCAAGATTGCATTTTGCCGTCATGACGCGAGTTTATAAAATATGGATTTTCCCAGATTCTGTAGCCACCTGTCGATTCCCAGGCAATCACAGAAATGCCCTGTAACACACACTGTCTAGAATGCTGGAGGCTTGTTGTGTCAAGGCAGCCATAAAAGTGAAGGAAAACAAAGCCTGAGAAAATAAACAAGCTGCACCTCTGATTGGCAATCCCGTCTAGTTCATTCCCTTCCCAATGACTAACTGTTAGGACTCCTGAAATGTGTCCAAAGGAGAGGAAATTAAGTTGCTGAGATGGGAAAGGATATGAAATTTCCTGACCAGACTGAGGTACAGGTGCCCAGTATCTGTGATGTTATGAAACATTTACCAAGGGAATGATTCTGGATTTTTTGCATGCCTCTGAAATTGTCCCTCCCCCACGTCCCCCAAAAAGTCCTATTATGTATTTCTTAATTCCTCCAGCTATGAGAAGATGCTGGGGGCCAAACAGCTGTGATTCCTTCATAAAGTACTTTGGCATCTGATGCCCCCTCCCCCTCTCTTGTAGCCTTGGCGTTGAAGGCTCTCCAAGGAAAAAAGCCACATATGAAAAAGGGATCACTTTGATAGAACGAAACTATAACCAGCTACTAAATCAATTGAGTTAGGAAATTCCCATTCATTCCTGCATTCATCCAGAACCATATCTCCTGTGGGAAGCCATTATTATTTGGATGTTAAAATCCTCTTCCTGTACCAAAAAAACATTTTTGGATCAGCAAAAGTACAAAAACATTGTTTATTAAATCCATGGGAAAATAATTCTATCTCAAAGGAGCTGAAAGCTAGGCCACTGTCTGTCCACTGGCGGAGGTTCTTACTTGTGCACCTGGGGATCTTATAGAAAAAGTCTGATGACATCATCACTAAGCAATATCGAATTAGGAATGTAAATCATCATTTCACTAGCACATCATCTGAGAACGTTTTAAAAAAAGGAAATGAAAAGTTACATTGTTGCCACCTGTGTTGATTGCTCTGCTGAATTAAAACAACTCCAATGCTATTGTTCCTGCATATTTTTAGAGAAGACAGTAAACATGAGAGGCAATGAACATGCAGGAATCCCTGGTGGATTTAAAAATCAGTTCCGCTTCCCAAAGCCAGAGTTCGCCCCAGGGTAAACATCAGAAGGAATTTGTAATTCAACAAAAACAAATTTCTTTCCATTAAGAGCAGCACAGAAGATATTAGCTCTGTGGCATATTTGTGGGTATGTGGGTGTGGAGGGTGTCACTTAATAGGAGTTTGTAAACATAACTTTGCTAACCGATCATGTTCTAGAAATGAATTACAGCTATGTTTTGAGGTGAACATTGTTACTAATAATTACCAAGCCTCAACTGGGACTGACTACTAATTAACTGGGCTATTATAATGGTTTCTTCATGAAGCTTAGACTGCTTTGCATTAGGCTAAAACAGCTACTATTACCCTGATCTTTCAGAAATGATGAACATCCACAAATCCTACTGATGGCAGTGCCCAGTAGCTTTAAAACTCAGGCCATATATACCATAATGCATGATCCAAAATAAAAAACAGGACTGAGATGATATGTCTGCAGTATCTCTGGGTGACACTGAGAAGTCCATTGCTTGTTTTCTATAGTATTCAGGATGATACCGCAGGTTTCATTTTTCTAGGTATCCCATCATGTTTGGAACATGTGTCCTAATCAATGGGCCAATGCTTTCTTTGGTTACAATGCCCAGTGAAGTCAATGGGATTTGTACATGATTAACCAAGGGCAGACTTTGGCCCTACTAATGAAGTGATTCCCCAGGCAAAAAATGGAGCAACCATTAGGCATTCAAAGTTCTGGATTAGAAACTATCAGTGCGTGCGGGTGTGTTTGTGCATGAGAGAGAGAGAGTGAGAATATTAACCATGAAACCCTGGCCTGGCAAGAGAAATATGGGAACCCACGCTCTCCCATTTCATTCTACTAAGATGTTACAGATGTTTTCTGGGGGGAACCTGAGCTTGGGGCTCCAGTAAAATCCCCCCATTTTTACTTCCCCTCTCTTCATCTCTGATGACAGCAGGAATGTCTCTACTCTTTTGGGAAAGTGTCATGGGCCCGTCACAAGAGCTGGGCAAGAGGGCCCTCTTGTTGATGCCCCGTGTGAATAGATGGCACTTTGAACAGTGAAGAACAACCTCCCCCACCTGTTACATTATGGTGTCAGCACTGATGCTTTGCTAGTGAGCAAAAGGCTGGCATGATTTCCTCATTTAGACAATTTGTAGCATTGTAGGCCAATCAAAATCAGCTTTGGTCACCTAAGAGGGGTGTCATATTTGTTGTCTAGATGAGTTTATGATTGGTCAGTTCATTGTACTGGATAGATTCATGGGCTATTTTACAAGGAACACAAATAAAACAGGAGAGTTTCTGTTCTCTCTTACTGGTCTGAAATGGCTGAAGTACTCACTTAAATGAGGGTAGGTGGCAAACTTAATGCTCACTGCATTGCTTCCAAAACCTCTCCACTGTTTTCCCCCTCGTTTGGCACAGTTTCATTGACAGCACCCAGTGGGCTAGATTACTTAACTACTCACAGTGCCACATAGCTAATATATGACATACTGTATGCTTATTCTTTTCCCTATTGCAAACCACAGAAGTGAACACTAGGATTCAAACAAAAACAAATTACTTCAGCAACTCCTGGAAAACTCAAGTGGTTAATCAGTTACCTTTTATTTAAATATATATGCTTAATGCTGAATTAAGTTGTAAAAACCAAGGGCTGATTTATGGCCTCACTCAGCCTTAATTAACATTGATTCCAGGGGAATAGTAAATGTGAATAGCCTTCACAATTGAGGTTGAACAATGAGCTCGCTGGGTGTTGTCCAATTTGTAGCATGATTTACATGGAAGCAAGCCCTTCTTTTCCTAGGGTTATCCCTTTTTTCATCTGGTGTTTAGGATGGGTTATATATAATCCATAGATAGGAACATTTGCTGTCAAATATTTTCCCTGATTTAGAGCGAGGCACTACAATGGTCACTATAAATAAGGAAGAAAAAAAAACCCAATTTGAGGCTTTGCAGGGATTCCTTGTTCTTGCAATGTGTCATCACTTGTCCATTCCATGGCATTTTTACGAAGTGGCCATAATGAAAGTCAGATTAAATGTACAGGATATATACATTTAATCAACAGCCATTGGAGTCAGTAGTGCTGGAAGAGTTATAAAAGCTCCAGTGAATGCAAATTTATTGCAAAAGAATCTGAGTCTTGGTGGTATGAATGTCTGCTGAATGGTACTACCTGACACAGAACACCTAAAACTTTCAAAAGTGAGTTATTTAAGTGTAACGTTTTGCTTGTAAAGCCGCCAGCTGCTGGATTTCAAGACTTGAAACTGTTCCAAAACATTGGACGAGGTACTTTATATGTGCACTAGAGTAAATACTCTGATTTTACTGCCAATTTAAATGTGCTCAGTTTACAGTAATGAGCTTGTATAGGCATTACCTTGTTTATAGAAAGTGGAACAGGAAGAAACTAACATTAACCATTAACAGTAGCAATTTCTTTTGCCTTCTACCTCAACGTTATGCCAAATAGATCTTTCCCATGTCCTATCTAAAAATCTTTGCTGGTGCTGCTTTTTAAACACTATGGTGATAATTGGGGTATTGAATAAAAATATTACATCATATAGGTCCAGTTAGTTTTGTGACTTCCGTGTTGCTACATCCAGTCCCTACTTTGAAATGCATTTTAACAATATGTACAATGCATGTCCTATATACTGGTGAACTTGATGATAGCAGTTGGTCCCAGCAGAACATATTGTGGCATTTTTTAAGCTCTTTACAAAACCAGAGCAATTTCATCCGGGAAGAAAACCAAACTGATGTTTCCGCCCCCTGTTCTCCTTCTCAACTCCTCCATCTCAACTTCTTTTATTCAGTCCAAATGTTTTATTCTTTCAAGACAGAGAAAAATTAAGAAAGAAGCTTCATGTCTCTGTGACTCTGCAACCTTGGACAAACATCCTTGCCACCTCCCTGGCCATCTGCTTCTGGAGAGCCTTCCCCCCCCCCCCCCCCCCCCCCCACGAGCCTAATGTAAAGTCTATTAAAGTCAGTGGAAAAGCTGCCAGCAAAATCCTTGTTCTACACAGCTCTTTGTTTGTAATATCAACTCTGGTTTAAAATATACGCTAAGAAGTGACAATAACATGCCAGATGAATCCAGCACATGGTGTTACTACAGATGATGAGTTTTTATTATTTCTGTTGGGTTAGCATGGGTTAGCTCCAGTTGGGAGCAAAGTCCCATTTTTTAGGTGTTGTACAAACCAATAGGACAACACAGTCCTTCGTCTAAAGAGCTTACAGTCAATACCCATGTCAGACCAAGGGTGGATGCAACATCCAAACAAAATGATATCTGGCAAATGCCATGTTAGGCCCAAGCTTATTTATACTGTGAAGGTGAAGCTGGAGGGGATGAATTTTTTTAGAAGTAGGGGAGCAGAAGGAAGAAAGGAAAGGTGAGGCGGCACTGCAGTGGGATAGAGAGGAGCAGGGCAAAGAGAGTGAGGCTGAAGGCAAAGGTAATGTGAAGGAAAGCAGTGGGAGGAGGTTGCAGCTAGCAGCGAATTAGCAGTGAGGAAAGGATGTCCAGAGTCCAGGGGTTCTGAAAGTGCCTTGCCCCTCTGCCCTGCTGCTGACACTGCCTACAGAGCTCCTATTGGGGGTGGGGTCTCCTTTGCTCATAGGGCTGGCCTTCCACTAGCCCACATGTCTGGGAAAAGGAAAAGGGGCAGGGTGGGTCTTGGTTAGGGGACGTGTCCCCAGATGGGCTCAATGGTGGGTGCAGGGAAGGGACCAGTTGGGGCTCAATCCCTCTCTGCTATGGGCCACTGTGAATACAGAACACACATACATAATCTCTACAATATTTTCACATCCAGTCATTCAGAATCAGTTACCTTCCAGTGGCCCAGTCCATAAAAACCCAGAAAGCTGAGATCCAGCAAATCCATGTACGTAAAGATCCATCTTGCTCTTGCAATTGTCCATTGGTGTGCACAATTAACGTGTCTCTCTCTCTCTCTCTCTCTTGCTCTCTCTCCAGGTCCAAGTCTCACCCTCGACTTTAAAAAAAAATCAGACCCACTACATTGTCCTTCACATTTCTCTCTGGGTTTATAGGCCTTTATTTATTTCTGTATGACAATGCCTCCTCTGTAGGTTCCTGAGTGAGTTTTCTAAAATAGCAATAATTTATAATTCTCCTGTTTATTTTTCTAAGATTATCCTTTTGTCTTTCCTTTCTCTTTAAGAATTTCCTTGTATCTGGTTTTGCCTCATCTCTTCACTCCCTCACTTCCCAGCAGACAGACTGCAGCCTCATATGATCTTTCTCACTAGTCAATGATTCAATGTTACAAAGACCTCTAAGGCTGGTGCTTTTTTCAAGGTCCAAGTAAGTTATAACATTGTCTAGTTAACCCTTGTTAACCCTAAGAGGCAGGCAAGTGTTACTAGCCTTGCATTACAGACAGGGAAATTGAGACAGAAGGCAAAGTGACATGCTCAAGGCCACAGTGGAAGACATTGTGAAAGCCATTATTGGAATGGAGGAGTTCCTGGCTCCAAGCCATGTGTGCAGACTTTTAGATCCTGGTCTCTCTAGTAGAAGCCTGCTCAGCAATAGTTCTACTTTTATATGTTCTTTGCACAGTGAAAAATAGAATTATGGATCAATTTGTTATCACATGAGTTTCACCAAAATTCAACCCCCCCATGGAATTGTGTGATACATAACATCATCAAACACGCAGTCAACTGAGGAGCATTGTGCCAGCCAGAGTGACCACAATGGATGGTGTACACTAGGAATCGTGTATGGAAGTGCCCAGATCTGGCTCAACCCTGCAAATCCACAAATCTCTGGGGTGTCCTTGCAGGCAGTGCCAGGCAGGGTCAGGGTGCACAAAACTTTGCACATTGTTGAAGAGTTTGAGAGCTGGGGTGTTTTCCTGGTAACATGGCCAAAAAGCATGCAACACCTCTTTGGAATATAATGAACCATTGAAGGAAGTTCAGATCTCTGCAAGATTATGACATTTTGCAAAAATTCAAACCACTTTATCCTCAGAATTTGATGATGACAGTGCATATGGAATGCCTGTAGATGCTCCATGTCTGCCTGTAAGTGGGTCCAGGTTTCTGACCCATATAGCAATACAGATAGTACACAGGTTTGAGAGATCCTGAACTTTGTCTCAGGGCAAAGATATTTTTGCAGCCATAAGTTAGACATGGACTTCATGCAGGAGACAGCGAGACCTAATTGTTGAAGAAAGTCCAGTTTGGTGTGAAAGTTTGACTCTGCTGGCAGTCTAGGTAGATAAATTAGTCAACACTCAACCCCACCTGCACCAAGGGTTCTGTTGGCCCAGATCTGAGGTTCTGGACCTTGGCCTTCTGCCATGAGATGCCTCCACAGTGCAGGCAATGTCTTGGAGACTGGGGGTTGAAATTCTCTGGCTTCTTCACAAGTACGTCACCATCGCTGACATAGTCTTGGTGAGTGAACACTTCTTGATTCCAACATGTGGAGCGGCAAGTGCTAATATCCACTTGATAGTTTGACAGACTAGTGCCATGCATCCCTACCATGCAGCTGAGGTTGGGTAGAAACTGTGAAAGCTGGGAACAAATGCGCACTCTTACACTGGTACTGATGTGAAGATCACGCACCAGATTTAGCAAAACATCTGGAACACCAATTCTTTTCAGTGTGAGCCAAAATGCTGATCTGCCGTCTGAATCAAAAACCACGTTGATATTGATAAATGCCACATGAAACAGAAATGCAGCTCAGCCAGAAGGTAAAGTCATCATCCATTGTGGACCACCCAACGATGAAATCTGATTGCGTGGACAACAGTGTCTGTTAAGGCGCAGCTGCATCCTGCCAATCCGAATGCGAGTGAAGACCTTTCCAGGGACTTATGATAATGAGATTGGCCCGCAGTTGCTACATTCGGTGTGAGATCCTTTGCCCTTGTACAGGGACACTATGATGCCATCTTTCCATTCTGCTGATGCTCACACTTAAGAACAGCTGATGCAGGGCAATGCTCACTGGTTCCAAGGCATCTTTGAGTAGCCAGGGTGGAATGCCATCAGGTCCAGCAGCATGTCCATTCTGTAACTTTTGGATGACCTTTCATACTTCCTTGGATGATGAAGGATCAGTGTGCATCTCTGGCTCTGCAGCTATGTGGTGTGCCAGGTCACATAGCTCTGGATCGTCATCAGCATGTGTGTGGTTCAGCACATTTTTGTAATGTGTTTTCCATCTGTCCAGGACCTCATCCGTTGATGAGCAGGGAGAGCTGTCTGGTTTTGTGATGGGGATGTTAGAAGGCTGTTTATGGCTGCCAGCCAGTCACATGATGGCTCTGTGCCAAGGCTGCACTGTATCACCAGCGAGTAGCAAAAATCCAGTCAACTCCGCCATATGATATACTGCTAGTTCTTGGAGATTTCAGTGCCGTGACTGGCTGTGATCAAACTCGGTATGAAACTGTGACAGCTTTGGTTAAGGTTCCCCAAATCATGACACCACCACCCAGCTTTTGATGTGTGCTGCAAAGGGCTTGTCTTGTATGGGTTCCTGGTTTAGGCACCTTAACAACCATCGCAGTACCTGGATTTCAAACAATGGATGTGCCATGAAGGAAACTGACCACATCCTCATCAGAAATTGATCCATAGTGAGATCTTATGAGGCCTTTGATGGTGCAGAAGCACCAGCAAATTCAGACCAAGACTAGCTGTCCCTCAGGTCTCACTGCATTTTCCAACTCCTCACAAGCCAGATGTCCACCAACAGTCAATGTCAGTGTCTATCTGAGGATCCTGTTGAAGCCCTGAAATACACACAGGCAGTTGAGGATCACATATGTAAACTTCATATTCTCTAGGACAGGGGTTCTCAAACTGGGGGTCGGGACCCCTCAGGGGATCACAAGGTTATTACATGGGGGATCGCGAGCTGTCAACCTCCACCCCAAACCCCGCTTTGCTTCCAGCATTTATAATAGTGTTAAATATATAAAAAAGTATTTTTAATTTATAAGGGGGTTTGCTATGTGAAAGGAGTCACCAGTACAAAAGTTTGAGAACTACTACTCTAGGACAAAGGGGTGATTGTCTAAAGTGGTATACAGAGGGCTGGCTCTAGGTCTTTTGCTGCCCCAAGCAAAAAAATTTTTGGCTGCCCCCCACCCCAGCCCTGGGCTCTCAACCCCCCCTCCACCAGTGCCTCCTCCACCCGCAGCCCCTGCCGCCCCAGCCCTGGGTTCTCTCTCCCCCCCCACCTGCACCCCCTGCTGCCCCAATGCTGGGCTCCCCCCCCACCTGCACCCCTTGCCGCCCCAGCCCTGGGCTCCACCCCACCAGTACTGACTCCGCCCGCTCCCCCCTCACCTCCAGCCGGTCCGGCGCTGGCAGGGTCGGGGTAAGCCCCAGGGCGCCCCCTACGCACAACGCGCTGCTGCTGCCAGGGCTGGCTCTAGACTTTTGCCACCGGAAGCAAAAAAAAAAAAGATGGCTGGAATGCCGCCCCTGAAAATGTGCCATCCCAAGCACATGCTTGGTTTGCTGGTGCCTAGAGCCAGCCCTGGGTATACATAATGCTATGTCACATGCCATGGCTGGAACGACTGGTTTCAGATAGTCATGCAAGAAACCTGGACTTTCTGAAGAGGACTTTGATATATCAGTGAAAAAGGCAGAGGCATATAAGCAGGGAAATGTTTGAGAACATAAATGGCAGAAAGGCATTTTCCAGGCCATGGCAAAATGTGACCATGAGATCTAAATCAACTCCCTGGCTGATGAAGCAGAGGAACTGGAAGTTGCAAAGTATAACAGTCTGCCTCTTGCCTACAGAGCCATCCCATGATAAATAAGGTGATGGGTTTGTCACCAGGGCCAGCTCCAGGATTTTTGCTGCCCCAAGCGGTGCAAAAAAAAAAAAAAAAAAAAGCCGCGACCGCGACTTGCGGCGGCAATTCGGCGGGAGGTCCTTCGCTCTGAGCGGGAGTGAGGGACCATCCACCGAATTGCTGCCGAATAGCTGGATGTGCCGCCCTCTCTGGAGTGGCCGCCCCAAGCACCTGCTTGGTAAGCTGGTGCCTGGAGCTGGCCCTGTTTGTCACACCAGATTTTTCTCTAAATTTTCCTTTAGCTGTTTGTGCGGCTCCATCATCCAGGCACATCAGTTGTCAGGGAAGTCAGGGCCCTTGGCCATCTCTCTTAACCATGTTCTGTGGGTGGATGTCCAGAGCACAGCTTCAGAGGCATGTTTGATTCACTTCACTTGATTCCCAGGTATAGAAGTCAGAGCACAGACTCCTGCAATGGCAGTAACAGCAATCAATGAGGTGACAAAGTCAACATATGACTTTTGTCTAGACAAGTCTATGATGTTTAGGTTACTTAAATAGGAAGTACCAGTTTTGTCCGAGCAGGGTCAGCAGTTAAGGTTAACTGATCTGTGAGGAAGCGAGAAGGGTATGAAATGTGTGTCATGAACTCATCTCCTGTCATGTAGCTATGAACTCAAAAGTGGGCCAGTTGTTGCCAAATGCATGTATTTTTCCAGTGAAAATGGGCTAGGTTTCATGAAGAATTTCATGGAGGGATGTGGATTTTCTTAGTGAAAATGGGCTGTTTTCAAGTGAAGAAAGGTTCACACTGAAAACTCGTGGAAACTTATGGCTTCCACCCAACGTCAGTGCCCAAGTCACCATTGAATTTTTGTATTTTGAGTGGTGAGAACAGCACTAACAGAGACAGCCACATTCCAGTCTGCCAGCAGCAAACTATCATGATCCACGTATTTTGAACTCTGCAGATTTCTACATAAAAACATATGTTCAGATATTCTCTGAGTAGCATAGATCGTTCCTGGTGTTATGAATGAAAGGTCCAATCCTGAGTGCCTTACTCATGTTTAGCGTGTACAGGGTGCATACAACCCCAAGTAAACTGCGATATGTGTTCACGCCATACCTGGGGTGCAGAAATCCTATCTTCAGCGGTGCAACATACTCCCATCTGCCTGCCTTTCCTGCTCCGTGGGTTAGCACACATGGGAGAGCATGGCTCCATACTCTCCTCATCCCCTTTTGGGGTGGACTGGGCCCCAGAGCCAGAGGAAGGAAGCAATTCTGATTGGCTCTTTATATGGGATGAGAAGCTCCTTGTGCCATTGTGTAATGGCCACCCACATTGTTATCACCCAGCATACCAGAAAAATCAGTTGTCATTAAAAAATCTTAATATAAACCATAAACAGTAGAGTAGTGATGTCTACAATTTAGGGTATGTCTACACTACCTGCCGGATCGGCGGGCAGCGATCGATCCAGCGGGGATCGATTTATCGCGTCTAGGCTAGATGTGATAAATTGACCCCTGAGCCCTCTCCCGTCGACTCCTGTACTCCAGTGCCGAAAGAGGTGCAAGCAGAGTCGACGGGGGAGCGGCAACGGTTGACTCACCGCAGTGAAGACACCGCGGTAAATCGATCTAAGTACGTCGACTTCAGCTACGTTATTCACGTAGCTGAAGTTGCTTAACTTAGATCAATCCCCTTCCCCCCCCCCGCAGTGTAGACCAGGGCTTAAAGATGGCTCTGTACAGCATATGCCTCATTGGTCATGGTATCAAAAGCCGCCTGGCGAAGTGGACGGACGTTCAACACTTTGCAGGATTGGTCCCTGTGTGCAGTGAGAATTGATGCTGAGCCTCCTCAACTCCCATTGACTCAAAGGGTCACTCAGCTTCTTGCAAGATTAAAGGGCCCATAAGGGGCTTTCTGTGCTTTAACCGAAGAAAGGGGTCTACCCTATAAACACAATTTAAACTGCCTTGCAGGAAACGGGCTATGAAGTTTAATCCTGTCATTCCAGTCTAAGGGTGAACTCCTGTGCAAAACTTCCATTGACTTCACTGAGGCCAGAACTTCCCCCTAGAGTGACTTATTGTAAGGGGGCATTTCATATTTTCTAATAAAAATTTGTATTGTTTTCTCCGAAGTCATGCAGTAGAAATTTGGACCCCTACTATGTAGTTACCAACACAAAGTCCCACAGTAACGAACCTTTGCCAAAATAGCAACTGATTGGCAGAATTAGAATCTGCATTTGATTTGTCCATGACAATTAAGATGATATCATCACTAACAGGACTTAACAGTAATTTCCATTGTTCTTTGGAGATATTTAATTCTGTGTTGCGACTTTTCAGTTTGGTCATAATCAACTGACTGTCTCTTGGAGAATTGTGATGTTTGCGATTACTTAATATTGACTGGGTTATTTCAGTGACAAAACATTTACTTGCTGAGATGGGGATTTGAGTGGCTAATCCACCATCTTGCCTTAGTCCTGGTAGTTTCAAGGTTTTGCTCTCATAAATTGTTTTTGAACCGTGGGTGACTCAAATTTCAATTTCAACCATGCCACTTAGGCCCAGATCCTCCCAGGTATTTAAGCTCCTAACTTCCCATTAAATCAGTGGAAGGGAGGAGCCTACATACCTTTTGAGGATCTAGGCCTTAGGGCCCCTTACTTCAGTGACAGCAGGATCAGGCCCTTCATATTAACTTTTGAACATTGTAAAGCAGAAATGAGTTCAGCACTTTGGTGCCAGAGCCTGCAGACCTTTATAGATAATTTTACTGTGACTTCAGTGAGGTTCTCATATGAGTAAAATGCTACTTGCTAAATGACTGGTACCTACAGAGTGATTCAAAGCTTTAAAGTGCCTTTTCTTCTTCTTCCCCTTTTTAGATTTTCATAAATAATGAGTGGCAAAATTCTGAGAGTGGGAACATATTCCCAGTGTATAATCCATCAACAGGAGAGCAGATCTGTGAGATCCAGGAAGCTGACAAGGTAAAGTATCCCTGTGATATGGTTACAAATGTACACTGGACCAAAACCTATACCTCTTACTAGTCCACTCCAGAATCCCCATTGATGATAGACCAATCTTTTATTAACCCCTGCCCCCATAGTATGATTATGGTATATTGTCCATTCGGAAACTTCAGATACCAACTAATACTCTGTCAGTGTTTACCCCAGGGCTTTATTATTCCTTCCTCCTCAACAGGTTGATACAGACAAAGCAGTGAGGGCAGCTCGCCTTGCTTTCTCTCTAGGCTCGGTGTGGAGGAGAATGGATGCATCGGAAAGAGGCCGTCTCTTGGATAAACTAGCGGACTTGGTTGAAAGAGACAGAGCAATTCTAGCTGTAAGTGGTGTAGGGGGAAATCAAAAGTTGTTTTGTGTATGAGCTTTATATTCTGAGAGCAAATAAATTCATAGATGTGTAGATGTGAGTGACATTGGTGTCAGATTGGCAGTATGTCTGAATAGGTTTTCCATTGACTCAAATGGGCTTTGGATTAGGCTCTGAGTGTGTGTGTAACACCGACAGACCCCAGTCATCAGTGGGAGGGATCGAACCTGGGACCTCTGGAGCTTAGTACATGACCCTCTACCGCATGATCTAAAAGCTAACTTTGGCTGTTAACTAAGACTGTAGAGCAGACTAATTTAACTCTCTCTCTTTAAGTGGTCTTGGTGCCACTAGATGGGACAGAACACCACAACCAGGAAGTGTGTGGATTACAAGTGTATTCGTAACTTTGTGTTATGTTCTAAAATTTAAAAAATGGAAAAATGCATAAATCCAATTGTGCGGTAATAATTAATAAAAGGATAGATGAAATGCTATGCAGTAGTGAACCAGTAATGCAGTTTAGAAATTATGCTATTTAGTACATACATTAAGCTTATCAACTGCAGCATTGTTAATGTCATTTTCTGCATGGCAAGTGCTTTGGAACTAAGCTGGTGAACATCTTAATTCCAGCTTTGTCAACACTTAAATCATGTTACCACCAATGTATGCTGTAAAATCGCCATGGGGAAAAGGAAGTGGACAACAAACCAAGCTCACTATGCCTGTTGTTTGATTTGTATGTCTAGAGCCAAATTCTTTGCTGAATTGCATCACAGGCAATGCTGCTGACTTCAGTTTGGGATGTAAATCAGTGCAGAATTAGGCCCCTACTCTTCTGTATACAAATTACATTTGTGGTCTGTATCTAGTCATGTGTTATACCTGCTATCTTATCTCCACTGTGCCCATTCATAACAATTTCTATTAGATAATACTAACAGTTGAAAGTTAGTTAACTACCTTTCCAACATCTAAGGAAATTTTATTGGATTATTTTCACTAAACAATCTTAGGGACTCTTAAGAGGATGCCTAAAAAGATACTGTTGTCAATGGGAAAACTGAATTAAAAATAAAGCCCTTAGCTTGTTAAAATTATGATCTTCCCTAGAGGAGAGCTTGTTTATTTGATGGTAATAAATAAGCTGGCTGTACACTATAGATATCCCAGGCCTCAACAGGGATCTTGGCAGCCATTTATAGAAAATTGTATATTCACATCAATTTTATAAAGAGGAATACGTCAGTTCTGCTCGCTACGAAGTGAGATAGTTAATGTAGGGTTACAAAGAGCCCGTTCTCAGCTGTTATCATGAACATAGCAGATCCTAGTTTGACAGGCATTTTTATCTTGGCTCCTGATTAAAGAAATGTTGTGTTTATGTATTTGAACTAAACAGTGACTATTAAGTGTACACACACACACTTTTAAAATCATAGGGGTTTTAGGGACTTTTAAAATTACTAGGATTTTTCAAGAAAAATTCTGTATGTTTCAGATCAGTTGAAATATTCAACAAAAGTTTCACCATGCAACTCTTGAGAAGTCGTTGTTCCTAGTATTATTGCCACCCCCCCCCCACAAAAAAACCCAAAACACTATCAGTAAAAAGGGATCTTAATAGCTATTGTGAAGTTCCTGATGTTGGGGGAAGCCTGGTTTGATCCTCATTACTACTCGTCTGTCACTAGTGTCATTACGTGAGCGGTTGGAGTATTGCACTCTGCATAGCCTGATGTGCTACTTTGCTCTTGTCCTCCAGACCATGGAATCGCTGAATAGTGGCAAACCCTTTCTGCAGGCTTTCTATGTAGATCTTCAGGGAGTCATCAAAACGCTGAGGTATTATGCAGGTTGGGCAGACAAGATTCATGGAATGACCATTCCTGTGGGTAAGTAGAATTCACAGAAGCAGCAGATTCTACCTGCAATATGATTCTTCTTTGGAATTTTATTTAAATATCTACACAAACACACTTGGGCAAAATGGAGCACCCATGAGATCTATTAGATTATGGAATAACCTCTCATAGAAGGTGGAGGAAGCCCTACAATTGGATTACTTAAAATCAGATTGGAAAAAGCACTAGATAATATGCTGTTGAGTACAATATTAAACTGGCACTGGGATGGACTAGATAACTAGATCACTTACTGTGATTAAAGTCAATGGAAAGCTTCACATGCACATCCAAAGGAATGTTTGGACCCCTATGTATGTGTACCATGAAGTAAACTACAGATAGCTTTTGATAGCTATATTTAAATATAAATATAATTGTCAAGATGGATATTATGCACCCTGATGCATTTGAAAATATAGGCATAATTTGGGCAAATTCTGTGCATAATCCTTCATGTAGCTCTCCCACTGAAGCCACTCCTTACTTTCCACCCCTATTGCCCCTGCTTTTCCAAATTTGTAGCCTTAGTTGTGTTCATTTGTGTGGTTTGAAATGGGCATTAGTAATACCCAGCATGCACCAGGATGTGACTATCCAACTCATTTTACTTGTTATTCAAACTGGATCCAAATTCACAGATACTTTGAGAGCGTTGATAATTTCATTAGAGAGGAACGTCCATAAATACAAGATACTTTTTTTTTTATGGTATCTGCTTCCTTCTGATGTACAGTGGGATCAGTAGTTAATAATGTGTGTGGGAGAAAAGCTGGGGCATAAGTGATGGGGAGAAGTTATTCTGCTCTTCTATTTTAGTAAAGAGGTAAGAAAATGTAGCTGAGTTTTCTTAGCTTTCATTTTTAGCTGACAACCCACTCCCTTTCCATTTTCTATTGAAAGCATACTAATCTATGGTCTACAATGAGATTGCCTACAATGGAATATGGCCCATCCACGACTGCTATTAGCAAATATCTCCAGTGGTTGGAGATGGGACATTAGATGGGGAGGGCTCTGAGTTACTACAGAGAATACTTTCCCAGGTATCTGGCTGGTGGGTCTCACTCACATGCTCAGAGTCTAACTGATCACCATATTTGGAGTAGGGAAGGAATTTTCTCCAAAATCAGATTAGTGGGGACCCTGGGAATTTTCACCTTCTTCTGCAGCATGGGGCATGAGTCACTTGCAGGTTTGAATTAGAGTAAATGGTGGAATCTTTGTAACCTGAAGTCTTTAAATCACAATTTGAGGACATCAGTAACTCAGCCAGAAGCTATGGGTCTGTGACAGGAGTAGGTGGGTTAGATTCTGGGGCTTGCAATGTGTAGGTCAGACTAGATGATCCATGACAGTCCCTTGTGGCCTTAAAGTCTATGAGTCAGTGTATTTTCACTAAAGAAATGGCACTGTAACATTGGGTAAAAGCTCTTCTGTAAGGACTAAAGAAAATATTGCCACCAAATTCTTTGTGTCCTGCTTTCACTTAAAATTGACACAAGCAATAGTGCAGAGCACACCATACATTCATATATTCAGCAAATTTCCTGCTCCCTAATCCCTTCTTCCCTTGTCAGTGAATGCCTCCTCCTCACATATGAGCCCAGCAGGAATACAGAAGTTAAGTCGTTGGGTAAAAGGCATTGCCAACTCGGGAGAACAAATACTCTGTTTATTCCAGTCCTTAAAAATGCAAACAACCAAAGCACTGCAGGAAAGCAGCTGTAAAACTGAGTTTGTTAGTGAAGTGGTCTGAGTTCCTAAGGCCACATTTTCAGCAAACCTCCCTAAATGCAAACCACAATGGCCTGCACAATTACTGGTATCCATATCCTTGTGGAAACGTAGGATTTTCCAGACACAAATGGGTGAAATTGCAATTTCTGAGGGTGCAATTTGGCCCTTTTTAGCTAGCAAGGATTTTCTCTGATTCACCCCTGTGTTACTCTGGTAAACTCATGGCTATCAGTAGAGTTACACCAGTGTAAAGTTAGTTACACCAGCCTAAAGCTGGAGTTACCGAGGGATGACTGTTTACATAGTTACAGTCAACTTGTCAAAGCAAATCAGACATGACAATAAAACCACAAAAAAAAACCAACAATTAAATTTCTTCCCCATCCCCCGTCTGTTAAATGTGATAATGAATTAGACACCCTACAGTCCTCTGATGTTTATTTTTGACAAGGTTTTTCTTCTTTAAAACAACTGCAGACCAGGGAGAGACAGGAAGGAAGGCACTGGATATAGGGGTGGCTAAGAAGGAAGAGTGTTCGTTAGAGTCACATTTGTTCTGGTCTCAGTGTTAGGGCTCCACCCTGCCCTTTGCTCCCTATTGCAAAACCCTGTTGATGTGAAGGACAGCAGAATCAGGCCCTGACTAGAAACTGTTAGATTAATAAAGCTATTACAGACCAAACTGTAGCTGTAGCTACAGTATATGCCATATCACAAGTTATAGGACCAATTCTGCTCTGGTTACATCCAGGCTATCACACAATATGTTTCCAAGGCTGAATCTGTCATCTCTGTCTCCTATTTTTATATGTGCCACTATACGAGCCATATGGTTACATATTAGACCTACCACATTACCATATATGTGAAAACTAAATACCCAGGACATGGTTTTACTCCTGTGAGAGATCTGCTTGAATACCCCTATGGAAGGTGTTCCAATACCAAAGCAGAGATCCCTGAATATAAACGTGATTTTCTAATTGCGAAATTAAAAAAAAAAAATCTTTGGGCCAGATCCTCAGTTGCTGTGAACTGGTGGCTCTATTAACCTCAGTGAGCTAGGCCAATTTACACCAGCTGAGGATATATTTTTTAAAAAATAACATATGCTCTTTTCTTTAAACCTGTTTTAATACAACTTGAAAAAGAGACAAATTCAGTTTGTTTTTCTGCATTTACCTTAACGATTTGGTAGAAAAAAATAGGAGAGGTGTCAGATTAGCAGCCTGGCTGAAGTCCCTTACCTACCAAATGGCTACAGTATGGACTGCAACAATGCAAGCTTCACACACTGTCCTGCCATATGCCTCCACCCTGACCTGGAGGAACCGACTCTAAGGGTGCTGCATTTCCTTCTTACTCTATGTGCAATTCCTATTCTTGCTGGTGAACACGCACTCCTGCAAGATGTCCCATTTGAAACCAAGGGGATGACTCGTGTAGGTGTTCGCTAGCATGAGTAAATGGGTGCACAGTTGGGCTCTCAGTCACCAGACTCATTTGATCTCCAGTTTCTTTGCTTACTGCCTACAAAGTTGATTGATAATGAATGAGGTGGTGAACTTTGTGATACAGACACTTGTCAGCTGAGACTCAGCCCGATCTACACTGGGGGAATAGCGTAGCTGATGTCGACGTATCTTAGATCGAATTAAAATTACTTACTTCGCGTCCTCGCGGCGCTGGATCGACGGCCGTGGCTCCCCCAGTCGACTTTGCTTCCGCCTCTCGCACTGCTGGAGTTCAGCAGTCGACGGGAGAGTGATCGGGGATCGATCGCTACCCGCCGATCTGGCAGGTAGTGTAGACGTACCTCTAGAGGGTGACCTACTTCAGCTCTCAAAGGACATCAGGCAGTGACAACTTCCATTTACTACTAATCTGGACTGGATTTGAATCAGTGGCCTAGATGTGGAATGGCATATCCTGTTGTCATTCCCTCAAGACAGTCACAATCACGGTAACTTTATAAAGTATCTTTCAACACATTAATTATTTTAGAAGTCATGAAATTGGTTAACAGGAATGATCCTTTTGGATTTCACAGCTGTCCCTGGAGTCTGCTAGGATCTGCTTTCTCACCAAACCTAGATCGGTGTGTTTTCTGCTGAGTAATGGGCTAATAATGCGCACAAAGATGTCTAATAACAGCCGCATTACAACATACCAGAGCCCTGTCTACCAGGGCTAATTCACCAGGGGTAATTTCGCTGATTTAAGGAGATCCCAGTGGGAAGCTTGTCCTTCAGGAGGGATGTCCAGAGCTAGTGGTCAGCCGGTTCGTCCTCCCAGGGGGATTCAGAGTAAGCTGTCTCAAGTGACAACAGCTCACACTCCTGAAGCAGTTGCAGAAAGGTTCAGGTGCTGCAGAGATTAAAGTCAAGACCTTTGTGCCTGGCATAGATGGATCTTCTTTCAGTCACCTCAGTGTGGGTGTCAGATATACAGACCTCACTCGGGTAGTCTCCTGCCTGCTGACAGCTACTAGGAGAGCCCTGGGGAGAGTGAGTGAGAATTAGCACATTTTCACACCATCTTAAAGTAACAGTGTTTTCATTACTGCGAGTTTTATAAGTTTATAGTAAAACTTAAAAGTTTCATTGTTACCTGTGTAGTTTCTGAGCACAAGGGATTCAGGCTTTTAAACTATCATTGTTTAGTTAAAATGACTCACTTCATCAAACTTAGTTATTCTGCCATTGCAAAAACTTGTTTTATGGTGTGCACCAGGCAGCCTACAGATGCACCTTTGGCATTTCCAACTTCACCTTCACCCTCTGGGTTATTTGAAATCTGCAGTGATGGCTGAAGGAAATGTTATTAAACATCCCCAATAATTTCACCAGAATTGTGAGGTCTGTGGATGACCAACATTTAAAGTAGGTGTCAAAAAGGGGCAGTTATTCTGGAGTCTGACAGAAGCCATGCAAACATCAGAGGTATCACTGTGAAGAAGACTCTGAGTGAGGGAAGAATGGGCCTTTTATGTCCAATCGAATTAACCGTGATTTGGATGACTTCGCAACCATGTTTGGGTTCACTGCAGCTTTACCTCATGGGCCATGAAGTAGTGCAATAATGATGATACAGGGATGGTCCAAACACAAATGGTGCTACTGCCCTGTTACTGTTATATTGTCTGAGGCTTTCTGCCTAGGATCCATTTATCTTGGTGTTAGCGAGCATAGGCTGGTATTTTCACCTCACACTTCTATGATTCTTTTAAAAATATTCTCTAAATAGAGCATTTTGATAATTTTGAAATATAACCCAGTCTCTATAGTTCCTCCTGTTCTTTTCCTTCTGTCTAGGCCAAGCAGACCAAATTGATTCATCAACCATCTTTCTTCTTCCTTCCCCTGTGTTACACTCGGTTTCTCTCTCTCTTATTCTATTAATCTTTCTTTCTCTCTCTCGCTCTCTCTCTCTCTCTGTGACCCTTTTCCTCTTTTGTCTCCCTCTGCTGCACATAGCCTGCTGATAACTATTTTATAGCTAATATTCAGTTTCTGGTCTCTTGAAAACTTTGAAGCCAAATCCCTGCTGATTAATGTACAGTAGTGCTTTATGGGTATGTTTCCCCTACACAAAATGAAATAGACTTACAGAAACAAGTAAAACTAAAATTTTTTGTTTCTAATCAAAGCTAAGCTGAAGCCTGTGTTTAAAACCAGGAAACTTTCTGGATTAGCCCATTTATTGTTACCAGATGTATGGGACCAAAGTCTGCTGCAGGTTCCCCAAATCATTCCGTGCTCTAATTTTCGCCTTTTCCCCTGAGATTGAGCCTAGGTACACTTCTCACCAGTCTTACCCATATTTAGCTGAGGTGATTCTGGTGCATAAACAGATGCCTATATTTGTAAATACGTGTGTGTTCCTATAGACACAGACCCGCTCAGAGACCTACAGCTCTAACCAGGGCAATGTGAAAGGTTGGCAGAGAGGAAAAATCAGACCCCCAAATCAGGGAGCTTTCAGATTTCTGTTTACTTCTTGAAGTGAGTCACTTCACCCCCTTCACTGTAGTGATTTAGCTCAGGAGCCTGCCCCCCACTAAATGAAACCTCCAGGCTGGGCATAGGTCTCATTTTAAAGCCTGGTACCTACCACATTTGTTTTTTTGCCATCTTGGTTTTCAAGGCTCTAAAAATAATTGTCAGTGATTCAGAGAGACAAGGTGGGTGAGGTAATCTCTTTTATTGGACCAACTTCTGTTGGGTGAGAGACACAAGCTCTCAAACCACACAGAGCTTTTCCTCAGTGATTCAGAGGATTAATTTTTTCTTCTCTTCTTCCAGCCTGGAGGCAAGTAAGTGGCTTTCTTTGAGGCCACTGCCAAAACCTCTGTGGGTATGTCTACACTGCAATTAAAAACCCACGGGTGCCAATGCCAGCTGATTTGAGCTCCGGCTAAGGGGCTGTTTATTTGCAGTGTAGACATTTGGGTTTGGGCTGGAGCCAGGCTGTAGGACCCTGCAAGGTGAGAGGGTCCCAGAACTCACGCTGCAGCAAACAGCCCCTTAGCCCAAGCCCACAAGCCTGAGTCCACTGGCATAGGCCAGCCACAGGTGTCTAACTGCAGTGTAGACACACCCTTTGTGCACAGATTGTCCTCTTTCCAAAGAAACCAAGCATGTCACCTTTGCATGTGGTGCAAACAATTGGGTTGCTCCAGATTTCCCACGCTGGCTCACGAAAGATATTTCAGTGACTACTTTATTTCTTTTACTGCCATCAAAGGCTGATCCTTAAAGCTCTCCCCCCGCCCCTTTTTTTTTGTTCTGCCAAGTCAAACTGCTCTTGAGACTAACCATTCTCATCTGTTTCAGATGGAGATTATTTTACGTTTACAAGACATGAACCCATCGGAGTGTGTGGACAGATCATCCCTGTGAGTATCTCTGCTAGTGCCTTGTATTTATTTTCATTTGAACCAGCTCTCTTTAAAAGACACATAAAACATGGACCTCAGCTATGTGTGTTTTCCATTACGAAAAAAAGCTGAGCTCATATTGTTGACATATCTTTAACAGTCTCTCTGCAAATGCTTATTTGAACACGCTAATAGGGTTTTAGCTCTGGTATTAGGAGTTAAGTTCTCAAGTCATAGAATTCTCATGATTAAAACAAGCAAAGCAAAACACAGTGTTAATATGCTGTCATTGGTTATGGATGTTCACACAACTTATGGAAAATTGATGCTTTGCTGTGGCAGTCATTTTTTATTTAGTTAGTTTTTACTGCAATTTAACAGACTCCTCCAAGTTCCTGGGACAATGTTACGTATTTTAATTCTGTTCTTTCCTGGTATTTCTTTTTATAAAGCTTTTAGAAAAGAAGAAACTCCAGAAGACACGTCGTTACAGTTAACATTGTGCAGATTATTAAAAACATGAAGGGTTTATTGTATTTGTTGCAAGAGAGAAGGACACTTATTATTTCATTACATTTAATACTCTTTCCTCCCCCCGTCCTCCCCCCGTATGCACCCTCGGCAAACTCCTGTGATACATTGCATGGGAACTTCATTGAACAAGCATTCTTTTCAAAAGTACTGGTTAATGGTTTCTGGGAGAAATTTCAATGGGAGGCTCATGTACAGCTATTAAAATATGGTGTGGAAGCTTTTCCTTTACAAAGCATTGGGGAACTAATCAAGAATTTTTTGTTGATGTTGGTTTTTGTTTTATTCATGTCTACCGCAAGCCCCTGAGCAGCCAGGGTGTGTTTGTAATATGCAGCAATTCCAATAAAAAGGAGAAACCCAAAAAAGATGCTTTTTAACAATGTCAAGGCCTTTTTTCTCTTACTATTTATTATTATATTTCTTTGTAAGAGGTGGCTCTTGTGGCTGGCACTCTATAGGAACACCTTGGGAAGGAGCTCATAGTCTAAGCCCCCATCCTGCAAACACCTACACATATTCTTAACTTCTAGTCACATGAACAGCTCCGTGGAATGAGTGACTTCAATGGCAATAGACTTGTGCAAAGTTAAGCATGTGCGTAGGTGTTTGCAGGATCAGAACCTTAACGCCCATTCCTAAGGCATTGGGTGCTTCCTGGGAGCTGCTCAGTGCCCTCAACTGACAAGTTCTGTTTAAGTCACTGGAAGCTGCAGGTACTGAACACTTTGCTGGAGGGGCCCAAGATCCTGAAGAATGCAGGATTTATTTACTTTATTTAGAGTTGTACAAAAGTATAAAGGGGAACCTTATCCAAGGCCCCTGCAATGTATTACAAAAATAAAACTAAACAGCCAGCACTACACAAAACTCCCCTCCCTGCTCCAGATCTAACCCCCATCAAAACCTACCCTCCACTGTAGCCTTGAATCCTGCAGTATACCCTGAAGGTTAACAAACCCAGGCCATTTGGGGCCAGGGGTGCGAACTTCTCCAAGACCTGAGATCCCCTCATGGAGAACCCTCTATTGCTGAGCTCCTCTCTTTTAAATGAAGGGGAATCCAGCTCAGGTGCCGCTGTTGATCACAACTGTGGCATCATGACACAAGGAGAGAGGAGATCCAGTAGGTAGATAGGTCCTAGGCCAGGATCCAGCTATAAATTAGGCCCTAACAGCACAGTCCAAACACATTTCCACATAATCCATTACATATGATTTATGCAGATATGTAGGTTGAAGCTGTATTTATTTTGATTTTTAGTGTCTTACATAGCGAAACCTTCCTGGAGAAGGATGAGGAAAGACCTTGCAAGGTTCCTAAGTAGAGACGCCTATTTTCACCCTGCCACATTTTGCACTATAAAACTCTTCAGAGCTTTACTGCAAGAGGCGACAGAAGTGCAGGCTGTCAGCATACTGTTGGCCCTATGTCTCTACTCCCAGGCTTATACACTGGTGATGGAATTAAAACATCACTCTGTCTCCAAAGTTTATAAACAACTGAGGGGGGGAAAAATTGGGTGTTCGGTGAAGGAAAGACATTTGTGTATTTTTTCAAGCTTGCCAGGGGCTAGCGAGAGGTCTATGAGAGTGGCAGCTGATGTGCATCAGGCAGTCACACCTTCTAGCGAGTGGCTGACTCTTCATGACTGATATTTCTATTTTCTTCCAAGTGAGATTATTATAGTTACCGCTATGAGTTCAATGCTGCAAACGCAGCTGTGAATAACTTGACTCACATGAAATCAACGGGACTGCTCATGTGAGTAAAGTAACTTACATGCATAAGTGTTTGCAGGATCAGGCCCAAATGCAGAAGGCCAGATACCTTTGATGATTGCTACCAGATGGAATCGTAGCCATTTTGTGCAGCAAATAAATAAAATGGGCCAAATTTTCTGCTGCGGTAAATTGGAATCCTTCAGTTGAAGTCAATGGAGTGGCACAAATTTACACCAGCAGATAATCTGGCTGGACCAATTTATTGTCTCTATTTTTCCTGTGTGTTTCATACCAATTGTTCAACAAGAACTTGTAATGAAACTGACACAGATAGCTGACTGTCTTTTTGTCTCTGCTATTTCCATGGCAATGAGCTGTAAACATGTTAAAACTTCCTCGGTAAATAAATAGACAGTACAGAGTGCTGATACTGTAGAGATATTGGGAGAGGTGTGGGGGGAGTTATTTCTTATAATCCCATCGGTTAATTATGTATGGGTTTACCTTGAAATGTTATGGATTTCTTAAAAAGCATTCAAGGGTTAGAAATCTATCTATCTATCTATAATATAAAAATCTCTGGCACTGATGCAAAATAGTTCTTTCTGAACACCACAGAGCCAGGAGGTATGTGTCCTGAGGGGAAAAAAAAGAGAGGTGCCAATCGCAAAATAGTCAATGAAATTAAAAGCTCTGATTAAAAAAATTGACGTATAACCCAAAATTCTTTTTGAGAAGATAGGGGGCGGAGGTTATAATTCTTTGAGTAGAGGAGAAAGAAGAATTGAAAGGTCACTGTTGCCTCTTTCTTAATGGTGGTAATTAAAAAAACCCTTGCTTTGTGCTGGGAAAGATTTATGTTGAGGATAAGCCTGAGAAATCAGTGAGGTAGCAGCTTGACATCTTGAAAACAAAGCACCACTGCAATATTTTTTCATCTATCAACTTTTATTTTTTCCTACAGTGGAACTTCCCCCTGCTGATGTTTGCATGGAAGATTGCCCCAGCTCTGTGCTGTGGCAATACAGTAGTTATTAAACCAGCAGAGCAAACACCACTCAGTGCGCTTTATATGGGAGCCCTCATCAAGGAGGTAAGAATAATTGACAGGAATAATGTCTCTGGCTCTCCTTACAGCTAAGGAACTACCACAGCATGTCTAGTTTAATTTGCCTGGTCAATTTTCACAAACCATGTTTCCTCTCATTCTGTTTTGCTAGGCTGGCTTTCCATCAGGAGTAATCAATATTTTGCCAGGATTTGGTCCAACTGCAGGCGCAGCAATAGCTTCTCATGTTGGCATAGATAAAATTGCTTTTACTGGATCTACTGAGGTAAGTGTATTCTAAAATATGTTACTGTAAGATATCAATCCAGAAAATATTTGGGAACGGCAGCCAAGCTGTTGACTGAAGTTCCTCCGGGTCATTCAGCAGAAAGGATATACCCACACCAGAATGGTCTGTCCTTCCCAGCTAAAGCTACATATTATCACACTACCAAAGCAGAGGTGTCAGTTTCCCCTTAACACCAGCTGTACCAAATACCATGGCACAAGAAGCACATGTGGAAAAATATTGCTAGGATTTCCTATGGGCTTGTGAGAATATGAATTAGGAGACGTGGGTAGATAGATTGTGTAGTATAAGCCACAGGGTGCACAAGTCCCTCTTTGGTGTCCATAATCTGTGTGACCTAGAAGCTATTGAAGAGATTAATTCTGAAGCGAATGGTTTTAATCTACATAAAGGGGGCTGAACCAATCAGAACAGTGACTTTGCCTAACTCTCAAATATGTGCAAAGACCGCTGTTATCATTCAGGAGTTGGGGATAATAGAGGTGCAACAGGCTGATGCCACCAGAGAAGGGTCCTTATCTCTCAGTCTGAAGAGAGGAAAAAAGGAAACCAGAAGGAGAGGAATCTCAATGGGAGTTTCAGGATTGGTAATATTTAAAGAGTGCTAAGAACAGGCCCTGTTCCATTGAGACTTTAACAGACCATTATATGGACGGATCCTACAATTCCAGGGGTCTGTTCCCTCCTTGATATGTGTACGTGACTCCCACTAGGCTCAATGGGTATTTTGTGTGCATCAAGGGTAGACTACACTCCGTACAGGGGCAGCTCTATGTATTTTGCCGCCCCATGCATGGCAGTCAGGCAGCTTTCGGCGGCGCGCCTGTGGGAGGTCCGTTGGTCACGCAGATTCAGCGGCATTCCTGCGGGAGGTCCGCCGGTCCTGCGGCCTCAGTGTACCCACTGCTGAAGCCGCAGGACCGGCGGACCTCTCGCAGGCATGCCGCTGAAGGCTCCCTGACTGCCACCCCCACAGCGACCGGCAGGCCACCCCCCACGGCTTGCCGCCCCAGGCACGCACTTGGTGCACTGGTGCCTGGAGCCGCCCCTGACTCCGTAGTGAGATAGATTTACTCTTGGTGTGAGCAGGGCCTGCGCAACCCATTAGGCGACCTAGGCGGTCGCCTAGGGCACTGCAATTTGGGGGGTGGCAACCGCGGCGGTATTTCCGTGGAGGGACCTTCCGCTGCCTCTGTGGGGGGGGGGGCATTTTGGGGCGGGACCTTCCGCCACCCTAGGGCGGCGGAAAAGCTGGCAGCGCTCCTGGGTGTGAGATTATAACCTGATCCAGCAGCCCTTATATGCAGGCATGGTAACTCTCACTGAAGTCACTGGGAAACTTGTGCGTGCAATGACTGCGGGATCAGGCTAACGTATTACTTTCAATACTTTTTGGTGCAATACAATCTATAATGAATCTTAGGTACCACAGTGTATGGGCCTAAATTGTCAGTATAATGGGTATGCAATTGTGTGCCTAGCTTGCACACACAATTACCTTGCAGAAAATTACCATGTGTAATTGTGTGTGGATTTTTATGAAAATTTAGGTTATAATATACAAAAAGTAACAAAGTCAATTGCAACAAACATCAGATTTCAGATTACTTTGAGAAATTGCAACAATTTCATTACAACTCCTGTAAGCAATTTACATTAGCATAATAGAATATTGGAAATCTTAATATGAGCTCTGTCTCTCCCTGCCCCCCCCCCCATAAATTAAGTTGAAACAATTGTTTTCACAAAGGTATGTGGTCTGTGTTTAAGATAAATATTCTATTATACAGGATGTTGCGCTGTTTGGAGGAGAAATAATACAGATGGGTTAGGTTTCAAAGTTGTCTTTTGTAGCCAAAATAAATTTTTATTGTAGTTCAAGACAGCTTTAGTTTTAATAGGCGTTTAAAACTCAAAAGCTGTGGGTTTTATACTAACTCAGTGCCTACCTTTAAAAGCCTTACTAATAGGAAGTGAAAAGCATTACTGAGATGAAAAAGCAATTCTCTAAGAACCTAAAGCAAGAACAGATGGAACATTTTAATGCAGAGTTAGTGTAAACTGTTCCATATTGTTTCTGATTTCCTGTAACACTGAATTCTTGTAACAGCAAGTCAACATTGTAACATTTTAGACATGGTCCTGTAATATCAATGGTTATACAGAGCATCAGACTTCTCAGAAACTGTTTTCACATTTTTTAATGAAATAAAAATGGAAATATTTTGTGTGTCTACTCTTATCTACAGCAGGTCAGTTGTATATTCCAGTGATGTGGTTTCCTACAGCTATCAGATACACTCAGAGCCAGAATATTCCATTCCCACAGCTCTTCCAGGTGCTAGCACAGGCAGTTAATATTTTAGCTCTAACGAGTTAATGATAAAACCTATTAGAAGAAAAGCAAAGTTATTCAAGTTTAAGTGTCTGCAGCATGGGTTTTTCTCAATTCTCCACCACTAGAACCTCTTGCTTATACAGTAAACAATTCATATTTTCCTGTAAAAGCTAATTAAGCTCCCCAACTGCCTGCAAAAAAATCTTGTGTTTGCAGAATCAGAATTAACTGGGTTTTATTGTCTCTTTTTCAGCAGCATTCCTTTAAGGAGGGTGGGGGGAAGAGGTCATTCATAAATAATAAAAACTCAACAAACAAAAGAAATAAGACAAAGAGAGTCCAAGTGCATGACCATGACTCCATGCTGGAGTCCATTGTGAGGGCTCAAGTCTAGGTCCATACAACGATGACAATTTTTTTCTCATATTTTGACTTCAATCTCTAATCATTTAAGCCCCGCTTCAGGGAAGCACTGAAGCACGTACTTTATATCCATGCCTGTTCAAGACAACACGTCAGAACATGCTTTAACTTTAAGCATATGCTTAAGTTCTGTCTTGAATAGGGATGCTTTCCTCAATCAGGGCTATAAACTGCATCTCTCATTTCCCTCTTCTAAACTGAGAGAGCCAATATGATCCCAATTGACTGGAGTGATAAAAGGCTTCAATTCTCTCAGTAAACAATGTAACTCATGATAATAGCAATGGAATGCACATTGAATCCAGAGGACTATCTCCCCCCCTGAGAACTTGGCAGAATCTGCTGGTTGAGCCAAACTCACTTTACAGACCACTCACTTCCTTCTGCAGCACAGCATGAAGGGGAGTAAAATAGGGTTGACAACCCTTCAGGATTGTCCTGGAGTCTCCAGGAATTAAAGATTAGTATTTAAATAAAGATTATGTCATGTGATGAAACCTCCAGGAATACATCCAACCAAAACTGGCAACCCTAGCTCAGTAAAACCAAGTTAATCACATGGAAAAGGAGTCAGGGGCATACATACTGGTCAGGTGGCCACATGCTATGTCTTCTCCCACCGTAAAGCCACCAGCATGCCATATTACACAAGCTCTGCTCTGTGCAAGTTGGGGTGCGTGGTTTGACTTGCCAGCAGCGGACAGAGCTAGAAAGAAGTGATTGTATATGTCATTCTCAAGTTTCAGAGTGGTAGCTGTGTTAGTCTGTATCAGCAAAAAGAACGAGGAGTACTTGTGGCACCTTAGAGACTAACAAATTTATTTGGGCATAAGCTTTCGTGGGCTGAAACCCACTTCATCAGATGCATGCAGTGGAAAATACAGTAGGAAGATATATATATATACACAGAGAACATGAAAAAATGGGAGTTGCCATACCAACTCTAACGAGACAATCCCTCACTCTCACAGATCTTGGGAGACAGGCCAGTCCTCGCTTACAGACAGCCCCCCCAAGCTGAAGCAAATACTCACCAGCAACCACACACCACACAACAAAAACATGAACCCAGGAACCTATCCTTGCAACAAAGCCCGTTGCCAACTCTGTCCACATATCTATTCAGGGGACACCATCATAGGACCTAATCACATCAGCCACACCATCAGGGGCTCATTCACCTGCACATCTACCAATGTAATATACGCCATCATGTGCCAGCAATGCCCCTCTGCCATGTACATTGGTCAAACCGGACAGTGTCTACGCAAAAGAATAAATGGACACAAATCAGACCTCAAGAATTATAACATTCAAAAACCAGTTAGAGAACACTTCAACCTCCCTGGACACTCAATTACAGACCTAAAAGTCGCAATTCTTCAACAAAAAAACTTCAGAAACAGACTCCAAGGAGAAACTGCAGAACTGGAATTAATTTGCAAAGTTGGACACCATTAAATTAGGCTTGAATAAAGACTGGGAGTGGATAGGTCATTACACAAACTAAAAACTATTTCCCTATGCTAATTTTTCCCCTACTATTACTCACACCTTCTTGTCAACTGTTTGAAATGGGCCATCCTGATTATCACTACAAAAGTTTTTTTTCTCCTGATGATAATAGCCCACCTTAATTGATTAGTCTTGTTAGAGTTGGTATGGCAATCCCCATTTTTTCATGTTTTCTGTATATATATAACTTCCTACTGTATTTTCCACTGCATGCATCCGATGAAGTGGGTTTCAGCCCACGAAAGCTTATGCCCAAATAAATGTGTTTGTCTCTAAGGTGCCACAAGTACTCCCCGTTCTTTATTCTCAAGTTTATATTTCAAATTGCCACATAAATTAATGATGTACTCAGCAGCATTGACTGCATCTCCATAATCTTCAGTGGAGCAAGTAATGCCTAGCCACAGTGGAAAAGACAATGGATAGCTGGCCTCCACAAGCCCCTCATCCAATCCTTCTGAAGGTCTGCATTCCCACTGGCTTCACCTCATAGAATCAAGGAACCATGAGGCAGACATTTTTGCAAGTGTGCCTTTCACAGGTCTTTACGTGGAAAGGGGGACATTTGTCCCTAACAGGGAGTTTAATTCAGATTAGAGAGGAGAAGACTCCATGCAGAACTTGCTATAGCACTTGAATCAATCAAAATATGAACTAGTCACTTCATGATGGCTCAGGTGTTAGGTTTGTGATTGTTTTGTTGACCAGTCTGTACGCTCCGGCTCTTCTCTATTTCTGTCTCAGACTCTTGGGCACTTTGAGAATTGTTTTAAAATGTCACATGTGTGCAAAGTCCATCTTCCCTTCATGGGTGTAGTTTGGGGGAGGCCAGGGGGTTTTGCAGGCATGGAATTTGCCTCCCCCATGCATGGCCCCATTGGCCTGACTGGAGCAGCCCCCACCCCAAATATAAAGTCAAACTATGCCTATGCTTCCCTTTCGTCTTCCCATCCCATGAATAATGTTTTCCCTGATACTATCACTATTCCCTTCCCCCATTCCCTTTCCTTCATGGCTCATCTCATGCACAAAACAATGGTCCTTCACCTCTTTCATCCCGCACACCACTTTGCAAGACAAACATACCTCCGTGGATCACCTCCTCTCCTAATCCCCCAATTCATGGTTCTCAACGGTTCATTAGGAAAAGTTCTCCAGACCATTGGTGGTTTATGAACCACACTTTGAGAACCAATGCACTGAAGGAAAAAAAAATCATACTGAGCACAAGGTCCAGATTTGGAACATTTTGCCATGGTCCCTTTAGGTTTTCAGCAGCGCTGTTGGCTTCTCTACTTGCACTGGTTTATACTCTTCAACAGCTTGCTTGATGGAAAGATTTTTAACAAGGTTGGTTGTTTCTGTTAGGTGCTTTTTAATGAACCAGACCCCGATTGTGTCCCTTCTCAGTTACTGCAATCTTCTCCTCTCTGACCCCATTGACACCCTATTTCTCCCCCACCCCGTCGGTCAAACGTTAGCTGCCAAATGGGACCTTCCTCGCCAATTGAGCTGACTATGTCACCACCTATTTGTATTCCCTCAGGGGCTCCCACTACTTTGAGTTTACAGGTCTCCTCCTCGCTTTCACAGCTCTTTGTGACTCCGCTCTTGCCACCTACCTCATGGGTTTGGTTTCCTGTCATATTTCCCTCACCCTCTCTGCCCGACCATTGGTGCCATCCAGGGTGAAATCCTTGCCCTGTTGAAGCCAGTGGGAGCTTTGCCATTGACTTCAGTTGGGCCAGGATTTCACCCCAGTTGCCCTGTTTGTTTCCCATAACCATCTCCATTTTTCCTATGCCACCCTCTGTTTGATTTCCTCACCATCTCACTACCTTCTCCACATTTACATCCCTTTTAAAAATACAGTTCTCCCAGGAGGCCCACAAGGAGTGATTATGTTAAAGTTACAAACAATCAAATGATCTTTTAAAAAGCTAAGTTATCCCAAGCTCTGGATTTCCCAGTGTGTCCCTGTACTTGCCTTTAGACTGCTAGTTCTTTAGGGCAGGAGATATCTTCATTTTTGATCACTTTACAGGTTTCTGTAGGTTGTCAACACTAGATAATGCAATATTAATGGTGGACAGAAGTGAGAACTGAAGACTGCTCCAAAAGCACCTTTAACATTTTTTTCACCGTATGGAATGAGGTCATGTATTAACTGAGCCGTTATCACACAATTCTCTTCTCTTTCCCTATAGTAAAATGAACTGCTGCAGCCATTGTTTACAACAACATAAATTCTTGTGAGGGGGCAGCAATTTACACATATCTCAAATGAGGAGCGGTAGTTCTTCCTCTTCCTAAGATCTTTTGATTCTTTAAAGACAGGTTCTCTAAATAGTGAGAGGGAAAGGGCTCAGAAAGGCAGAAAAGCTCTTATTGTAGCTGCCAGCCAAATTCTGCAGCCACCAAAAATGCCTGTGTTATGGAATGCACTAAAACATTAACTTCATATTTACAACCACAACACACTGTATGCTCAAAAATGGAGGGAGTTGAGGCCAGGCTGAGAATCAGGCCCTCTATGTTACATTTACTAAACTAGTAATAGTATTATCATCATAAGATACTAACACAACTAATCCAATGTCTATGTGTATATAAAGCATGAGTTCTTGTAAGGACATATAGGACTAATAATAATATCTAATAAATCAAGCAAAACATATAGTACTGTAGTTGGTAAGTATATAGTCAATAGAAGGATGAAAACAATACAATATAGATTAGAAATGTATTGACAACGGGGAAGCTTTTAATATAAATTTGCATGTTGCTACATATTACCCAGCAGTTTTCTCAGCAAATGTTTAATGTGTATCAGTAACTTCTGTTCAAAAACAAATGTGTTGCCTCCAAATCTGAACTGGTTTGCAACTCCATCCAGTTTTTACGTGCTCTCAAGATGATAGGAATCACAGATAGCATGCTAAACATTTGAAGCACTGGCCAACAAGAAATGTATTTTAGGTGGCTGGTTTCCATGTTGTTCAAGCTAAACCCCATTAAAAAGCAGACCGAGTAACTCAGATTAAAGATATGATTCAGTTCTATGTTCATGCAGTTATGTGCATAAGTCAAATAAATATTCAATAAATGGGTTTGGATGCCTATGTAAACACAAGGTCCATAAACAACTTCAATAAAACCCAACAAAGCGGTCTGCATTTTGCTTGGCAGAGTGTTTTCTTTATGCAGTTAGATTAACAAACCATGATCTCATCATTAGTCAACAAGATACTAGAGAGACCATCAAAGCAAGCTACAGGAGAGTCAAGATTGATTCATGCCAAACAAATGTTTGTAGCTAACAGCTGTATTACCATTGATTCTAATTTACTCAGCAGGATTCTCCTTTCATTTCCTAAGTGAGATGAATGTCATGTTGCATGATATAGACAGCATGTCTACCTACTGCATGAGTAATGAGTTGCGTCAGCTCTCTTGTATCATAAAATCTTTCCTTGTTTTTGGATCTTCTTGAAGGATTATGTCCTGGTTTTTCTTCCACTAACAATACAATTCTTAAAGGCTATGTGTTCCATTTCCAAAAGTCTGTCAGTTAGTCAGACCACCGAAATGTCCAATAAAGGAGGCTTTGGGAAGGATATATTATAACTCATTCATAATTTAGCTTAAGCCCTCTTGATAATTTTTGTCACTCATTCTGCTGGGCAACTGGTGCTTCCTGAATGACTAGGATACCCAAAATAAAACCATTCTTTTTTCTTTCCTTATTGCATTTGGTAGAGAGCTAGGAAGTCGTCCTTCTTCCAGATGTGAAATAAGGATACATACCAAAAGCTGCTCTTGTCCACTTCAGGATTGTGAAGTTCACTAATCTTTGCTGGTCTGGGGACAGTCCTCAAGGTCACTTTAGAAGCAGAGTACCTCATGCGGTCAAACAGTGTTAGACTGAGTGATCTGGAGACAACCTGGAATCAAAATTCACACAAAATAAGCAACATCTCAGCTTTAAAGGTTTTGTTCCAAAAATCCCACTGAATTCTTTGACCTCAGAAGTTTAAAGGGCTAAACTGACCCTGCTGTGTGAATCCAAGGATTATAGGTAGTGCTTACTTGATTCTTAAACCACTAAACAGCCTCAAAACATTGGGAGGTTCAGGTCAGAGAAGCACCTGAACATTCAAATGCACTATTGAGGACTGGAGTGGAAACCTCACAGGACTAGGGCTTTGTTTTGTTTTTTGTGATGGGGGAAGAGGCTTTGAGAGTTCCAGGGCTTTAGTAAGATTAGAAATTACAGCTTTTCGTGTATGATTTTGGAACTTCCACTTTTGTCTGGAATCAGAAAGCACAGAGGCACATGAAAATAAAAGTTAATGGGTGCAATAGCTTACCCAAAACCCAACCCTCTAAAAGAATTTGGGTAAAGTTTTAGGTCTCATCCCAAACTGGTTTGCACACTCCTATTTAATATGTGACTAGATGAATCTCTTCCGATGAGAAAGATTGATCATTCAAAAACAAAAAACAAAGCAAACTATTGAGTGCTTCTGTCAATTATTTAATTAATACAAAGAAAACAGCAATCAGTTTAATAATTTAACACTTTTAGGGACTGCAATTCAAGTAGCTGTTTTGAACAGAGGTATCCTGTATAGCTGGGTGTCCCATTCCCCCCCCCCCCCACCCCTCACCCCTCATAACAGATTTTCTTTGAGATGAGCCAAATTACATCTACCCACACCCTCCATGCAGTTTACAGGGTTGTGGTACTTCACAACTTATCCAGGGATACTCCTGATATCTATCTTGCAGCCTATTCAAAACAAGGATGGGGAGTCGAGGTTTTCTGTGCCAACATTCCTGCTGATTAATCAGCTCAGCTCCATTATCTGTGGGGGAGTCCTCGTTTCCAAAGTTCCCTCGCTACGCTGCATTGCCTGTTGGAAGTTCACAGATATAGCTAAGAGACACCACAGGGAGCATGAACTAAAAGACTACAGGGACTGGAACGCTATCACTTATCCCTTGGTAACTCTCACTGTGGATAAAGAGAGAAATGAAAAAGGCTCCTTTTCTTAATAAATAATCACAGCCCCAGTACCCTCCTTAAGGCTACCCTCATGCCATGAGTGCACAGAGCACCGTACGGGCTGAACAAAATGCCAGTGCTTACTAGCAGCAGGCCCCATAGTAAGCGGCTTTGTGCCCTACCACCCATAAGCGAGAATTTATTCCCAGTGTTAAGGCTGAAGTGAGACTCTCTGTTAAGCTTATATTTGGAACGTTGACAACCTCTGTATATTAAAGATAACACATTTCCAAATTAGGACCATGGTCTCCAGCCCCTTTGGACCTATAACATTTGGCAACCATGGCCGGATTTCCAATTAGGCACAATAGGCACGTGCCTAGAGGCGCCGGCATTCTCAGGGTTCCTTAAAGTTAAAAGAGGGTTAAAAGTTTTATTTTTTTACGGCAAACATTGGGGTGCTGAAGATGCTGTGCCTAGGGGCGTGTAAGGTGTAAATCTGGCCCTTTGGCAACCTCTTGTTTTGCCAGGTGTTTTAATCTTTTTTGTTAACTAGGTCACAAATATTGTGACATTAAAGTGGAAACGGGGGGTGGCATGTTCTGCTTTTTGTTTGTATTGTGATTTTGGGGTGGATCTAGTTAATTATTGGTCTTTCAAAGAGGGAGGCTGAAGACATAAGGCTGCAGAGTGCCATTGGCTAGCACCGATTATAATGGCCAGGCTCTAGCTGATTTTCAAACGTACATTTCATAACTGTTTGGGAGATGTTGGAATTTCTAAGTGATGTGTTAAACATATTCAGTGTGGCCTGCTGTCAGTCAAACATAGTGGTAAAATCAGCTCCAATTAAGGGGATATGTAAGGAATTTCATGATAATGTCAGCACTCCATTTCATCATTATAGAGGTAAAGAAAAGATACTGAAGTTAATTTATTTTAAAAAAATCCACAGTCAAACTTGATAGTGGTATTGCCAGATACACAGTTAATCATTGAGTTACATGGAATGGTTGACAATTCCCTAATTATCCTGTGGGCTTTTTTCTTTGTTTTTTCTGGTGGGGGCCCTGGGTTCTATTTCATTTGCTTTATGATTACTCCAGTGCTGGCTTAACTTTCTCTAGCAGACTGACTTTAATTCTGTAGGTCAGCTTCTCTCCCATTAACCCCTTAATGCTGGCAGTCACAAGCACCTGGCCCTGTGTATAGAAGTTTAACATTGAGAAATATCAACAGCTAGGTCCAGCAGCACAGTCAAAGCGTAGCTGAAAGTTCAGCTGCTGATGGGATTTTTGCACAAGGAAAGACTGATTTCTAATGGCTAGAGAGAAGGATTGGGAATCAAACTGCATGTGTACATGTGTGTCAGCCAGCTACTGACTTGCGGCGAGGCCTTGGGCATGTAATTCTCATAGGCTTTTAGGCATCTAACTCCTTAGTTGCCTAAATACCTTTGAGGATCTGAGCCTTAGGCCCTAATTCAACAAAGCACTTAAGAACATGCTTAAGTCCATCCCTTTTCAGCAGAGCACTGAACCCTGTACTCATGTTTTAGTATATCAGGGCCTTAATCTCCCCGTGACTGTTTCCCAAACCTACAACATGGGCATAATAATACAGTTTGAACAGTGGAAACCACGCAGAAATCTGGTTAAACTAGTTATTGGGGATTTCCCCAGCACAGGGGAATCTCCAGGGAACATAGAGCAGGTGTTACGAGCTCCAGCTCCATGCTACGCGACCCTTCTGACATTGGCATAGGTGGCATGTTATAGGTATGGCTAGCAGAAGGTGGGGGTGGCCAGACTGGTGCTGCACTTTATTGATCCTCACCTGCAGAATCATCTCTTAGGGCTGCTCCAAACTACACCAGGGGCTGCATTTGCCTCCAATGGCCCCTACAATTGAGAAGGAGCAAGGGATCTTTGACTCAAAACCATCTTTGACTCCCACCCTTACTACCTGTTCTAGCTGTGGTGCAGCTTAGTATCTGGCCTGGTATGTGTGCACTGTATTTTGCCTGTGCAATCCTTCTGTAACTACTGTATGCTGCTAATCCTATTTATAATGCAGCTAATTTTAAGATGAGGTGATATACTCTGGTTTATAATTTCACTCTTCAAATTAGTTTAATTCTTTGGGGACTAAAAATTGAATGTTTGAGAGGGTGTGTATATATATATATACACACACACACATTCCTCAGAACTTATTTGGCTAAGAATCTGGAAAATGTCAGTGTTCAGAGTGGATTGCAATAAATTACAATACAATTAAAGTGATCGTATTACTAATTGCTGTACTGTATAAAAGAAGCATGATGGTGCTTATTACTAAAGAAGAACTCAATGCATTCTGCGCTAGTACAAGTGACTTTTTTTCAGTATCAACAGAAAGCGGTCAGCCTAAACCTCTTATTAATGGTATGGAAAACCCTTTGCACATACTCCATATATAATTAAAAAAACTGGCTTGTGTAAGAAGTCATTCCAGTTACACAGATTTCAGCTTAATTCTCCTATTGATCCTGGCAATAAAAAGACAGAAGAAAATGATCACTAAGCCAGGCTTTTCCCCAGCTCCAAAATGTACGCTGCCATGCCCGGTCTCTTGCAAGGAGGTTTATTTTCTTAAGAGAAGCCAGCAGACGAACACAAAAACAGTCTTTTAAGTCACTCCTTAGCCTTAGGCTTCAGGGCTGCCCCCTCTCCCCCCCTACCCTGAGGGGGCTCTGGTGCTCCTGGCAGTTTCCCAGTTTCAGTCAGCTCTGCTCCCTTCCTGGAGCAGCAGCCCCAAGCCACCTGGCCCCTTGCTCTAGGGACCCAGCACCCAAGTTAGCTCTACTTTACGTAACTTCTTTGCCCTTGCCCATCGCTGCCACCATCCAAACTGCCCACTAGAAGCCCTTTATGGGCCCAGCTGTAGCCCAGCCATCTTTAATTGGCTGGATTGGACTCACCTGCTCTGGTCCAGAGGCACTAGGCTTAGTCTATCCCTAGAGACTAGCTACCCTGTGACAAGAACCCAAACCTATTTCAGCACAGCTATTGAAGGGGCGTGCCTATTGACAGGTTTGTCCCATGTCTTGGCCACCCTCCAGCTCTGGGAAAGGCCTGGGAAGTTGTCTCTTTCTTACATGAATCTGTGGATTTGAAGAACCTGCTGGATTATTTAATAGCTGTGTCCCACTAATATCCAGAGCTTGCTAGTGCAGTTAACTGTATGACTGCATTGTGTGTAAAATGTTTCTCCATTTCCTTTCAGGTTGGGAAGCTGATTCAAGAAGCAGCTGGAAGGAGTAATTTGAAGAGAGTAACTCTGGAGCTGGGAGGGAAGAGCCCCAACATCATTTTTGCAGATGCTGACTGTAAGTCAGCACTTACGCATTCTCCTTAAATCTGACAATGATAATACAATCCGTGCAGTATTCCTTTTGCTATGCGATTTGATTGTATATTTTACACTCCTCTTGAACTTCTTAATTTGCAATGTGCTGCAGAATTGTGCACTGACAAAACATAACTGCCTTTGTCAGAGCCAGAGAGGGTAGCTGGAGGTTTGGCATCTAGGTAAGGTGTGTGCAGCTGGGAGTTAGAACATAAGAACAGTCATACTGGGTCAGAGCAAATGTCCATCCAGCCCAGTATCCTGTCTTCCGACAGTGGCCAACGCCAGGTGCCCCAGAGGGAATGAACAGAACAGGCAATCATCATGTGATCCAGCCCCTCTTGCCCATTCTGGGGCACACGTACCAGGCTAGATATTTAGGAGTTTTGGCACCTTATAAGTTGCGGGCAGCATTTTAAGATTGTGGGATAAGCACATTAGCTGGAAGTTTCTGCTAAAATGATCAGCAATTAAGTAGTTAAAATGTTGACATTTAAATTGTTCAGCAGGAGGTTTTGAAGTTAACACCTTATTACAATGAATAGGTCAGTTCACACCTTGCTTTGAGCTATTGTTTCAGGCTGCTGTTCAGACACACTGCACTCATTGCACTTTTGAAAAGCTTTCTTTGGCTTTGTCTACACTGGCAAAAATACACACACACACACACACGCCCTGAAAGACCAAAGTTCTGTCGATGAAAAGCACCGGTGCGAATAGCGCTTTATCTGCAGGAGCGCTCTGCTGCCGACAAAGCTATCACCACTCCTTGGGAGTGGAAGTTTTTTGTGGGCGGGAGAGCTCTCTCCCGCTGACAAACAGCAGCTACACTGCACGTCTTTTAGCAGCACAGTTATAGCGGCACAGCTGTGTCGCTAAAAGGTGCGTAGTGTAGACAAAGCCTTTGCAACCATTGGGGCTAGAAATTTAGGGTTTTTAACTAAACAAGAGAAATCAGTGCCACATGCCGATCAACAGAAGGATACAACCCTATGTCCACTTTCAAAGCTTTCAGATAGGCTCTGCAAGATTAGGATAAAGTTGAAGAACTCTCAACTACAGAGAGCTGGTTGGTATGGGGAAAAGTTACCAGCTCTACTGATATACAGTACTTATACAACTACAGTTATCCTGATATAAATCCTGTGTGGACACACTTATTCAGGTAGAAGAATGGCTTTTATCACGTTAAACACCTTCCCAAGTGACATAAACTACAGTGGCATAAGGGCATCCACACAGAGGGTTTACCATGTAACTATAACTGTTTTAATTCACACCTTAGATTATACGCCAAAAAAAGTTCCAATGCAGACAAGGCCTCAAGTCTTGCTACGCACAGACTTTCACTGATTTAACTCAACCAATGCAAACCCATTTACGGACACCCTTATTTTGGTTTGAGAGGTTTATTTTGAATTATTTAAAGCTATTCCTAATTAATTAGTTTAAAGCTATTTCTTAAAAAAAGCTAAATTGAAATAAGTGATTCAAACTGAAATTGTCCACATGCTTTTTACAACCAGTTTAACTAACGTGACTGAAATCACATCTTAAATTGAAGCAGGTGCCACTAGGCATGTAGAGAAAACTTGACAGAATTCTCCTGGATTGGGACAAATTGTTCTGCCTAAAGCTTTGTGATTTTAGGTAACCTGAAACAAGCAGCCAAAATATTAATTAATCCATCTCTACAATTAACACCCTTCAACAGTTGTCCAGTTCTTGCTCAAAGCTACCGTTTCCACGGACAATTGACAGGCAACAACTTGTTCTCCTTCCAAGCACTTATTACAGATCCCATATGCCATAAATGTTTCAAGAGCTTCTTTCCCTTCTTTCCCCTATATTCTCCTTGTCCTACAGAGAAATTTAAATATAAAGTACAGTTATGTTCACAGTGTATCATACAAAACAGAGGATCAATAGCAGGTTTTGGTCTCCTTGCAAATATACTACTGGCACCCAACCTGAGATTCTAAGACACTAGTTAAACATTGAAGAGATTTTGCTGGCTGTTACAAAGGAACTGTTTAATCTGTTTACAGAACAACGTGTGTGAAAGTTTGCTGATAGTGTGGCAAAGCCATAGAAACTACATGGTTCTTTGAAAAGCCACGAGAGGATGGTTACAGCCCTTCGGAGTGCAAAACTATGTTAAGAAAAGAAAAAGGAAATCAGTTAACCAGTTCTAAATGCTATTGTTCTCAATCTTTGTGGATTCTTCTTGGGAGATTTTGAATGAGTTTCAGGAAACAGTCTGAATTACTTTTTCAAGATGATGGTGAAAAGGAAACACATTTGACACGTTTCTTAGACAGGGTTTTCTGAAAATAAAGCATTGTTGTTGTTGTTTTTTAAATCCCCAAATTGATCATATTCTACACCAAACTCCAAAGTGCTGCAACTGACAGTGGGGTAATGGCTACCCTGTTGGACATTACTGCTTAATAAGGTGGTATTTTTAATCTTTATAAAGGCACATGAAATACCATGAGGGCCAAATTCTGTTCTAGGCATCTGTTGCACCCAAATAACCAAGGGTAGAATTTTTGTCCCTATGTACCTGATTTTCCTCCCACTGGTGTACAGGAGTAACTCCACGGAAGTCACCAGCATTTCAGTAATGTCAAACCTCATGTAAATGAGAGAAAAATCATGCCTTAATAGTCTACAGCATTTGATCTCTTAAACTTAAAACACATATTGTGTACCATGTTTTCACAGGGATTGTTACATAAAATAAAACGAATCCTCATGTATAGGACCATACCACAGTAATGTGTTTTTAATTTTTTTTTTAACCAAATCCTGTAATTCTGCTATGAAGTTATAAAAACTCAACACTAAATAATATGTCTGATGCTGGCTACAATAGCAGTGTGTGAATTACTTCTCACAGCAGTGTGTGGCTGTCTTGGTTTTGTAGTGGACTATGCTGTGGAACAAGCTCACCAGGGGGTCTTCTTCAATCAAGGACAATGTTGCACTGCAGGCTCGCGGATTTACGTGGAAGAGTCGATCTATGAGGAGTTTGTTAGAAGAAGTGTCGAACGTGCCAAGAGGAGAGTAGTGGGGAGTCCTTTTGACCCAACTACAGAACAAGGTCCCCAGGTAAAGAATAATGCGTCAGCTCTTCATGACACATGGGCACTGCATAGAGAGTATGGTGGTGCCTGTTTAGCACTGTGGTTCTCATTCAAACCACAGCATGTTTTGTGGCCAATGAATGCACGACTTGTTGTGGTACACAGGGATTGAAATAACAAATATTTTTAAAAGAATAGTTCCAAAGGGCCCAACCTTATCTGCTGCAGTGCAGAAGTGGGTCTCTCCCCCTTCATGGAAAGTCACATTTGCATTATATTATCTGAGCATACTGGCAAATTCTACAAAATTTGCTTCATAGAATTAAAGGTAGATTCTGTCCTTAAATCTACACCGTGCACCTCCAAGCTGTGCAATGAGCACATGCAATGGAGGGGCAGACTCCCAGAAGTCTCTGCTCTACGCTGTCATCTTTCAAAAAGTTCATAGTGCCATAATTGTGATTATTGATCTCCAAAAAGGAGTGAGTTTTGAACAAAAATTAGGCAGATTTGGAAAAATCGCTAAATTGCACTAAAAATTACCTATAAATACCTAATTGTAATTAAACCCCCCTGGTTGGATCATTTCTAGCACATCTGGACCTAAAGGCATGACCCACCTACCAACTGAACAAACGGCTCAGCTTCATTAGATGGAAGGCAGTAGCAGACTCATTAGCCTCACTATGTGGGCCAGCCACTATAGCAGGACAAAGACCATACAGGGTTAATGTGGGTTACACTATTCTTTGAGATGGGGAAGTCAACAGGAGTTGCAGGTATTTAGTACCTCTCAAGTTTGAGCCAAAGTGAGCATTTGTGAGCATGCTCTCAGACTCATTCTGGTTTGTAATCAAGAGTACTATCAAGCAGTAGAACTAACACAGCTTCTTCAACCTTTAAGATTGATAAGAAACAGTATAACAAGATCCTGGAACTTATCCAAAGTGGCATTACAGAAGGTGCAAAACTCGAATGTGGAGGTAAAGGACTAGGAAGAAAGGGTTTCTTCATTGAACCTACGGTGTTTTCCAATGTAACAGATGACATGCGGATTGCCAAGGAAGAGGTATCCACAAATTTCCTCTATGGGGCATAATCATTATAAATTTGGGTCTAAACAGGATTTAATTTATTTTAGGAGATAAAAGTTTTAGAGTCGGAATTTACTGCTGCAAATGGAATATGGGTCTTGCTGGGCAGTGGTGTGCGTCTCAATACCCTTTCGGGGTAGAGAAGTTCTCAGCACCTGTTTGGGTAAAGAATCTGTGTTAGTTAGCCACGTTCCAGAGCTGAGAAAAGTGAAAAGGAAGTGGATGGGATTCATTGAGTGGCTGCTCTTCCTAGGGCTCTGCTTTGGGGAAGCTCGCACAGTTTTGCAGGGAGCTGGTGCCGCTTATAAATACTCCTTTTGGAATTGGTAAAGAGTAAAACAGGAAATGGGAGACAGCTGGAAAAAAATGGGGATTTTTATCCCAAGGCTGTTTTACAAATTAACCATTAATCTCTGTTGCAGATCTTTGGGCCTGTTCAAGAAATACTGAGATTTAAAACCATGGATGAAGTTATAGAGAGAGCCAACAATTCAGATTTTGGACTGGTAGCTGCTGTCTTTACAAATGACATAAACAAGGCCCTGACAGTCTCATCAGCAATGCAAGCTGGAACCGTCTGGTAAGGCACCAGTCACCAGGCATTCCTGCTGTTGGAGATAAGGGGTTTGACTCACCATTGTGCCACCCTAGTTTTCCACCCTTTCCCAGGCCCAGTCTAGATATCTACTAACTGTAGAGGTAAAGTGTTTTGTCATCACCCCACCCAGTTTACTTATATAATGTGCCTTCCCCCATCTTCTTTAGATTGTAAACTCAGCCGCTGGCATGCTGGTAGGCACTGCTGAAAACAAATAATAGGAAATAATCATCATCATCCTAATAAAAATAATGTCCTGTGTTGTTTTCAGAATGGAGGAACCCTGTTAGATTTTTCTGATGAATGCACCAGGAATAATGCAGTTGCTGATGTTAAAGTACATACATCAAGAAAACAACAGGCACCCACTGTCCCTAATCCTTAGGGACTGACAAGCTCCATTTCTGAGGGTTAACAACAGCATGTAATTTGATATGTTAGGCCTGGATAAACTAAAGAGCCCAGAGGAAATCAGGTGGAAAAAGACAATTTCAAATCTAATAGCAAAGTGTACAAGGTGGCATTGAGGTTTGTTAACAAATTAACAGTTGGTTACTGAAGCTGAATTCAAGCTACTTTCCTTTTTCCCTCAGCATCTAAGGAGCTGACCCTGCTCCCTTTTGAAGACAATGGGAGTTATGTCATTGTCTGCATTGGGAGTAGGTTTATACTCATAAAAGATAAACTGCTTATGTTTCTTTTAATATGTTTGAAATTACTTAGTTACTACAAATAGTTGGCTAGTGTCCTTACTTCTATGAGTTTAGTCCTCCCAACTGGATTCCCAAATACATAACTGACAATGCACACAGATTTAGCTCCTTTTCTTTTGACAGGATAAATTGTTACAATGCCTTAAATGCCCAGAGTCCTTTTGGAGGGTTCAAAATGTCTGGCAATGGGAGAGAAATGTAAGTATCATATTATTCCTTCTAAACTTTGCTCAGATATACAAGTAAGGAAACATTAGTGAATTTTTAGAATGAAAACGATAGAGATAGTCATGTACCACACTGATGAGCGTGGTATGAGAAGACAGGGATACTCGTGTCTTGGTTGCATATACATTTGGCTTGCATGGCACTATTATTTTTCCCTTGGAGATTTTGGAACAGCAAGGTGACTTAGTGGGACTGTCTTCTCATTCCTAAAGAGAATGGAAGTTTCCAAATATCTCCCTGATCCAGGAGATTTTTCCTTGGACATATTAACTGGCAATTTTCCGGGAAGATTCCCATGTTGTCGTTCTTCTGCCATATTGCTTGCCTCCCTAGCTGTAACTCTTTGTATTCTTTTTTTCTGTCTCCCCTGTTGTTTGCCACAGTTCCCAATACTGGACCACCTGTATGTAATTAAAGTGCTATTTATCTCTTCCAGATTTAGCAACATTAAATGAAATCAGGCCTACACTAAGGCGACTCTATTAACACTTCCTAAAAAAATTCCCCTTCTGTTATGGAATATCTGTCTTCTTTCCTATTCCAGTTGGAAGTAAATGGCAGATCTCTTGGAGTGGAATCCCACCCTTAATCCTCTTCCTACCATACCTAGTTTAACGTCCTACCAGTATTAAACCCTCATGGAAATAGCAAGATATTTTATCAATTGTGTATGCAGCACATTTGATTATGTATTTGCTAATATATATGTATAACAGGCAAATTCCTGTGCAGAGGGCACATGAACCACTTAAGTCCCATTTAATCCCTGAAAAAGGCTTGTGGCTGACTACACATTCAGCAATAAAATCAAAATAAGGTCAAACTCTTTCAAACTAAATATGGTGAAGTAGATTCTGATCCATAAAATGGGCTCTATGCAGACAGATATATCTTCCCTTGTTAAGAACCATTTAGCAGAACTCATTCATGAGTGAGTCAGACTGTTCTCAGGATATCTATGCCTACGCTGGAAATGCTGCAGCTGGGCCACAGAAGCGCTGAAGTGTAGACAGGGGTTCCTCCGTCACCATAATAAATCCATCTCTCAACCCCTGGGGCTTAGGTTGGCTTAATTACATCACACAGGGTGTGAAAATTTTCAAGGCTCTGAGTAGTTAAGCCAACCTAACTCTGTAGTGTAGATCAGCCCTCAAACTGGCTAATTCTTATCATTGTGAAAATATTCCAAAAACACTGAGCACAACAGAGCACACTTAGTAGTACCTTTATTGAATGGGACTAGCTGTGAGAGTTAAGATATTCACGTGTACCTAGAGGGAGATTCTGAAGCACACAGAGGGCAGTTGCACAACCCAACCTTTATTGAAAATCAATGGGAGTTGGGCACTTGATTCCCATTCGTGCCTTTGAAAAGCTTTCCCACAGAAAATAGTGTTTAGATCTGATATAATATTTGTCTCCCCCATAAAAAGACACCAGATGACAACTCTGCTGTGAGTTATCATTCTAGGCATTTAAGAATCCTCTGACCAGGGTCCATCGTGTCTTTTATTCTCTCTCCCCGCCCCATGTGCGCACGCACACACACGCACATTTTACTGCAATGTCAAGGTTTTAATGTTAAAATCACAAAGTCAGGGAATGAAAACAGTGAAGGGTCTAACTATATATTTTGCTATGTTGCGCATCCATATGTTTTATGGGATATATTTTACTGCACAAACAGTAGTAAGCTACACATTTAATTAGAAAAATAGGACTAGGAAACACGTTATATAATATGTGCATCACAACTGAGTTAATATTATATTAGAGTCAGGTAATAACCATGTCACCTTAATGTTGCATTAGCAAGGTTTGATTTGGATTTTGCATTTCATTTCCTAGATTTTTCTGCAATTTTTTCATAGGTAGGAAAGAGTGAAAGTCAATACTCCAGGTCTGCTACACCAGTTTTACACTCACTTTGCACAGGTGTACCTGATGACACAAAGTGAAAAGCTATGGAGAATCAGACCTTACATACATATGAGATTCGGGTCTATTGTCTACTAAGGCTGCCCCTTTATAATGCTCTGGAAGTGTAAAGAGGCCTTAAAGTGGTCTTAAGTTACAGTTACATTCCTATTAAGGCCCCTTTACACTGCCAGAGTGCTGTGAAGGTGACCTCTTGTAAATGAGAATCAGGCCCATCATATTTAGTATGGCCATATTAAATTAAAAATGACCCAAAGAAAGACTTTCTGATTTCAGTCCAAACTTTCCCAAAGGAAGTTCAGTTCTACTTCAGCCTCATTGTCTATCGTTGAGTTAATTCGTAAGGTCTAGATTGAGGTTTTCAGCTTGGTCCTGCGCACGGGGCAATGCCCAGCTGCACTGCTCAGAAGGAGCCAAGAAGGAATATCCCTGGGTCACAGTTCCTTTCCTGATCATCTCTTGTTCTTGGGGGGAGGGAGCGAGGGAGCATACATTATTTCACTCATTTTTGGAGTGCAGCTTACTTCCCCCCTCAAACCTGATCAGCTGATAGAGGGGAATGGAATGATGGCTCTGACCACTCCCTGCGCATTGACTCCTCCATTTTCCCTCTGCAAGCATTGGGTGTGCAACACCAGCTCTCTCCTTGCTCCCAGAACTATGATCTGGTTAGGCCTGCGCATGGCCATGCACTGGGGCTTTCTTCCTGCTCCGTACTCTCCTGTATGGCTATATGAGAGGTAGGGACAATCAAGATAAGCTTATAAAGGGGCATCAACTTCCCGGTAGCTCTAGGACTCCTCACATTTGTCTATCTTCTCAAGTTCAAAACAGAAAAGAAAAAAAAAGGTTGTGAAGGCCCATATCACCCCCCATTATTTTGTTTGCTAGACCAGAACAAGACAGCGGCTGGCAATTGTGGTATATAAAGGCACTGGATCTACTCTGGCTGGGTTAACTATTGACTCAAAAATGTGTCCAAGGGGTATTTGGAGCCAAGTTTCAGCCCTACTGAATCAAGCAGAAATGTTCACACAGAGTGACTTATTAGCATTAGTTCTTCAGCTCCATGGAGCTCTCTGTGACAGCCTCTACTGAGCCATTGGGGAACGGCTCTGTGGCTCAGCTAAGTTTGATAAATGTTTTGGTCATTGTGCGGAAGACAAATCTGAGGACTTTCTGTTGCAAGTTGTGGGGGTTTGTCCAATTGAATGTGAAACTTAATTGTGAAGAATCCTCATTAGTTCATTTCCCTTCGTGAACTTAGTTTCTAAAAATTAATACAATGCTTACTGAAACATCAGTTAAATATCAACTGGCTAAGTCAGGTGTAAGCTTTACTGTGCCAACAGGCATGTTGGAAGGGTTTCAAAACTGCAGGTGGGGTGGAATGACCTGATAAATATCAACATCTCTGCACAAATGAATTAACACTCCAAAGGGAGGTCAGAAGGGTCTCCCCCCGGGGAAACATTTGTGTGTAAAAATGTACACTTTGGAAGTAAATTCAGAACAGGCTATGCAACATCAGGAGCATACCCAGGGGTTTTATAGTGGACAACCTCTGAATAATAACCCCCTCCCTGTTTTGAAAGCAACATTTATTAAAAGGGGGGTTCAGGAAAGTCCCCCTGGAATTTTCTTAATGGTGTAATTTAGGATTACGTTCTGCGCTGTTGCATAAGGAAGAAGGAAAGCTCCAAATGCCAAACAAACTCACATGAAGTGCAGTTACAGGAATTCTCTAGGTTTTATTCTTACAAATAAGGAAACTAAACTCAGTGCAGCCTCTTGCAAGGAGACATGGGGTCTAAACAAGGAGCAAATGCCCCTACGCCTGGAGAGCCTATGTGTGAGACTCCTAGTACCAAGCCAGGTCAAAAAGATGCTCAACTCATGTACTTAGATTGTAAACTCTCAGGGGCAGAGCCTATTTTTGTGTCTCAACACGAGAGGGCCCCAATTCCTGATTAGAGCCTATAGGCATGACTGCAATGCTAATATCAAATAATGACTTGTCCGTCACCCCAAATGTATGGAGAGGAAAGGAAACGAGCTGTTCCTGAGGGAGAAAAGGATTAGAGTCATGCAGTGGCCACTCCAGAGACTTAGCAGAATTGCCCAACAGAGGAGCTGGGCCAGAGCCAGTTACAGAAGAATCTATTCAGTAACCAAGACAACACCAATACCTTAATCTCCATATTTCCCAAGTAGTAGATATATCCAGCAGTATCCAATCCCAGGTGGATGAGAGTAACTAACCTTTAAGAGCTTATAGGCTCAGTTAAGTGCCACTGTGCCAGGGCTAAACGGGTTTCTGGCTACTGGACGTCTGGGTAGGTTGAACTCTGCAGTGGAGTACATGCTAATGCCCTAAATCCCTGCTACTAGGTATTTACTCAGTCTCAACCTCTGTAACTGCTGCTACCTCCCCTTCCTACTCATTGGACAGGAACCAGCAGGGATAGAAGACAGGCAGGTCAGGGCTGAGCACAGCTCTAGTTTTATGAGTAGTTCCGTTTTCCTGCCATTCACTCCTTGGCTTCTCTTTGTAGAGTGCTAACACAGGTGCCAGTTGTGCTGTTCGTTCTTGGCATGTGGCTATTTTTCCTCCAGGACCTGGAAGGGATGGAGACCATCAATTCATTTTGCATGGCTCCATCAATGGACAGTGGGTGCTTCTAGTCACTACTATCCTGGACAGGATTCATAGTGGCTCCACACCTCATTACCAAACCCTGGAGCTGTCCATACTCCTCCTGACCCAAACTGGGACTTGACAGTCAGTGGTTTTAGAAGATAAAATTAACCTTAATCCAGTGTTAAATACACAATATAATGATGCAACTGTGCTTTGGTGTTCAGGTTATATCATAACTTCATCAAGTAACCTTCTGCTACGTATTATGGCTGGAAAAGGAACTAATGCATGGACATGAGTTGATAGGCTACCATTTGTTTTCTAGGGGCGAATGTGGATTGAGAGAATATTCTGAAGTTAAAACTGTGACAATAAAGATTCCTCAAAAGAATTCCTAAGAAGATGAAGGAGCATGTTGTGCAGAACAACATGTGATGCCACCCTCAATATTCCTTATGGGACCAGCACTCAGGAATAAAAAGTGTTGTTACGCAGTATATATTTAAGATATTAAGTTACAACATATATACCAGGCACATAATTGCATACAAAATGCAAACCAACTCTGTATTGTTTCATAGCACTCCACTGGGAACTCCCCTCCTCCCCGCTTTTTTTTTGTAAATCAAATCATGCAGCAAGAGTTAAAATTGCAATTGGATACTATTTAATAACTGTACCACTATAAATCTGTTAGTTACACACAGAACAATCCTTTGCATACATATGCAAAAAAGGCAAGTTGTTTTAAAATCATCTTCTCAAACAAGGGCTGATATTCTTATATGGTGCTTTGCAACAGATCTCATTTGGAGGCCACCATTTTAGCCATACATAACTGACCAAGTATCACTGATGTCCTTTAATAACCAAAAGTGAACTATTTTGAATTGGAGCCAGCCAATATGGTACATTGGCAACTTTGTAATCAGCATGATATTTTGAAGTGGTTAGACTTGGGGGAACTAATTTATTGTATGAATTACTAAATTTGGAAGTATTCTAGTTAGCATTGAGGTTTGATTTCCATGAACACGCAGAGATGGTCTGATATTCATAGTGCATCTTAACAGTTATTTTATGTCTTATTATAGGTACCAGCTCACTTATAAGATTTTTAGAAAGTTTTACCATCCTCCCACAAGTGCATGGCTGGATGGGAAGGAGATCCCAAAGGCTATACAGAACTAGTTCAGCTTTCTGCCCCACCCCCACGCCCCCGCGCGTGCCATGAAATATCTGCATAGACTGACTCTGCAGGCTCCTAGGCCAGCAAACTACTCATGATTACAGCAGATGTTTCAACTTTGGCACGTTGGGAAATTGTGATGTATTCATTGGAAAAACCCGCCCGACAAGCTTAATTTTACAAAAAGATGGCTTGCTGTCCTCACCCTGCTGGTGAGCCCCAGAAGAGCTTAATTGCTGCTATTGGACTTTTCATTAATTACACTTTTGTTTTGACACAGCACCAGAATAAGAGCAGGCCTATTTAAAAGTGAGACGTTTACAGTACACTGCCACACCCAATGGTCCCAGAATACCTCCTGATTCCCAGTTAACAAACTGAACATAAACTTAGCAGTCTTTGTCTTTTTCTTCTTTCCAGCTGCAGAGTAACACTCAAGCGCCAGTTTGGGGGGGATGTTTTATGTTAACAACATTTATTTAAAAGTACAGTAAATATCCGACTGTCGCTACATTATGTGAAGTGTAAGGACAGAATTATAGCCTCATGTGTTTAACAGTTTGTTTCCTAACCATAGGCTCCATAGGCCAAGGTGCTGAGCACTCTGGGCCCAATCCAGCAAATCATTTAGGCACTCACTTAACTTTTACGTATTGACTTCAGAGGGGTACTCCTGTGCGTGACGTTAAGCCTGTCCTTAAATGCTTTGCTGCATCAGGACCCAAGTGCCCAGCACCTTCTGGCATTGAACCCCAAAAGCATTTTGTATTTATAACTCATGCCATTTCCCGTGTGTGTTTTTAAGTACTATGTAACATGCTGTTATTCACAAGTGATAGTACATTTGCAAACAGAGCTGAAACCAAGTATTCCTGAGTTGTTACATGTGAATGTCATGTACTCCTACTGTAGTGTATGCCAGAGTAAAATAAACATACAGCAAATAACAAATTAGTTATCTTTTTAACTGCAGTATAAAATGTGAAAAAGGAGATTTTATTTCTTTTCTGCTATTTACTTAAAAACAAAACAAAAAGAAAAGAAAAGAAACCTGTGCTAGCAATAAGCATTTATATTGTGTATTCTTCTGTATTATTTGTGTGTTTTGTATGTCTCTGTGTTATTTCAATTAAATTCAGGTAAATAATATACAGCTGCCATTTTTTCCCCAGCTTTTGTCACTGTTGCTACATTTGATGTACATGAGTTTGTGAAAACCACTTTTTTGAACAATGTACCATCTGCATGTAGTCAACAAAACATTTTTTCCAATCCCTGCAAGTCTTTGTTACAGTTTATCATGTATATAGTTATGTTATTAAAAAAAAGTAAAAGGATATGAAATATTTTCTATGAAGTTTTCCATTAAAAAGGTTTAGAGAAAGATTTTGTAGCCTGCGAGAGTTCTTTGTTGTTAATGGAGCCAGGGGGGAAAAAAGCATTACACTAGTGAAGGGACTGCTCTCACAGTAGCTTTATTTTCATTTGCAAAAGTGAATGAAGTAAATGGCCAATTATGTTTTTTGGAATATTTTTGCAGCTGTATGAAAAAAAAACCATGTGAATTGTGGATCCAGGTCACAGCCAAAGTTCATCCTCGCCCTCTGTGCTCATAAAGTTTTGCTATCGGTGACGGTCTGAAATCATTTGAACCAGTGGGGCATCCTTGCAAACTGTTGCATCGCAGCTTGAGTTTTGGATAAAGTTTAAAAAAAAATGATGATGACTTTACTTTCCCAGTGAGTCACAGATACAAATAAATTAACACCACAATCACTTATGGACTGATATTCCATTGGCCTTTAGTCTCTGAAGCCAAAAGGGGCAGTTTGAATGTCAAGGCACTTCACAAGCAGTAGAATTTGCATTCTATGGTATGTACAACTCCCCCACAAACAATCGGACAATCCCTTAAATTCCTCACATATTTTCATTGCCCAGAGCAGTGCTCATGTTTTGAAAAATTGCCTATTTTGCTAAGATAAAATAGATATGGTTACATCACTATTTCCTATCACTTGGTTTGGCAGAATTCAATTTTTGTTTTTTTTTTAAATAATTTTGATGTATCATATCAATGTTTATTTTTTAAGCTTTTTAATCCATTTAAATTTTCACAGTTGTGCAAAATTATGGGTTTTAAGCATTTTTTTAAAAGCAATTTAAATGTTCACAGTTGTGGGAAATTCCGGGGAGGCGGTCAGACAATAATTACTTAATCTCACAGTAGCTATTGAGAGTCAACGAGTTAAAACTTTAACTGATAAAACACAAATTGTCAACATCACCTATCAACAGCTATAAAGTAACTATCCTTAACTCAAATGCTAATAAGTTTGCAAGCAGCATTTTTCTTACTCCATCTAGCTGTAAATTTTTATCATGATCAATTGAAATATTTTTTCAGTTTGTGTGTGTACGGTGAAATTGACGTTTCCTGATGTTGAGCAATAAAAATCTAATCTCTCCATGCCTAACAATTGAGAATACCTAGACTAAACAGAAAATACTGGGGTAATGTGATTTATTTAAACACATTTTTAAGGGCGACCATTATACATAGGGAACCTTAATAGGATAGGAAAAGAGGAACCATTTGGTGAGGAAGTTGTTTTATTGGAATAGCAACTAAATTGCAATATGAGAGAAAAGGACACAGTTATTGACAAATGCTGGGAATCAGGAATGTTTTTAAATGTTGCAGGGCTTCATTTCCACTTGCTTCAGTAGGTAACAAGCAATAATTCCCCATGAACATACATCTGGACAATCAACACTTTCCGCTGTATCTCAGTATTGATGTGTGTTCTGTTAAGCTAACTATAGCAGCATTCTGACTGCACTGTGCAGCCACAAATTGCTCACACAAGCAATAGAAAGTTGGTGTAAAGAAAAACAGAGTAGGGCCCAATCCTGTACCCCTGACACCAATGGAAGTTTTGCCATTCAACATCACTGTGTGAAGAATCCAGTCCATGTATCCCTTAATGAAAACAAGCTAAACTAACAAATGCTAAATGAGCACCGGTCCCTGCCAGAACAGTGAGTGCAAACACATTACCACGCATACTATACTGCAGAAATGCTTAGTTTTAAAAGATGCGCAGTCACACAGATCTTTGGGAGGAGGCTATAAGATGAGGAATGCATACTTCCCCCCTGGGGTTTCCACATACACTAACTGGGTGGTGACAATATTTTAATGGAAGTGACAATTTTAATAGTGCACTGTTAGTGCTAGATACAGTCTATATACATACTAAGACAGTCCCTGTCTCAAAGCGCTTAAATAGATAAAGGGGAAATGGTGTCACAGCAAGATGAAGTGACTGCCCTAAGGGCACAGCAGCAGATCAGTGGCCGAGCTGAGAACAGGTCTCCTGAGCGATAAAGGGGGACATTAGAAAGGGGGAAAAAACATATGGAGAAATATTTTTTTAGAAAAGTTAAATATGTTTAGCGTGACAGACATAAAACCACGAACGAATATTTGAAGGACTTAACCACTGCAAAGGGAGAGGAATTACATGGTGCACATGGGGGGTCTATGTAGGAATGATTTAGTCTGAATACCAGCACGTATTTTCTAAAGAGCGAACCACAGGCTCCTGTGGATTGCCTCCCAAGGAAGAGCGTGGAAGCCCCATCACAGGCCTTTTAAAACTGACCTGGAGTATTGCATTGGACAATGTATTATATGGGAGAAACCTCAGCTGACAGGGAGGGGAACTGGACGAGCCAGCCAGCATCTCTAACTTAATGTCATTCTTCACATTTGTGCACCCCATCACCCACTCTAGAAGTTAAGCTATCTCTGGGCATGCCACCAAAGTAGCCACTATAGTGTATTTCATAGGCCTGATTCACTTTGGACTTACAGCTGTATACATCCACTGAAGCCACAGATGTAAAGTTGGCCTAAGTGAAGAACCAGGACCACTATTTACATCATCTTTATATCTGGTATTTACATTTATATTTGTAGGGTTCTGTAACATGTTAATCAAAAGTTAAGTGATACAAAAATACCCTGTGCATTATACTATGATCAGCTGCTCCCGTGTGAGGCTGTGACTTGGGCGCTGCCAAGCAACAAGCAAAAGAAAAATACTTGTCCACATGTCAGCGGCTGTTTCCAAACACATTGTTTCTGTTGTGCTAGGGCCTTAGTAGTGACACTAGCTGTAATGCCCAAGGGGTCTTGCTGAAGACATTCTGGGTGGGTAAAGGACAAATGAAGTTTGTATCACTAATATAGTTCCCAGAATGTTGTTGTAATTTTCTTGTTTGCTGTTAATTAAAAATACTGTGCTATTTTGAGGCTGGGTTTCATGTGCACAGCCTCCCTAATGGAGCCTGCTAAAGAAACCTGGGCTTTGCAACAGACGCCCTCACCAGGCAGGAGTTGCTGAAGAGGCTGTGCGCGTCGCCTGCTGCAGCGTTCCAAAAGAGTGTTTGTGCTGCTGGCAGGCACTGTGTTGCCAGGATAGCTCACACATAATGCATTTGCACATCAAATGAAGCTGGCCTGCTCTAAGAGCATGGGAAAGGCCTGTGTGGAACGGCATGTGTCCTACTTCCTAAACATGTATATTTTACAGTTTGCACTTGGTTATTGGCCAGCTTTAAAGTACTGCAAGTTCCGCTAAGCTTGTCGTTTTGCCTTTGAAGTGGAACTGTTTGGATAATGTTTCCTTTGGCCATTTATCTATGTAGCAAAGCTGGAACCAAAAACCCAGCTGTATTGGCCACTTTAAATTTAAATGTGAGAGCCTTTTAAAGTATCAAGAAAACACACACACACAAAATTTGACCATTTTTAAAGACCTTGCTTAGCCACCGTCCTTTACCCCTGCCAATAGCCTAGTGTTATTACCAAATGTGCTTATAGCAACTCATGTCTTATGTGGCTTTTCCTGCTGTTTGGAAAAGTGCACAGCTGTGTTCAGATTTCAGACAGAAATTGAAACCAGAAAGACAGTTGTGTGCAGCACGACAAATCCGCTGCCCTACAAAACTGAAACAAAACGGATTCCATTGACTCTCCCAACAAATGGAAAAGGTGGCAGTGGGTGAGCCTCCCCATGTTTTGTTTGATCCAATTGAGTCTATGAGATGGGGCTGGAATTCCATGAGAGCAGGATGTCTCATGAGGTTACTGCTACTTCCTGCTTTGAGTTGGGCCAAAATATCACAGAAATAGCCTCTCTCTCAGTCTTTTGGCACTTTTGTTCCAGTCCCAAATGTAACCCAGCAGTACATAGTGTGGCAAATAATAATTAATAATACATAGAAAGTTAGCCATGGTTATTTGAACCTCACAAAGGTTCAGTGTAAGTTTTAGATGAAGAGAGGATGGCAGGGAATTGTAAAGCAAACATTTTATTTTCAGGAAATTACATATTGGGGACTATGACCAGAGCATTTGCATTGTATCTGTTGGGCCAGACACTGAACTGGGGCCCACAGTTAGAATGGGGCTCTTTTCTGCTTACTGCATGAATAGGGCTTTTCGGGCATATTTTGATAAGAAACTGATGTACAACTAACCTGGGGGAATAATCATGTTGCCAATTCTGTCTACTCTCAGACACTAAAGACACACAAAGGTCTAGCAGAGCCACCACTTAGCCTTCAGCCATATTTCTCTACAATCTTCAGCAATTATGTCCAAATATTGTTTATATCTAGCCTTGCAATCTAATTTGGGAGCAATGTATAGCGCTGTCCACAGAAGGTTACACAGTCTCTCCATTCACAGAGTTATGCCTCTAATATCATCCACATGAACATCATCTACCAGTATTGCATGGAACCTAGTACTCCAGGAGTGGCGTCTGCCCCCAGTGTTGCAATTAAAAACTCTCTCCATGACAGGTCGCTGTCTGACTTTGGTTCTCCACAGGTCCTGCCCGCACTGCAGTCGCCTTCCAAGGAGAACCTTCTTTTGCCAAGCAAGCCTCCATCTTGAGAAAAGCAGCAGGAGTGCCACTGGTACCAGAGGATTTATGGGAATTTGATCTCCCCCCCCCCCCCCCCTCAGTTCCCCTGGGCTCTCAGAAGGCCTTTCCAAATCTCCCAAGTGCCCCTGCTTCAGAATGTTGTACTAGGAACTGTGCAATTGGAACCCAGCCCTCCCTCCCCTATTCAAAAAGACAGGCATTGAAACCTATTCTTAAGCATGCCACCTCCTGCCCCCACGCCAATCAGCATGGGCTGTGGCTTGAAATCTAACATTGTGGGCCAAATGTGTTAAGATAATTTCCTATTCAGGTGCACTAGATGTCACACCTTAATACAGATAGGCTGTTTTAGGGTTGCCAGGCATCTGGTTTTCATCTGGAACGCCCTGTCGAAAAGGACCGGGCTGCTAAAAGTCCAGTTGGCAGCGCAGTGGGGGTAAGGTAGGGGGCGCCTGCAGGGGCGGCGCCTATGGGCATGGGCAGCGCGCAGAGCCCCCCAGCTCCTGCCCCTATCCCCTCCGGACATGTTTCAGCCGCCTGAGGTAAGTGCTGCCCGGTCAGAGACTGCACCCTGAACTCCCTCACGCACCCTCAACCCCTTGCCCCAGGTTGGAACTCCCTCCCGCACCCTAACTCCCTCTCAGAGCCCACACCCCTCACCCCGCCCCAGCCCTGAGCCCCCTTCTGCAACCCAAAACCCTTATCCCCAAGCGCACACCCCCAGCCGGAGCCTGAACCTCCTCCCGCAACCCAACCCCCTGCCCCAGCCTGAGCCCCCTCCTGCACTCTGAACCCCTTGGCCCCAGCCCAGAGCCCCCTTCTGCACCCGAAACCCCTCATCCCCAGCCTCACCCCGGAGCATGCACTCCCCCAGCTGGAGCTCTCGCCCCACTCCCACACCTCAACCCCCTGCCCCAGCCCAAAGTCCCCACACGCACCTAAAACCCCTCATTTGTGGCCTCACCATGGAGCATGCACCCTCAGCCGGAGCACTCACCCCCCTCCTGCACTCCACCCCAGTGCAAGTGAGTGAGGGTGGGGGAGAGTGACCGACGGAGGGACAGGGAATGGAGAGAGCAGGGGCGGGGCCTCGGGGAAGGCCAGGCAGGGGGCGTGGCAAGGGTGTTCGGTTTTGTGTGATTAGAAAGCTGGCAACCCTAGGCTGGGTACTAGCTAGGATAAAAGACTGCGCTTGTGGGTAGTTTACGTTTTAAAACAGAACATTCTGAGCTCTTCCTCAGGGTTTTTGGCACTGAGGCTCTTTCAATTGTGCTCTTCAGTAGACCAGCAACAAATAGCGGCATGCTCTGTTTTTACAATGTCCACTCTGGGAAGAGTAATTACCAGTTAGCCTTGTAATGTGCAGCTTCAAACATTCAGGGCCCCATCCTTATTAAGACAGAACTCCTGCTAAGGACTGTAGACTCTGGCCCCAAATGCTTGATGGGGACACTATGTTGCAAGTTACTAGCGGCTTGGGGATTCCATCAAGTTCAAGAGCCTTCACTGTGCCTGCATTGTGCCTGTATTTTTTGAAAAATGAGAATAAAACAAATATATTTCCCCTTGTTTCCTTTTTGTGTGTGTAATGCAGCATCGCAGCAATAAAACAATGTCCTCCCAAACGCTGTAATCTCAGCATTTTGTAAACACAGCACAAGACTATTACTTCATCAATAGCATCAATTAATTGCAAGCAACTTTTTGACACAGTATTAAGTAACACAAATACTAATGCAGCCAGTCTGCATGCTATGATCTGAATGGTGTGCCTAGCCAGTCGGACACTCACAAAGAAAAACAAACTGATGGCTAGTTTCCCCGTACCTTGTTTTCATGGTTTCTGGGGGCTGGTCTATACTTAGCCGCTAGTTCGGCGGCTGGAAATCGAACTTCCGGGTTCGATTTATCGCGTCTGGTCTGGACGCGATAAATCAAACCAGGAAGCGCTCGCCGTCGACTGCAGTACTCCAGCTCAACGAGAGGAGTACCGCGGAGTCGACGGGGGAGCCTGCCTGCCGCGTGTGGACCGCGTCTGAACCGCGGTAAGTTCGAAGTAAGGTATGTCGACTTCAGCTACGTTATTCACGTAGCTGAAGTTGCGTACCTTACTTCGACTTGGGGGGTTAGTGTAGACCAGGCCTGGGAGAAAATGGATTTTTCCCATGGTCATTTTTAAAGATTATTTTTCTCTGTTCTGTTCAACAATTTCTTCCTCTTGTGCTCGTGCTCAACAGATACGTGCTCAGAGCCATGTTCAGTAACAACTTTAGCTAGTTTACACACTGCAACAGCACATACAAAGTTTAGCTAGTCTGGAGGCCCCAGTTTTGCAAGGCACTTAGGTGCATGTTTAATCTGAAGCATGATTAAATCCATCTCTATTCAGCAAAGAATTTTAGCAGATGCTTAACTCCAGCGTGCTGACTGTCACCGCTAGCATCTTTTTCTGCCTGTTAGCCTTAGACAAAGTAGTAAGTAGAGCTGGTTGGGAATTTTTTTTGATGAAAAGTTTTTGAAGAAACGTGTTGATTTGTCGAGACTGAAGCTGTTGACAAACCAGGGTTATGGTTTTGACAAATTTGAGAATTTTTTTTCAAAGTTATCCAAACTTTTTTATTCTGACTTTTTTTCAAAAGGAAAAAATTAAATTTTTCTGGTTCTAAATGGCTTTATGTTTTGAAATTTAAGCTAAAAGTTGGGGGGAAAAAACCCATCAACATTGAAACAAAATGTTTTTAAATTACTGAAACTAAACACTTCATTTTTTCAGTCCATGATTATTTTCATGCTTGCCTTTCCATCCAAGTTCGAAATGGGAAAAACTTTCAAACTCTCAAAAATATTCCTGGGCCAGGCAAACCATTTCCTGCCCAGCTCTAGTGGTGAGCACCCTCCTTGGCCAGTCACCTTTGGGCAAACTGGTCAACTGCTCCTCTTTGCCCTCTGGGTTTGGGGAACTTGGAACTCAGTGAATAAATAGAACAAGGCTGGGGAACATAACAGAGCTTCCGTGAAGAGAGTTTCAGTTCACTAGAGTTCAGTAAACCAGGGTTTTGCTCCACTAAAAATTCACACAATACACTGGAAATGACTGTTCTAGCTTGCCATTTTTTTCCAGTTATAGCTATCAAGCTTCATATGTTGTCATCTATCCTTGCCAGGAAATTAGACAGTGGTGAAGGTACTACAGTCACAACACATCGTTCAAAAATATTGTTGTAACCTTTAAAAATAACCACCCACAAGATGGGCTAGATCTCCACATACAATCCAACTTTTCCCTGTTTTCGAAGGTGATTAAAGTTCTGGAAGACATGCTTGTTTACATTAGCTTGAGTCACACACCATCTCCCTACTGATGTCATTAGCTGAGCAATGTGCAGATGCTGCTAATTCAGTGACGAACCTGATGAATCAAATTCAACCTGAAGAGTATTTATGAAAACCTTTCCCTTTATATTAGAACCCAAGCTGCACAACCTAGATCTAGGTCCAAAATTTCCACAGTTTGAGAGTGTTCAGACCTGGGGAATTTGGTTCAGCCAACTATCTGTGTAAGGCCCATTCATGACGTCCAGCTCTGGATTGGAAGTTTCCCCAGTATTCAAGGGTGTGCAGATCCTGAGCTGGGCCCTTCTCTAGATAGTGTGGCATGTGATTACACAAATATTCTTATCGCTGTCCAGAAAGAGAAGTAACAGAACTAATTAACCAAGTTTACTAGCACAGAAGCAGTCAACACTATGAAGCAATTTATTTGAATTTCTTCTTTGCAGTATCTCTGTCTATGTTTTATGCTCCCATGGCCTTCAGAGCATACAAAATACATGAATTAGCTATGGTATTATTTGTATTAGGGTTGTGCCTAATGGCCCACCAAAGACTAGGCCTCACTGTGCTACGTGCTCTAAAACATAGTAGAAATAGTCCATGCATTGAAGAGCGTATAAGCTAAATAGGCAAGCCAGAAAAAGGGTAGGAAAAAGGAAATATTATTACCCCCATTTTACAGATGGGAAACTAAGGCCCAGCTCTTCAAAGGTATTTAGGCACCTAACTCCCTTTGAAATCCATAGCAGTTAGGGCTGGTCTACACTACACAAGTAGGTTGACATAAGGCTGCTTACGTCAACCTAATTATGTCAGTGTCTACACTATAGCCTTCCTCCCACCAATCATGGGCAGTGGGTATAATAGGCCGCTGCCCCGGATGCCCAGTTGCGGGTTTGGCGGGGGAAGTTTTGCTTTATTATGCCTTATTCAGGTTGCGGGGTAGCTGAGGAGGCGGTATCCGCTACTCAGCTTCCTGGCAGGGCTGGCCTTACCATGAGGCGAACTGAGGCGGCCGCCTCAGGTGCCAGAATGTGGGAGGGCGCCACTAGGACCCAGAGTGTAGAAAATTGTGTCTGCTGCTGGTGCATATGTGTTCTCTCTGCTCTAGAGGCACAGAGAGGGTGGAGTGCTGTGCTGGAGAAAGGAGGGCACAAGAGACATAACAGGCAGGCAGGAGAAAAGGTGAGAGGGAATAACAGAAAGCAGCAGGAGCTGCAGGGAGAGAGAGGCGGCGGAGCCTCTTATGTACCTCTCTAGCACCCCCAGGAGCCTGGACTGATTAACACCAGCTTCTCAGGGAGCTTCCTGTTTCCTGCTGCTTCCCTGAACCCATTTGAGGAGAACAGGCAGTCAAATGAAGTAGTAGGAGCCAGTTAGGCCCTTAAGACGCTGATATCGTCCCTCACTTAGGCCCTGCTACCAGCCTGCTTATTTGTCCCCTTCAATTGAGTGTTGAGAGCCACTATAGCTGGCACAGAACAGCAGTCATGAGTGAAAGAAGAAAACGCCCCTCTGGGGCAGCATTCAGAAAAAGAAAGAAAACAAAGGAAGCTTTTCTATCTAAGCAGGAAGGAGCTCTCCTGAGATACATAGATACAAATGTTCACGGTGAGCCTTCCGGCCCCAGTGAGGATGTGAGTAGTGAGGAGATGCCTGATCTTCCAGTTAGTCAGAGTGCAGGTGACCTGGCAGCTACTGCAGCATCCATATCTCCATCTCAAATGGATGCAACCATGCACATTTCTGAAGAAAAGTGTAGATCAGAGAAGAGTGAGGTGAAGGCACGAGAAACCGCTGCTGCTGAGTTTAGTTCCTTAGGTCTAGATGATCCAGGACTGTGGACGCACTTGAGCAGTAGCCTGAGGGACTTCCTTGTACTGCATAGGCCACAGCAAGTGAAAAACTTCATGTTCCCCAAAGACAATGAAAATAGAAGTTTCCATCCAAACATTACTAGTGTGAAATCCCCAATGGTGACAAAGTGGATAGGCCATGGCTTATGTACTCAAAAACCCAGAATGCTGCATACTGTTTTTGTTGCAAACTCTTCCAGTCTAATGTTCCAGCCACATTGGGCTCTACGGGAACAAAGGACTGGAAAAATCTGGCTAGAAATCTGGCATGCCATGAGAAGACAGCAAATCACCAGAGAGCATTCCATAGGTGGAAAGAGCTTGAGATGAGACTAAGGTTAAAGGCCACCATAGATGATCAGCATCAAGAGAAGATTGCATCAGAGTCTCTTTACTGGCAAAATGTTCTGAAAAGGCTCATTGCCATTGTGAGAATGCTTGCTACCCAAAACCTAGCACTGCGTGGCACTTCAGATCAGCTGTATGTGCCAAACAATGGAAACTTCCTTAAAATTGTGGAGTTGATGGCTGAGTTTGATGCTGTACTCCAGGAGCATCTAAGAAGAGTCACCACCCAAGAAATGGACACACACCACTACCTTAGAAAAACAATTCAAAATGAGATCATACAGTTACTGGCAACAAAAGCCAAACAGAAGATTGTGGCAGATCTGAAGTCAGCAAGATATTACTCTGTTATTCTGGACTGCACACCTGACATCAGCCATACGGAACAAATGACTTTAATGGTGCGTTTTGTAACAACAACAGAACCTAGTGAAAATGTCCCTGCAATGGTGACTGTCAGAGAACATTTTCTAGAATTTATTGACATTGATGATACTACAGGAGCTGGTATGACAAATGTGCTTCTTAAAAAGCTGGAAGATACGGGAATTGCAATAGCTGACATGAGAAGTCAGGGCTACGATAATGGTGCCAACATGAGAGGAAAGAACAGAGGAATGCAGACATGGATCCAAGAGTTAAACCCTCGAGCTTTTTTGTCCCATTCAGTTCTCATTCATTGAACTTGGTGGTCAGTGATGCAGCATCAGCTTCTAGTGAGGCTGCTGAATTTTTTAATGTAATTCAAAGTATGTATTCTTCTCTGCATCAACTCATAGATGGCAAATTTTGAAGCAACATCTGGGAACATCCTCTGACACTGAACCACTGAGTGCCACACGATGGGAAAGTTGAGTGGAGGCGATAAAGCCTATCAACAACAAATTGGGAAGATAGATGATGCCATAGTTGCCATTATGTGGTGACTGTAAGTCAGCCTAATATAGGGCGTCTTACCTTTCTAGTGTAGACATGCCCTTAGTCACCTAAATATATTTGAGGATCTGGGCCAGAGAGATTAAGTAATTTACCCAAGGTTACATAGGGAGTCTATGGCAAAACCAGGAGCTGAACTCTGCTCCCCTGATTCCTCAGTCAGTGCATTCACCACAAGATCATTCCTCCTCTCTGATAGTACCAGCTGGACAGACTGAGGTTTAAGTCTATTTTAAAACAAAGTATATCCAATACACATGCATGCTCACATACACTCCCTCCCCCCCCCCCCGATCCCGCAGCCATTGCACCTGGAAATACTATAGACGTAAGTGGGAATTTCATGTGCCTGAAAAACTGCAAGAGCAGACTGTAAAAAGTTTTCATTTTTGACACACCAAGTGGGGAAAAACCGCTTGTAACACTTTAAGACTAAAGACTATTTAAGATATTGTGTTTGATACTCAAGTAAGTAATGGCCTGAAAACAAATCCCTACTAGTAGCCACAGCAGCTATTCATTTCTACATATTAATACTCAATACAGGATCTCTTAGCTAATAAATAATACCATGAAGCTTCACCAGGGCCTGGTTTTGGCCAAATTATCTTTTCAGCACTTGTATCAATTTACTGCAGTTTAGTTCAGTTGTTTCCTGTTTCTCAGAAGCCAATTGGCTTGTTCCTTAGTTGGAAGTGACAGCAATTTAAAAATAACATATTTTGGTTTTGTTTTACACATATACACCCATATTTTGGCCACAATTTTTAAACGTGAGTGCATAAAATTAGGTACCTAGCCCCCATTTACACACCTAAATCAGTGGCTTGATTTTCAGAGGCATAGGGCATCGTTAGCCTCACATTGATTTTAGTGGGAAATGCAGATGTTCAACACCTCTGAAAGTCAAACCCCTTATTTGGATGCCTAAATAGTGGCTAAGAGCCTCAATGCAAGAAAGCACTTAAGCATGTGCTTAACTTTAAGCACATGCTTAATTCCCTTTGATTTTAAATAGGGATGCTTTTCTGAAACGGGTCCTAGGCGCCTGACTTTAGGCACCCTATTGTGTAAATTTTGGCCTTAGGCTAGATTCATTCTGATTACTTACAATGCTTCTCTTCTTTGGTCAAGAGCATTTTATCATAGAAACTTTCAAATAACAGTTTGCTACAGCTTCCTGGGTCATTCTAAACTACAACTGATCTAATCTTATTACTACTCCCAGTGTGAATCTTGAGGCATTTCAGGAAAGCCACAAGACTCCAATTTTATGATGGCCCCAGGACAGAGGCATAGGAAGAACTAACTGCAGGACTATGCACTCTCTTTATTACGTTTGAAATGGTTAATCTAACAAACTGCATTCTTTTAAAGGAAAAAGAACCATTGATGGAAGTTCTATACAATATATCTGTTATAGACTGAAAAGGTACATATCTCTCTATATATGGAAACTTCTGTTGTTGAAAGATAACACAGCCTGTTGTAATTTATACAACAGTTAGGCTCCAAAAATGTGTAGAATAACTTTATTTAAAAAGCCTTGTTGAAATACTTCTGATTGGCTGCTTTGGTGGATTAGGCCCAAATTAACAGTGCACACAGGCCCCCTTGCACATGCCCTGGTGCAAATACTCCATTTGCACACAGTCTTTGGCACTTAGACACTGCAGTGCTGAGCATTGCAACGCTTAACTCCTAGGCACCCTGTTGCCCAATGGAATTCACAGCCCTGAGTTAGGCACCCGGTTAGGCACCCATGCACTGTCTGGAGAGAGTTAGGTGCCTGAGTAAAGCATTCACAGAAGGCAGCAAGCTGAGCAGAGAGCTGCCTAAGCTAGCCTGAGGTGATATGCAGAGGCAAGGGGTGGAGCTTAGGGCAGAGCTCCTCAAAGGTACCCAAGGTGCCTAACTCCCATTGATCTGAGTCTTAGGTACCTGCCTGACAGGCCGGAGGCATGCACCTATCTCTCTGTTTGGGATTCTCAGCTGTGAACCCTCCTCTGGAGTTCGGCATCTAAGACAAGTCACCCTTTTCTCATGAAAATCAGAGACAGTGAGGGAAAGACTCCTACTCTGGTAGAGGTAACAGCCCTTTCACTTACATACCTGTCTTTCCTGCCTCCTTCTTTTGTACAACTGAGCAGCCTCCTGGGGATCCATAACTGCACTGCAAATCCCAAAGGTTCTTGTACTTATGAGACTGCTCCAGAACCAACAATGGTTTTAAAATCAATAGATGCTAATGATATTTTTTAACTTATGGTACTCGTAATACACACAGATAAAGGCAGCAAGGAAGATGGTGCAATGTCTATTGTGGAAACTCTTTTCCTTTGTCCCAGAAGACCTAAGAGCAGTGTTTCTCAAACTGGGGTCGCTGCTTGTGTAGGGAAAGCCCCTGGCGGTCCGGGCCGGTTTGTTTACCTGCCCCGTCTGCAAGTCCGGCCGATCGCGGCTCCCACTGGCCGTGGTTCGCTGCTCCAAGCCAATGGGGGCTGCTGGAAGCGGCGCGGGCCAAGGGACATACTGGCCGCTGCTTACAGCAGTTCCCATTGGCCTGCAGTGGCGAACCACAGCCAGTGGGAGCCGCGATTGGCCGGACCTGCAGACGGGGCAGGTAAACAAACTGGCCCGGCCCGCCGGGGCTTTCCCTACGCAAGCAGTGACCCCAGTTTGAGAAACACTGCCTAAGAGGTACTGAATAGATCATGGAAGTGCTTAACTTCTGAGGGGACTTTTAGGGAAACTGAGCAAGGCATGATATTTTTCACTCCCCCTTTTATTCTTTATAACCTTTGTACTGACCCATTCTATACCCCCCGCCCCCACTTCTATAGGGTGACCAGATGTCCCGATTTTATATGGACAGTCCCGATATTTGGGGCTTTTTTTTATATGGGCTCCTATTACCCTCCACCCCCGTCCCAATTTTTCACACTTGCTATCTGGTCACTCTACTTCTATCGCATCTTGAAGGCCACCCAGCAACAGGAGCCTCTATAGTGACCATAGTCAATGCTACCTGGCTATTAATGGAAAAGGTTATGTGGCATGCGGCAGCTGTAGCTAATCTGAGCTGGCAATGTTTGGTAGTTTTGCTGTATAACTGTTTACACTTAAAAGTAGAAAAGAGTCACACTAGTCAGGAAAATGCCTATTTCCATATAAAATATTATTCATAGGAGACAGTATATAATAGTTCTCTTTGACTAGCCTGGCAAATGACATCAGAAAGGTTAAATAGTGGCATCCAGACTCAAGCATTTAATAGAGAATAAATAATGTGTTCATGGAGTATGAAAATAAAGCGATAGTTTTATAAAGATACATAGAGCAAACACATACACCCGGATTGTCTGGGTGTCTCTTTAAAGCCTGGACATTCACTGTCCCCCGCATCTGACAGCACTCAGACCAAAGCCCATGTGAATAAACTTTTATGTGAAATTTCTCTGTTATATCCATTCTAGTGACTGGTGAGTTTGTGATTTCATCAAAGAATTGTTTATGATTCATTCTTTCTAAGCTCTTGCTGCTTATTCCTTTTGGTTCCCTGATCACCTAGGCACCGGTAGTGAAATTCACCCCACTCACACAAAGGATGCAGGGTTATGTGCTTGAAATGCAGGTGGTGAAATGAAGAACTCCAACCCAGGATCATAACAAGGGGCTGCCACTTAGCCTCCTTCCTCATACCTATGGACAGGAATAGCCGATGCAATCCCTCCTTGCTGGTTTTGTGAGGTATTGGAGCCACAAGATCCACACAGATGGGGGGGGGGGGTTGTAGCCTCTCCCCTATGACCTTCCATACTGACCCTACATAGGTTGGCATGGAGACAATTTCCATGGCAATGCAGGGATCCCCCAACCCCCATCTGGCCAACCCCTGACCTCATACAGTAACTCATTCTGATATATGGCTGCCTTTTATGCTTATTGTTCTATTCCTTCTCTATTTCTAAAGCCAATCCTTTTTTACTCTCATATATTAAGCAAACTCCATGAAGCCACATTAGATGGTACTAGTTCCTTGCATTTTCTTTCTTCAGTGCAATTATTATCTGTTGCCATTGGTACCTTTTAAGATGATCCAGCCTCCTCCACAACTGGAATGACATGCTTCAGCCAGCCATTGAAAGATGCAAACAAGTGATGAAATACAAGCTGTGCTCTTCCCCACAGCAGAGGGCATCCCCTCAGCCATGCTTCCAACCCTTCTCTGCCCAAGGAGAACAATTCATAAGGTCAATCCTTATTTCCCTTATTTCCCATGAGGCAATACACAGTTCATTCCATAGACCAAATCAATTTCCTATTTTCTCTAGTGTCTATATTCATATCAAAACGGAGTATGCTCACTACTAGCCAAAGAAATAATTCTATATTTTAACACATTAACTAGCTGCAACATCATTTGCAAGAGCTGAAAACGTTAAAATAGCTTGGCTTTATTCGAAGGATTTGCAATTGTTACTATATAGATCACCAATGCTAAACTTATGTGTGATTTTCCAAATGCATTAATCTCAATTGCTTTCTAATTATTTCCAGAGAACATTTTGGCAGCTCCCATCCAAATCTATATCTCCAAATTTCTTTTAACTATAAGAGAAATAACTACCCGAGGACAAATTTTATCTCAGAGTTTTGACCCTTGAAAACTTTGCTGAAAGTAGAGTTATACTCTTTTTTTGAGCGGGAGACTGATTTTAGTTATAGCATTCCAAAGGGTTTGTGCAATAATGGTGCTTTAAAATAACCTATAACAAATCAGGTTTCCTTACATGATCATTGCCTGACCATTAATATCTGGATGTGGGCTTTTTAAATTATATACATATTATTATTTTGATTGGGGATCAAAGAGCCAAATACTAATCTGAGAGTTAGCCTCTCGGTGTGATTTGGACTCATAGTAGTGCATTATAAAAGGGCCAGGGATTATTTTTTCATAAGCAGTAGCACAGGTATTACGATGCAATGGATATTTCACAAGCACAAATAGTCATCATTAGTGATAATGCACTGACAATAGTGGGAAGTCTGAAATGAGGCTGACGGAAGCTGAAAATACCCCATGAATGCAGTGATGTGCAGAAAGCCACTAGCACCTGTGAACAGACTATTCTGGCTTACTAATTCTGATCTCCTCCGAATACCAACTAACTGATAAATACCTGTCAGGGATGGTCTAGATAATACTTAGTCCTGCCATGAGTGCAGGGGGCTGGATTAGAAGACCTCCTAAGTCCCTTTTATGATTCTATGAACTTCTCAGTAGAAATGATGGGATATCAACATTAGGAATGGGGCGTCCAAATCTGAGAAATTATGAACCAACCTGAACTTCTGCTCAAAGCTTGAACTACACTCAACCTTATTTAAGGTCTTAATAGTCCAGCCCATTCCTTCAAAGTCACTTCCTAGTTTAAAGCAGAGCAGGGAGTAGAATTATTAAAATGGTGGGATAAAGGACACTTGTGATGTTTAGTCCAAACAACCAGAAACCTTGTGAGGAAAGCCAGTTCTTAGGGAGATTCCAAGCCCATTCTCCAGACCAAAGAGGATGGATAAGCATCCAAACTTTTCAGGGCTTACCCCAACCTAGCTTACCCCCAACCTAATTTAGCCCAACATCTGAGCTTTTGGGACTTCACTTATCATTAATCAGAAGGCAAGATTTAAAATCACAACCTGTTGTAATCAGATCAGGATGCTTGCCTAATGAACTCCCACAGGAACTAAGGACCATCATAACCCTCATCACCTTCTGTGCTAAGTGCAAGGCATATTTCTTTCACCCTGCCCTCTCTACATCATAAAGCAATGTGTGTATAGAAAATAAAACAAAAATTCCAAAATAAAATCGCTCCACTGCACACACTTCTCCCTCTGGGGAGAGGATCAGAAAACAAACACAACACAGATGTTCAATTACCTTGCTTAACGCACTGGTGGAAGGTGCTCAGATACTGCAGTGATGAGGATAGTATAAGAACCTGTACAGAACAGTTTGCAAGATGGCTTTTTACAACAAGAAAACCAAGGTAAACTGCTGCTGCTATTGTAAGAATATGTAGCACTCTCCAAAGCAGAACCACAAACATCTGCAGAGTTACAGAGGGGTTTTTGCAACATCTTGGACTGGGCTGTATCTGAATTGTGCCTCTACTATACACAAAATACAGCACATCAGTTTGTCTGGTAGATGATGTAGCTATCTCACTGTGTGATTTGACATACAGACATTTTATCAGTTTGTTCTTTTTCCACATCATTCCACAGCTTCTGCTGGAATTAAGAACAATAAGACAGGACCGCCAGTAGATAACATTCATATTTCCAGAGATCTATTCCACAATAAATGAGTCTATTGATCTTTAGGAAAGCAGGCAATATTGGTAAAATAACTTTCAAATATCTTGAGGGGGAAAAAAAAGACACCAAAAAAAAAAGGCCCTTCAATTTTTCTGAGCTGGGCGGAACAAATGTTTGACTGAAAAGCTTCAAGTCCAGCTGGGAGAAGGCCAAGACTAATTTAACCTTTGGTCAAATGGTTGGGAGTTAGCTAGTTTCCTTTTTCCTCTTACATCACTCCCAGAGATTTAGACAAAAATAATATGGCCCTGATTACATGACATTACAGGCTCTCAAAATGCACCAGGGAGGATAGTGCTGAAACCCCTTGGAGACAAATTAATCCCAGCAAAGCAACAGCTGTAAGATTGATATAAACAGGGAAACCAACTACAATATCTACAGCAGGTACTTGTAGGATTTTAGTACAAATTATAAAAGGTGCTAAACAAAAAGAGCTTTTTTGTAACAGTTCCAACAGTCTCGAATCATCATTTTAAAAGATTCTGTTATCACAGAGCCAATGTTGTGTGTAATTGCTGTTAAGCACTATAATAACTCAGTACACGCTTTTAAAAAGTTAAAGTACACTCGAGTGTAAATTGATTTATCTCAATTTAAGAAAACCTTGGTAATCAGCAAATACATAATCTGCAGTTTTTTAAATGCCCTGGAACTGATCACCATTTCTGTCATTGTCTGCCTCGTACACCCAGTATGACAGATCAGGTGTCATGCACCTGTTTACGCTGTGTAATATAACTGACTTTGAATACCCTATTGGAGAGAACCAGTGTTGCCGTGTTTCAAGAAACTGCAGTCAGGGGCCCTCAAGGGGCCTATTGTAGAACTTTTATGCATCATTTACAGTTGAAAACAATCAAAATGTTTCCTATTCAGGGAAAATAGAACCCTCCCTTCCCCTGTTTTTCATTCACTTTATAAATATGAATCTGTGTCCTAACACTCATGCTATTCTCTCTTACTATAATATTATATCTGTTACGCCCAAAAGTCTTAGTTCAGGAAGATATGAATTGACATGAGTCACTCCATTTACACACTGCTCTCTATAACTAGTCATTTGCCCCATAATGCTCCATCTTTGTGTTTCTTGGATTCTCATTTCAGTGATACGCCGTAGTGTGGGCTCTCAGGATCACCTTCCTAAGAGGTGGACAAAAAACTAATGGCAAAACTGAGCCAATTATTCTGACTCTAACAGCGTTCTCTTCACTGGAGATGGCTGAATCATCCCTGAGCGATAACATACTTGTTGCCCGTCTCTGTACTTTTTCCAGTTCTAATATAGTTAAATGTCCCTCATTTCAAGGCACAGCCACACCACTTCGGTGTCAGCTCACTTTTATGGTGGGAAGTCACTGACACTGGAAATAAAGGATCATGGCACTGAGGTTGCAGTTATTTCCACTGAAGGGGTGAATCCCACAGCATGACTTTTTTTTGATGCCCCTCATTTTAGGTCTTTATCATATACTGTGTCTCACATTTGGGCATTGGTAGGTGAGAGGTATGCTGGTAGATGTGTATGGTTGCTGTAACCAGAGAGTTAAGACAAAGGTGAAAATCCTGGCTCTATTCAAGTCAGTGACAAAACTCCCATTGTCTTCAGTAGGGTTTGGATTTCACCCAAGATCCCTGCCCCAAAGAGCTAACAATCTAAATTGCACACAGCAAGAAGGGACTCTGGGAACCCAAAAACAGACAAGGTTACAGAGGAAAGGAAGGAGGACTACCCAGAATGAGTGGACGGGATTATTTAGGTGGCACAGTAATGCAGCGTATTAATTCTTTTTAAAACGCAGGTTTTACTTTATTTTGCTTTTGAAAAGGCAGTAGAGAACAGCTGTAGAAAAAGATAGGTTTTTGATGTAGGATTTGAAGGAAATATACGTAAAGATGTGAAACAGATATCCAACAGCCATACAGATCAATACATGAGAAAGAGGAAAAGGCCTGGATCAGTCCACGAGCAGCAATGTGATACAGTTCTAGCACATTTTCCCAGTGCAGGCAGGGTTTTTAATCTGAAAACTGTTTTCAGCTATGTTATAAAACTACCCTAACCTCTATAGACACGCTGTACCACTGTTTGGCCAGCATGGTTCTCAGGAAAACAAAAAACAGCTATCCAAATTGATTATGGAAACCAGGCTATTAACACACTAGCTACAATGACAAATAAATATGGCTGTAGCTAGCATGGTTCTGATCCCAGTGCAGAGGCTGTAAGCTTCATTACATTTAATTATGTCTGGCTTTAACTCAAGGGCTACTTTAAAGCAAGGATGGCTCCTACTAAATAAAATTACGTTTTGCCTGAAACTTGTATGGAAAAGTATGGTGCCCAGTGAGGATGGCTACTAAACCAGGATGGATGGCATTCATTAAAAGCTGACTGGTAAAGGTGCTGCTGCTAACTAGAAGTGATTACTAACTGAGAGCAGGTTGTAAATTAAGCTATATGGTATCTGGCCTTCATATGTTCTGATGGAAAGATCCTCATGCACTGCTCAAATCCCTTCTCCTTTCTTTCATCTCAATATTTTCTGGTTGGGTGGAATGTTATGTAAGGGCCCTTCCCTTTGCAGAAGTTGCACTCAGGCGGACATTTATTTTTTCCTGTGGGTTTGCCCCCATAGCAGGCTGGGCGTAGGGAAGTGAACATGTGGTATTCAGCAAAAAGAGCCTTCCTCAGAACAAAGTGTGCCCTGAGACATGGGCAGAGTTTGGGTGACTATATTTGAACATAGATGATGGAAGAAACCCTTTCCTACAAAGGTCATAGTATATCTAGATCCTGAACATACCCAGACTACGGACATGATTGCTCTGATTAAGCAGAAAAACCACCACAGAAATTACCCTCCATAAAACACAGCATTGTATTAAGACTAGTAAATAATTTGATTTGGGGAAAACCAGCTTCCCAGTAGAAGAGCTGAGGTATCAGAATCAGACATGGGTAACTTAGAGCAGATAACATCAGAACTGACCAGAAATTTGCCCAAACCTTCCTACAGGTTTTTCTAATCTTTGTTGTGTTTCTGGATCTCAGTCATATTCAGCATCTGCTCTCTCTGTTTGACCACTATCCAAATATTTGTTCTGTGCACTTAATTTCATTTACTTTCATTTCACAATCTATACTGATTCATTTTTTCATTCTTTGTTCCCCCTCACTAGGTTTTCATCTCTCTATTTTTTTGTCTCCTGCTTATTTCTCTCTCTCCTTATTGTCTCGCCCTAAATTTCCCTTCCCCATTTCCCTCTTGCCTTCCTGTCATCATTTGTTCGCTATCACCCTGCTTTTCTGCTGGCTGACATTGGAAATATTTCAGGAATTTTTAATTGAGAATACCATGAGAACTGTTATCTTAGCATTTTCACTAGTGAGTGTGTGCTCCTTGGTTTGATGACGATGACAGACCAAGCTTGGAACTTGCAGGGTTAGAACTCTTCCCTGAGCCCACTGGCCAACTGTGAATCCAGAGTGGTAAGCTGCAGTGTGGAATGTGAGAAAGGAAGTGGGGCCCATGGGGAACATGGGGGGAGGGGAAGATGTGTACTGAGAAACCTAAAATTCCGCTAAATAAAAATGAGTAAAGGAGAAACTGAAATTTGAGAGAAAGGCAGGATGAAGACCCAGCTGGAGGATGAGGGAGGGGGTAAGGAGAAGGGAAAAAAACCCATATACCCAGCAAACCATCCCACCGACTCCATGCATGCTAATTTTTCTCCGTAAAAGACCCTGCGCAGGTGCAGAATAGCAAAAATATCAGCCCCTCTTATAATTCATTTGCTCTGAGTTGTAGTAAGAAAAAAACCCTCAGTCACCTTATATAGAAATTAGAAGCTCATTTGTCGGCTGTGTTGTGCCCCCAAACTAACCATTATTTTATTCCTTGGGGTAATGGGTCATCTTTAAATTAACACCTGCTAACCTATGGTTACCAAGTGATGGGGCAAAGACAGAGAAGGGCAGTTATGGAAGCCAACTCTGGTGGCACTTCAAAGTGATGTCACTATATACCAAAGCAAATTCATCACAGGCATAAGAAAGACAGATAAAAACAAATAAATGACCACATGGCTTTTTACAGGGGCCTCAAGATGGCTCTGTCAAAAAGCATATAAGCCAATCAGGGCCATTACAGGCACTGTACAAACACACAGTAAGAGACACTCCCTGGCTTGAAGAGCTTGCAGTCTAAATAGATAAGATGGACAAAGGGTTGGAGGAGAAACAGGTAAAGAGAAGTGGAGTGACTTGCCCAGAGTCACGCAGAAGGTCAGCGGCAGAGCTGGGACTAGAATCCAGGACTCTGATTCTCTACTTTACAGCTGCAATGATTTGAATGAAAGGGAAGGATCCGGCACAATGGCAGCCCTTCCCCAATGGCTGGAGCTTTCACTAGGACAGTGAGGTGTCCCACAGTGATTGGTCTCTTCTGTGCTCCTGCAGATGGCCCTTCACCCACACACCATGTTGTGTCATTACAGTTCATACATGACATGCCCCATTCTCTACGTACCTCATGATACACAGACAATGAGCAGGATCAGGCTCTTTTCCTGGACTTTGCTCAGCTGATCCAGAATACAGAATATTTCTGATTGCCCTCATTCTTTTTTCCCCTTTTACTTTCAATTTCTCCACTGGCTTTAATTAAGTTTGCGTGGTCTGAAGAGCCAGAATTGTCAGGCTGTTATAGAAGAAGGTGACCTTGATTACCAAGTAAGTTCCCCAGAGCTCTCTCAGCCCTTAGCATATCACAACAATTTCTGCGTCACATTCCCCACAAATTACTGCAACCTGTTTGCTAAAATACCCCATTCAAGTACATACAACCTTGTTATCTCATTATCAAGCTACTAACCATAATTGTTTGGGAAAAAATGATTTATGCCTGGAGATGCAACTTTATTAACCACTTCCCAGTGCAGAAGTATAAACAGTGACTGTGCACCTGGAATTCATATGGTAAAGCAGGATAACTGTGCTTGTTATGAACTTGCATAACACAACAGCACGCACCGTGCTGAACAGCAATAGAATAAAATCATTCTAAATATTAATAATGGTTAAAATCATATTTAAACCCTATTACCTGCTGACTTAAGATATGACGGTGGTATCTCTAAGTGCTAGATAGCATCAGAGCGCAAATACACATCAGGATGAGGCTCAAGGAGGAAGCCTTGAATATAGCCACCACCTACATTACTAAAGGACATTAAAAATCAGTATTATGAACTTAAAGTCATTCTGGCAGTGTATAGACAACCATTCCAAAGAATGCAGAGTGGGTATAATATGATCACAGCTCACAACCGCAAAGGCTGGTGATGATGTTGCAAGGATTTCACAAGATAAGTAAGGGTGCAGTCTGTACAACTGGGAAACACACACTGATACAATGTCTGACAGATGGTTTTGCATGGAAAGAGCATGGTCAAAAGCAGTGACAAACTTCTCAGAATGACTCACTAAAACCAAACCCCCACATTAAAGAAGACACATAGCATTAGCATCTTCATAATGAAAACTTTCCTTGCTAGAAAGGCTTCTTTTTCCCAGGATTGACGTGGAGTAGCGTTGAGATATTCAGCTGGCAACAACAAGCTTTCCTCCGGGTAGCATGCAGGTTCTACTGGGCAAGAGTTACACACCTGTGTATTATCAGAGTACTCATAAGACTTCAAGGTAAAGAAGTGATCTCGCCTGGTGGCCTCATAGATTAATTGAACGACATTGGATCTTTGAGGGACACTGAAGTTCAGATCCTTTCATGATATAGATAATATTCCTTCACCACTGATTGACTCCTGTCTTCAAGGTCTGAAGGTCAATAGCATCAAAATCTACAAAGAGGTCCACCATGACGAAGATGGCCAACAGGCTCTTATCTAACACTAAAATGATATCTTTTTAAACACTGTCAAGAATGGTCACAATTTCTGGGAACCATGTCAAACGCAACCAAGGGGAGGCACTCCATCAAGAGCCTGCATGTCTTTCAGTCACACATTTCAGAGAGTCTATGCCAAAGCTGTTCATCCTTATGCACAAAGAATGCAACAAAACTCATGGCAGCAATCAACTGAAGATACAACTTGAGTCCGACAGCCTAGGTTAACTGGACTGTATCAAACGTTCAGATGGCTGATTCTTTACAGTGTCTGCAGCCCCTGGGTCTCAATCATACCCCTTCAAACATGCCAAAATAAAGTCCTCATATGGAAGATGATCAAATTCAAGGCACCTTACACATCCTTCTCCTCTCCATTCCTCCTCTCAATTGCTTTAACTTCCACTGATGACCATTAAAGCTTGGTGACCTCAGGGCACAAGAAACAGATGGGAATGGTGAAAGACACTAAAGAATCTCTTTGGACAGCTGATAATACCCACGCTGGGAAAGGAGTTAGATGTGACTCAAAATCAATAGTGAGACCACAAAACCATTTCATTATTAGCGTCTGAGTCTTTGAAGTAATGGATGAGCTCTGATGTAGATATAAAAGTTGAACAGCTCCTGCAGATACCTTAGAAAGTACTTGGCAAACACAGTTTAGCGAATAAGGCAAATATAGACAGGTTTGGAAACAGATTTGCTAATAATAGTTTCCATTGTAACTGTTCAACCACAGTCAGTACTGGCAATAAACCTTTCAGGACACATCTCACACAGAGAAACAAACTTTCTCTATTTCAATGCATTATTTGAAAATATTTTTCAAACTAAATGGCTAAAGGACAAAGTATGTCCCTGTCCATACTTAGGGCAGAACTGTGCTAAAGTTATGTCTCCTCTCCCCAACCCCGCCTCCTCTCCATAGAGAATATGGGTCTGTCACAGGTCTCAGCTCGAGTCTGGTTCTATAGCTCAAGCTGTAGAGACTCATCTCTCTAACTCAGTAGGGTCCCTAGCTCAGTCAGTGTCAGCCGGCATGGTGGCCGTCATGTAAGTGGGGGCTCAGCCTGAATTCATACTGCTGTTGGCCTCAGATGCTTAGAAAAAGTGTCCTCTCTTTAGAGGAAGTAGGTAACCAATTGCATAAAGGAGGCAAGTCTGTTACAGCTTCAAGCTACAGAGCCTGGCCTTTCAGCTCAAGCTGAAGAAATATGCTTTCCACTCTGGAGGTTCCTGGTGTGCTGACCAAGATGGCAGCTCGCACACTAGCTACAAGTAACCCAGTGGTTCCTGGCAGCATTCTCTAGCACAGTTTCTCAGAAATAGGTTCACCAAACCATCCTAAAAGACCACAGACTTCATGCTAGGCACCCTACAACATGGTTCCATAGTGTGGTTCTCAGACAGACAATATATGCCTACACTGAACAGGGAAGCTTTGCTAGAACCCTGCTAAGCAACAATCATATTTAAACATACATGTTGCCAGCAGTTTTGCTTCCCTCATGGGCACAATCTCTCTTCCACTAATCTGGAGTCAAAAGAGTACAGAGTGACTTTATTACCAGGGCTTGAGGAATAATTCTGAGTTTGAAAAACAGAAAACCAATTCCATAGCCAAGATCAGACTATACTTAGAGATGTCATCTACTCATTAATCTTATTCAGAGAGCTCAAGCAGAAGTCCCTGGACAATTGATACAGATTTGAAGCGACGAGGCCACCTCAGTGCTGTCTCAGGTAAGTTATCTTTTCATTTTGCCTGGTGCCTTTCTCTCTTGACGCTATCTGTGTGTGGAGCTGGGGAGTGGGGAAGGGGTCAGGCTCTTCCCACAAGGATTTTGTGCAGAGACAAGTAAAGGGGGTTGACCGGATTTTTCAGCTAAACATTCTTGATTATCTCCTAGTGTTAGGTCCCAAACATTATCTTCCTTGTGCAACATGTCGATATGTTTGACATCTGTAACAAAAATATGGTCAGACCTACGTAGATTACATTTCAGAAAGTCATTTTTTAAAACATCTGTTTAGAAGTGTTACGGCCCTGCTGAAAAACCTCACACAGAAGTGGGCAGCATGCCATATTCCAAACAATGGAATCTACAAACATCCTCTCAGGACATCCTTAAGTAAAATTCCCAAAGAAGAATGAATCAACTGCACTTACCTAAACGCATGTTGGTAGCGGCAGGTATGATAAGAAAGTCGGTGTTTGGCCACATGTTTGTGGTGAGCAGTGGCAAGTTCATTTTGTGGCAAGAGTCATCTTCCAATAAATTGCAGTTACTGGCAATTCCACCCTTGCCCTGTTATATATAATTCTATTCACACCATGTTGTAAGATGTTCTATAAAATGCCTCACTACCAGTCCCATCATGTCAAGTGAAGGGGGGAAAAGAAGAAATCATGGATGACAGAGCAGTATATTTTTTTCTTCTATTCCCTTTCCCTGATGAATTCTTTCCAGATTCCCTCACTCTAACCATGTTTTTCTCTAGTTCTCCTTTTTTTCACTTCTTCTTTTCAGCATCTCTGCTCATTATTTATTCCTATTAACTACCTGGAATTGTAAATAGCAATGACATGTTCCTCACATCTCTAGCAAACATGTGGTCCTCAGTGGCCAACTTTAATAACTTATGGATGTGAAATATCGTTTCTCTCTCATGGCTTCCACATGTCCTGAAGGGTTTTTCCCAATTTAATGGCATAATAATTTGCAACTAGTTGGTATTACATAATTCACAGTAACTAAATTCTAGTTAAAAAAAAAAAAGAGAGAGAGAGACCACATTTAAAAAATCACACACAGCCCCCCCCCAACCAAGTGTAATGTGGCTCTGTTCCTATATGCTATCAAATTATAAGTCCCCTATTTAGGATTTCTGGGTTTGTGCTATGGAATGGGTCTATCGTGACCCTCAGTACACCCACTGACATCCCCCTGCTAATTCATAGGGACGAATTTAAAAAGACATGACTTAGGAAATGACTGTCAGACACGTCTTGGATGGGATTTTCAAAAGCACTTATCATTGTCATAATTCTGCTCCTATTGAAATCAATTGGCGTTATACCCCTGATTTCAATGGGAGCACAGTTAAGCCATCACAGAGCACTTTTAAAAACGCTCCTCAGGTTAACCTAAGCTGTGAAGTTGGCTTTTCTGTCTAGTAAGGAGGACAGCAGGATTTCCTTGGGATATTTTAAGAATTCCCAATAAAATTGTTGGGTAAAGGCTGTTCCAGCTTTCAGACCTGTATTCAAAGTAAATATGATTCCCATGGGATGGAAGACAGCTGTTTCTCTCCCACACATCCCCAAACATGCATGTTTATTTTGTTTTGCCTCTTTCCACAGCTTTGTCTCCCTGATAGTGTTTTAAAGAATTAAACATTACTGTGAAAAAGCTGAAATAAGAACTGAAAGTCAAGCAAGAGTGAGAAATTATGAGACAAAGGAGAGACAATGGGGCAAATTCTTAGCTGTTGTAAAAGAGTATAGCTGTATTGACATCAATGTTCAGACTCTAGCCCATCAGTTGAAAATAGATGGAAAAATCCATGAGGCAGAGAAATACAGAAGGATCTTTGAGATGGCAGAAGTTGGGGAGACCAAGTGTCTAAGACTGGGAGAGTAGAGAGGAGGCATGTGCTAGTGGAACCGAGGGAGGCAAGGAGACAGGTAGCAGGCTATGCAGCAGGCTGGAACAAGGAATACCGTTTTGAACTGGTTTGTGAGTTGAATGGAGAGTCATTTAAGGACGTGGGAGATGTGCTGGTCCTTGTATGTTTAGGTGAGACTCTGGCCGACACCATTCTGCACATGCTGGAGTCTGGAAAACTGCAAATTGGGGAAACCAAGTAGAAAGGACTTGCATTAGCAGAGGTGGGAAGACATGAAAGCAACCACAGAGGAGGATTTTGGCAGAAGTGAGTCAAGCCACTGGCATACATAAACAATGTGGTGGAGGGAGTGACAGACATAAGAGATGCGGGAGGTGAACTACATTTCAAGTTCAAAGAGGAGGCCAAATTTATAGGGAGTGGCAGCAATTGGGAGATTTGAGCAGAGAAGGGAGATAGAGGAAAAGACGTTATAATGAGGATGTTCCTCTGGCCTGAGAAATATTTAGATGGTGTTTACTGAAAGATATTTATTACAAATTTGGAATGAGATTTACAGTTGAACTCATCAGTGTACAAGTGGCCCTTAAGCATACAGATGGGGATAAGATGACGAAGTGGAAGAAGGTAGTTAAACCAGACAGGGAGATGAATCTGGTGGGACTGCGTAGCGGAACACATCTTAGCACAGACGACTGCCATCAGATACAGAGACAGAGCTGTTTGACAGAGAGGTATGAAACTTTAACAAGGGGTAACCAGAGATGAAAGCAGTCCAGGAGGAGGGACTGGCCCAAGTCAAAGAATTCCATTTGAAAAGCATGCTGAGTGCTCCCATTACGGTTCACAGGTCAAGACTCTTCACTAAAAATTGGCCAAACTGGTATAAAAATGTTTAAGTACCTGAGGCTACGTCTTCACTACCCACCGATCCGGCGGGTAGCAATCGGTCTATCGGGGATCGACTTACCGCGTCTAGTGAAGACGCGATAAAATCGATCCCCGATGGCTCTACCGTCGACTCCGGAAATCCACCACGGCAAGAGGCGGTAGCGGAGTTGACGGCGGCGCGGCAGCGGTCGACTTGCCGCCGTCCTCACAGCCAGGTAAGTCGACCTAAAATACGCCACTTCAGCTACGCTATTCACGTAGCTGAAGTGGCGTATCTTAGGTCGACCCCCCGCTGTAGTGTAGACCTAGCCTGAGACGCAAAGGTTTTGGAGGCCCATGATTTGATGTTAGGGGTTATAACCAACTCTTCCTGGAAGATCAAGATCTTTGAACCTTTGGACAATTTCATTCTGAAAGGAGTCATTTCTGAAAGTAATGTCCCTGCCGCACAGCAATCACAGGTGGGTTATTGCTAATTGGAGATGCTGCGATGTCACTCCTGAAAATGCTACTTTCTAGGCATAGCATTCAAGGAGCAATATAAAATCAAGCTTTTCCCAGCATATAATTTGCTTTTCCTACTAATCCTTCAATCAACAAGGACACCCATGCATAATCAGGGTACTGTATTGTATCAGGGTACTGTATTGAACAAGCTGCCTATGTATTATGGATACTGTTATTACACAATAAATAAATGCAGGGAAAACAGTTGAGCTACAAGTGGGAAACAAGGAAAGCATAATGTCAGGAGGAAACTAGCACACCTGCTTAGCTATGCCTGACTGATAAAATGGTGTGAACACATTTGTAAATGAGCTAAAACGCCTCCAGGATTTCACATTGTGGTTACATATCTGCCTCCTTGTTCACTTTGGCAAAGTAACAGCCTCTCACATTTCAAATATACCATCATAAAGAGACAGGAAGCACATGCAGTGAGTGAGGCTTCATTCTCCTTTCCATTCAGAATTTGGTAAATCATTTTTGCCGTTCCCTTCCCTATTTCCAGTCCCCTTCCATATGTTTATATTGTAAATGCTGGAAGGACTCTATGGGCTTGTCTCAAGCCGGCTTCTGTTTCTGCATGCCCATGTGTTTGTGCACAACAAAGTGTGAGCAGAAAAGTGGGCGTGCACCTGCTTGTTTGGGCAAACACTCATTACCATGTGCAAACTGGAAGGTGTGGACATCTTACTTCCAATTTTCGTGTGAAAAGAAAGAACGGAAAGACAGAATTCTTTCAAAGGATTGCAACCAGAGCTCAATTCTCCTTTGTCTGGCTGAAGTCAATAGATGTTTTACAACAGATGTCAGTGGGAACAGCATTGGGCTATATTACTGCTCTATTCCACATGCAAAAGAACTAGTTACTTTGCTTAATGTGCCAGACAAGCCTCTTGTGTCTCCCTTCTCAGTCAGCAAAAAAAATTCCATAGGCTATTTGCTACTTGAAAAAAGACCAAGAAGTCAACATCTTTATTTTTTCTGTCCCAGATGACGAGTTGCATTGACAAGCTTTACTCTTCAGCAAGAAGGTTTATTAATGCTGCCTCAATTATGGTTGATGATGATGATGATGTAATTAACAAAGATCTATTATGTTTTATTGATGTTAAGCATATGTCGATTATAAATGGGACAGGATGTATTTACTTGAGCTTCACTCTTCTAGGAGGGTTGTGAAATTGGAGTCCAATCCTGGATTGAGGATAAAAACTGCACCTTTTATAATTGTAATAGTATCCAGATGTTTCTCTGTAACATGAATGCAGGTGATGAAAGCAGTTAACTGGTACTGAGCGCACATGCTCTTAGCACAGGTGGGACTCGCTCCCAGTTCCCAGTGCTACAGCCAATTGTGCATTAGTTGATTTAACAAAAGAAGGGTCCAGATGATGTAAAAGCTAAAAATGTGTAGATTTGGGTGACATTTCCTGATTGTCACGTTTTCAAGTAAGTCAAGCAAACAGAACAAATTCAGAATATTATTTAAAAAATTAAACCAAGTATAAAGCCACAGGGCCAGATCCTACTAAAAACCACCTATGCACATCTGAGCATGTTCAACTCCAGCAGCAGCGGAGGGTGCTTAATACCTTATCAGGAATGCATATCAATTGTAAAGAATGATAATTTTCTCCTGTACTACCACATAAATAATCCCTAACATCTTCTTGTTTTGACCACGTATCTAACTACTGAAACAAATGCCTGAGATTTATGCTCTCCTTACAATCCCTGTTGTAGTAGATTAGGAAAGAATGATTGGATAGGTCAGTAAGTTGTGCCAACCAACCCGATTTCTATTAACTTTTCAAAAGTATCGAAATAAATCCAGTTGATCTGAGTTGCCGTATAATACAGCCTGTCTCTGAAATAATGCATGAAGTGTGGATGGTAGATTATGACATTCTGCACTTGCTCCCAATGGCCCCATAACAGGTAAAATTCAATTTGTATTCCTCTCGTAAATCCAGACTTTTCAAGTTTAGTTAATTATTCTTATTTGTACTACAGTTGGTGCTTACGAACACCAGTCAAGGGTTAGGTGATGGATAGTCATATAATAAAGAAGATGGTCCCTGCCCAGAGAATTCGCAGGCTATATGATAAATATCTTTGCTATTTCAAATCATATCAAGCTGAACTTTGCTATTCACATTTGGAGTCCCGCTGAGAAAAGAGGTTGTTTTTGAGGACTATCCCAAGGCTACATCCCCTCAGCTAGTTATGCAATCAAATTATAAACTACATTAGAGTGTGCTCGGCACCTAAGCATTCTCTAGCTCATCTAAATAGATCATGACAGTAACATTTACTGTTTGTTTTGTCCACTCTACCCCGTTTATAGCAGTAGACAAATATTTGTCCTCTTTTTAATCACATGTGGACATGAGGTTGTTCTAATAATCAAACTGTGAAGGACATGGAGCTTCTATGTAATAATCTAAGAATATTGATATGTAATAATTTTATGAATACTGCATGTGACCTGGTCAGTGAGGTAAAGTTACTGTATAGTTACATTGGTGATCACCCAGACTTTACCAGAACTCTAGATCTACAAAAAAAAAAATGGTTGTAAATCACACTACCATAGGTTTCTGATACATCCAGCTCCTGATGGTGCTGCAAAAGTCATAGGAGAGAGCCTTTCTGGTGCTATTTTGACACTTCCAAATCCAGTGCCAGCCAGAACCAGAAAGTGCAGGTGCATATGTAATTAAGTAATAACACCGGGTAAAAGCTATTCACAGTTTACTGAAGACAGAAAAGTGTTTCTGCTCAGGTTTGGTTTGCCTTTGAGCAACAGTCTGATTTGCCATCCAAAGCATAAAATACTTTTTCAAGAACATTATGGGTCAGATCCTCAGCTGGTGTAAACTGGCATGGATCCACTGAAGTCAAAGAGTTGGGCCAAAGTTTGTAATTACAAGAACCTTAGCTGAACAGCAGTTTTATGATGGAGGCCCATTGGGTTGTTCTGATAAAAGTTGTTTATTAGGAGTTTTTGTGGGGGGGGGGAGGGGAAGTTAAAATTAATATGAATGTAAATATTGCTCTTCTGAGATTAAACCCACAATCCATTTAAGGTCACTAGACATGTTACTGATCATAGCACATGTTATTGCTGGCATCAGGATTATATGTTGAGGCTGCCCCTGTTGCAAGACAGATTTTTAAATGTTTTTAGACACATGACAAACATTTACCAAATCACATTTTTAAAGTGAACCTTTGCATTTATTAAAAGGAGCCCCGAATCAATACATTTCTATTCCCCCCACACACTTGTTTAAAGGCACCAGGATCATAGAAATAAAAGCAATTCTCCTCTTATGCCAATAACTTTCAAAGGCCACGTGTAAATTTGTACATTTGAGATATTATTGATATTGGTAGAAACAAACACAAATGCAATTTCAACTGTCTTGATGCAAAAGGAAAGTTATAGGCATTTCTTGTCCCTGGTTATGACACCACATTTAACTATTTGTCCTCTGAAATAAGTCCAGCAAGATGAACAGTGTATATACTGGGTCTGATCGTGCCATGTGCATCAGGGAAAATTCATCTGAAACAAATGAATGTTGCAATACTTTTAGAAGATCTGCTGTTGCCTCATTTCAGATCTGCATTCCAGAATGATTTGGGTTATGTTTATACTTCATAGCCAAAGTTTGAGGCAGTGTCTGTTGCCCTCTCTGGAAGATGAAGTTTTTATGCTGTTGCACCTGTTGAAAGGGACTGAGAGCATTTTACGCTTAGTTGGCTCCAAGTCAACAATACCCAATGAAGTCTTAGAGAACTGGAAGAAGGATGCTAAGACAAAGACTATAGTGAAAGCTGAGAATACATAGTGGGATGCTGCTAGGATAGAGGCATTTCCTCCAATTGTTCTATCTCCGGCTCTTTAGTGTTGCCACCTATCCCTCTTCTCATCATTTCTCTCTCATAAGGGCTTTTTCCAGTTACAGCTGGTGTTCCTTCCTATCAAAGGTGCATCAATAAAGCTGAAATGCCAAACTCCTGCTCTCTCCTGACTGACACTCATTTAATAGAATGTAAACAGCTGAAGTATCAAGCTTTAGGGCCTGGATTATATGGGGACGGGGGCGGAACCAACCATATCACCTCAGTTCACTCCTTAGCTGCTTGCATAATGGAATCTAGGGAGATGACTAAAATCGCCTTAATCTTGGTCTGTAACACAATGCACATTGTGCTATATTCAACTATTATTGAGAAAAGGTCATACTCACAGATTCAAGTAATCATACATCATCAAATCATCAGTATTATCAGGATGGCCTATACAAGGGGCAAACTTCATTCCTGGTGTAAATCAGTGCAACTTTATTTAAACAGTTTACACCAGGGATACAGTCAGTCAAAAGTGTATTACCAACTATGGTCATCACTTACGAGGAAACCAAGGGATCTTTAGAACATCTTTTGAAATGAGGATCCTCAGTACTTAATCCCATCCTGAAATGGGATCAAGATATGAGTTTCTCTCACTAGAGCACAAATTCCAAAATATTCAAGCTGTCAGGTCTTAGATTTTTCTTTACTGTGATATATATTGGCCTTCTACTTTCTTTTTGATGCTAGTTAAAGGAAGAAGGGAGACTTTCAGACATGGTTTCTGTACTGACAATCTGCTGTCTCAGGGAAAGTCTTTATGGATGGGTATCTCTGGCACCAGAACAGAATGGCAGAAATTACAGACTGAAACACGTGTTTCTGTGTTTATTTGTGTTTCCATTGGCTGCATTTTCAAACAATATAACTGAGCTTGTACAAAGGGGTTGGGGGGGAAAATAATAATTCTGCACAGAGAGAAACCCTCTCCCCAGTCCCCCGTGTAATAAAACTGATTATTTTATTTCCAGTTTTCACAGTGTTTTTGTTGTTGTTTTAATATTTTACTTTCACAAATATTATCGATTTATACCACAATATATTAACAAGCTGATTACCATGAATACCTGCAGTGATCACTAATATTAACTTCCCAACTACCTTAGAGAGCTAAATAATCTTAACTCACTATTTCCAATATTCTTGTTATTTTCTGTAGTAATAATAGTGACATACAGCAAACAGGGCACATAGTGAAATTACCTGGTCTCTTTACTTAAAGCAAAACTGACAGGTTTTAATTGTGTCCCCTGTACCCAGACATAGCACTAACTCAAATATTCAATATCATTTAAAAAACAAACTAATTATCCCTCTCCAGAAATACGGCCAATTCTTTACATTCTTCCTGCCCACCACTCAGAAGGAATGGGGTATTGTCTAGAACCACTAGATCACACTCCCTTGGGGCTCACTCCTGCCCCCCACCCCCGGGAAGTACATGGAGGCCTGATTCTTCATTTCCCTGTACCTCGGTTGTCTAGCATTTGACGCTCATTGTGCAGTGATGGCAATAACCAGCAAAGCAAGGCAATGAAGAACCAGACCCCCCTGGTGCTGGGTCAGTGACTTCACTTGGGTCAGGCCAAGGATCTTGGTAGCCCTTTGAGTTGCGATTAATTTAAACTACCAGAAGATATAAACTGTTTCAACTCTGCCAATCACAAAGTAAATGAGGAGTGCGGGGGAGACAACATGTCAGGCTTCTTGTGTTCTATTCCCGTCTCTGCCACAGACATGTTGTGTGGCCTTAGGCAAGGCTCTGAAACTCTCTGTGGCATAGTATCAATACATTTACCTACTTCACAGGAGCATTTTGAAGCTTAATACATCAGTCTCTAAATAAAAAAAAGCTGTGACAGCCTTAGCTAGAGGGCGCTATAGAAAGTAAATGTACAGTATTCAAAGGGGCTCGCTTTTTGGTGCTCAAAAAGTTGTGTGTTTCTGTTTAAAACCCTGATGAGTTTAAGACTGTTTTATGGCCGGGGTGAGCTTAGGTTGTATAGTTATAAGAATTGTATTTTACTAAATGTTAACCAGCTGAGAGGCCAGATCACTCACTCCTGTGACCAAACCCCTGGGTAGGGTGTGATGGGAAGGAAAGATTTGGGAGGTTTCCCTTGTAGAGTTTCTTGCAGGAAGATCACTGTTCAGGGGCTGGCCTTGTCTTCTTCCCTGTAGGATGAGCAAAGAGGTTCAGCCCACAGAATCCCCCAAAATAATTCCTAAAGCATATACAAAAATATTTCTTGCTTCTTCACTTTGTCCCTCTTTTTCTTCTCCCCAGGTGCTTTGTGACCATCACCTTCCTTTATCTTCTCCAAACCCAGAGCCTCAAACTAGAACTCTCACCCTCAGCACTTGTTTCACAGTCCATTCACCCAGGTTGGAGACCTCCAGCTCCACCTCTCTCTGACTCTCAAGGCCAAAAGCAACTTTGCAGGTATGAAAGGGGCAGGTCCCAGGTTGTTATCTTGCCTTCAGCAAAGCAGGATGTGGTGGGGCAGCAATCTCCTCTATTTTCTTGAAGCCTCTTGGGTCTTTGTTGGGGCGTTGGCAGGTCACTAATCCTATCATCCATCTCAGGAGAAGACGGGTGGTTTTATCAAGGAGAGTTGTCTTCTAGAAACACCAAGCAGCAGCACACACAGGCAAGGAGGAGGAGGAGGGTAGTAGGAGAGAAAAAACGTACCTTGCTATTTGTGTATGACTGGCACTCCCTACATTTCTTTAATTTTTTTTTAAAAGCATGACCTTGCAACATCATTAAATATGAAAAATATCTGGGGAGTCGGAGCGGGAAGAATTTGACTTTTTTTTTTAAATGACCATAAATTACATTGCTCTTCTTTTAAAATTGTAGACTGTCAATATCTATGGAAAGTCAATCAGCTGTTAGGTTCTTACTGTTGCTTATTATTTCCTTGCTCCAAAAGCATACTTAATGCTTTTTTTATAATAATCTGTCACTTGCAAATCAGTCAGAAAAAATATTTTTATTAAATATACCTGGGCAGAAATATTTGTATAAGTTCAGCAATTACTGAATGTCATACGGCTATAAGAAAATGTATTTCCTTTTAGGATCAAAGATTTGAATTAGATTAAAAAAACTGTCCTCTTTCTTTGGAAATTTTCAAGACGTGTCATGAAAAATATTAGGATTGTATTGTGACGTTGTGCAGTCTATATGGTTTTATAAAAATATAAGTGAATATAATGTAACTGGGATAGTTTCGTGCAAAAGGTCTCTTGTAAGGTATCATTACAAAGTGCATAATCTACTGAGTATGATCATCTGATTTGTAGAAATGTACCACTCTTGTATCTAAAACTAGAAATATAAAACATAACTCTGAGGGCCTATTGTAATTATGTAAAGTGTGGGCCATTAATGATGGTTTGGAATCTTGATGACTCCCATTAAGAAGGACCATTGTCTGCAGATGACTGTGTTTACCTGTGAGTCTTCCTGTATATGTGTGTGCTGGCAAGTGAGTAATGAAGTCTTGCAGTGACATGTGATCATGTCACCTGAACTGGAATCCATCTTTAACCTGGTGCTTTTCCAGTGAGGGGGGGTGAAAACCCAGAGGGACAAAGAGTTCCCGCCTTATGCAAAAGATATATAAAGGGGTGGAAGAGAAGGAGAGAGAGAGGAGCCATCATGGAGAAACCCCTAGATAACACCTAAGCTGGAACAAGAGCTGTACCAGGGGAAAGAATTGTGCCCAGGCCTGGAAGGTGTCCAGTCTGAGAAAAACTTACTGAAGCATCTCTGAGGGTGAGATTATCTGTATTTAGTTTGATTAGGCATAGATTTGCGCATTTTATTTTATTTTGCTTGTGACTTACTTTGTTCTGTCTGTTACTACTTTGAACCACTTAAATCCTACTGTCTGTAATTAATAAAATCACTTTTTATTTAGTAATTTACTCAGAGTATGTATTAATGCCTGGGGGAGCAAACAACTGTGCATATCTCTCTATCTGTGTTATAGAGGGCGAACAATTTATGAGTTTGCCCTGCATAAGCTTTATGCAGGGTAAAACGGATTTATCTGGGTTTAGACCCCATTGGGAGTTGGGCATCTGAGTGCTAAAGACAAGCACACTCCTGTGAGCTGTTTTTGGGTAAACTTGCAGTTTTGGGACAAGTGATTCAGACCCTGGGTCTGTGTTGAAGTGGACTGGAGTGTCTAATTCAGCAAGACGGGGTGCTGGAGTCCTGAGCTGGCAGGGAAAACAGAAGCAGGGGTAGTCTTTGCACATCGGGTGGCGGCTCCCAAGGGGGTTTCTGTGATCCAACCCGTCACATGTATATCATATGTGAACTAGGTATTATAGGAAGAAAACAGTAGCAACGCCCATCTCAACAACACCATAATTCTCGAAGTTAGCTGCTGACCAAGCTATCTCAAACCTAGTGGATTAGAAAAATATATATGCCAGAGCACTCCTTCTGGGCAAGTCTCAAGGGTTTTTCCCCCTTCCTAGAATATTTGTGGGAACATAGGGGTGAATTTTTTGTTTTTCAGTGGGATGGGCTGGTATTGTGGATCTGTTTTTTTCTTTCCCGGCAACCCCTCTATAAATTGGTTTTTTACCTCTAACATTTGTATATTTAAACATATCATTCATGCACAACATTTCTCATAAGAACAAATGGATAAGGATATATTTTTTTAAAACAAGTATACACACAGCTTTTTAAAGCAGATGAACATAGTTTATTCACCTTTGGCCTGAGACAGAACATTGAAAATTTCAACACAGGCATAGGCCCACAATTCAGGAAAGCACTTAAGCAGATGCTTGAGTCCTATTGACTTTTAGTGAGGCTTAAGCACATGCTTAAGTGCTCATTCTGGTGGGGGGGGTCATAATTTGTTATGTTCTACCGATAAAGGGAAATTGAAACTGAACTTCAACTAGAGGGCGTGCTATTCACCTTCTCTATAATATAGTGTTAATTGTTCAGAGGCCTAATAAATGATTTATTACTATTTTATATGCAAAATTAATTCATTAAACTTTTTATTAAAAGACTCAAAGCATTATCATAATTTTTGTAGACTCAGAAATGTGACTTTTTGGGAAAATGCATCGTAGACGTTTCTGTGAAGGTTTGCAGCAGCACAAGTGATAAAGACATTACCAGCAGCCAAGTTTCCTTCCAACCTTTCATTTCTGAGTAATTTCTGCAATGAAGAGTGAAGTGTAATAGACATGAAGGAATGTGGCAATCCATTTGTTTTATTTCTATTAAATTATTGCTGATTGCAGGTTTGGGGGATGTGTAGGTGAAGTTGGCTGATTTATTTCAGTTTGGTCAGGAATGCTTTTTCAAAACACCTTTAACCTTTTTCTTCCAAACAGTTAATTTGGGTCACTACTTTTGCACTGAAGTTTTGATTGTTAGAGGAAATACTTCTGCATACTTTTGCTCTGTTGTAACAAAGGCAATATGTTGTGGGCCACATGCCAACAAATTTTAACCACAGACTAAAGGAAGAGAGACAGATTAGTGTGTGGTGGTCCTATAATCATAGTTTCTCAGTATTATTTTTCTAATTGCTTAGCGCAAGTATCCACCATTAAAGTGGTTTACAACAGATACAGGGTGTACCCATACTAGTAATGGAACACACCATATCCTTTCAGCTGCATTCCTCTGTTCTCTGGCAAGTGTTCTGTAACAAATTTTATCATAAACTAAAAACCACTGTAAAATGTCCAGCCAAATAATATAGTTTTAGTTCTTCAGCAAGTTCCGTACTTACTATTCAGCTGCTTTCAAATAAATCTGGTCAAGCTAGAGATGAATTGAACAGAGAGAGATGGACGTAGTTGGGGATGGGAAACTTACTCCAAAGCACATTAAGGACATCGCTTCTATTCCTTGTCCACCAGCTTTTGGATGAGAGAAAGAAGGTCTTCCTGCCAGAGTAGGATTGTTCCCATCCATTTTCTAGTGGTTTGTGCAGTCTGGTTTTAAAAGGCTCAGACAAAGGAGCCTCCTCCAATTCCCTAGGGAAACTATTTCATATCCTAATAAATCTCCCTGCTAGGAAGGTTTTCCTGATATTCTGGGTAATTCTTTCCTTTCTTAATGGCATTCCATGCAACAGAGAAAGGGACACAGACATTGGGCGTATTTGTGCTGTAGGGGTATTTGCCTAGTAGGTGTCCCTTACTCCTCAATAGCTGCCACTACAGGAAAAGGATCAGCCAACATGGGAGCGTGACTCACCCCTCCTGCTCTGCCCGCCTTAGCAGCCCGAGTGGCATGAGAAATTAAAGCCCCTCCCCACTGGGTGCTCTCGTCATTCATTGTAATTGCCAGTCTCTTGCTCCTGTCAAAGCTCCACCACAAATGACACACTCTGAACGTTTCCAAGTGAGTGTTCCCTGACTGGAGTGAGCTGTGCTGGGCATGGAACTCACTCCTCCTCGCAATCCATTTTGCTTTGTCCTGCACTTTTCAAAAGCACCTGAAAGATTTGTTTCCCCCCATACACACTTTCAGCATCACTATATTGGCCCTCTATTTACTACGTTCCTTTCCAGTCCCTTTCTCTCCCCTTTATAAACTGTTATGTTTGTACTTCAGTGGTATTTCATTGTACTGCATTTTATTTGGTTTTGCAGCATAGCATTCTGTAACCTCCAGACAGCAGTCATCTGCTCAGAGTCCCTGCAGGTGGAGGAAGCTGGAATTTGACAGTGAGGAGTTGGATGCTAAGAGATTCACACCTTCCTCCTTTTGGGGCACCAAAGAACAATAACTTTAGGTGTAAAAAGAGTTAGCATTTACAGGAGCCAAATTATTTCTGCCTCTGCTTCACGTGCCCAGGCCAAATTCAAAGGGGACTGGCTGAGACTGGTGAAATGTGCTCAACCAGGGTGCATTTTGTTCCTTTGGGGAATGGAGGGTTTGGTATCCCTCATAACTTAATCATCTTAACACCTGAAAGACAACCTCTGCTCATGATTCAAGTTCCCGTGTGAAAACTGGCCCAGTAAGACTGGGACGTGAAAGAAGAGGACTGGAGAGCTTTGGGCTGTAGATTAAGCCATTTGCTACCCACTTCATAAATTCAAAGGCTATGAGAGGAGCAGAGACTACAGGTGATGGGGAAAGAAATTTCCCTCACCAAAGCGTCCTGCGTCAGCATTTCAGGGTATGACATTTTGGGCAATAGCTTCATTTCCCTACCTTTTAAAGATTCTCCCATCCCAGATTCCCCCTGTGATCTTGATCTGCAACACATACCCATACTGCTGATTTGATTTTCATGCAGAAGTTACTTGGAAAGGTGCACGCACACACCCCTCAGAGAAGTGAAAGTGTTTTGTATAAACTAACAAACATGCAAACCTAATCAGGCTCCCGCTCCCCTGACTCAGTGGTAACACCAAGGCTATTGTCGTCATCTGGGGAGTGGAGTTAGCTGACACAGACACTGTTTGTTTAGAGTTTATAAATTACAGATGGGTTCCAGGGTGACCTATTTGAGAAGCCTCCAACCAGAATAGACAGACAGAGACATCATTGCTTGATTCCACCTGCTGCTCCAACTATCACCCTCTCGCCAGATTTGATAAGGTCCTGATTCAGGACAGAATTTAAGCATATGTATAATCCCATGTTTAAGTGCTGCCCTGCATCAGGATGCTGATTTGATTGGGGCCTGAATATGCTGTGTACAACCACTGCCTGGATTTCCTCCATGACGTTCGCAAGAAACTGGCCAACCAGCCACAGTTAAGTTGAGGAGCAGTGGCTATGTCTTTTTTAATTAAAAGACGCACCAATATGTATAAACAGATGAATACAAATGGCTTTGATTGCAAGCCTCTCTTTCTTCTACTTCCTAATGTTGTTTGTCTAAGCACTTTAGTCCATGGACAGTGACTTTCTATGTGTATAGGCAGTGCCTTGCACAATGTAGAGGTTAAGAAAATACAAACAAATAATAAAATAAAATAATAAACATTCTTGATACAGAAAGCATCAGCTATATATTATGGGTGGAACCAGGGCCAGCTCCAGGCACCAGCATTCCAAGCAGGTGCTTGGGGCGGCAATCTGCAAGGGGCAGCAGTCCATGTGTTTTTGCCGCCCCAAGCAGTGCACTGAATTGCCGCCGCGGACGGCGGGGGCAGTCAGTGTGCCGTTAGGGCGGCACTCACATTTCCGCGGCACCGGCAATTCGGCGGCAGCTTCTATGTTCAGTTGCCCGCGGTGGCAATTCGGCAGCTTCTGTCTTCCGGCTGAAGACAGAAGCTGCCGTCGAATTGCTGCCGCCGCGGAAACGCACATGCCGCCCTAATGGCACATGGACAGCCCCCGCCGTCCGCGGCGGCAATTCAGCATGCTGCTTGGGGCGGCAAAAACAGTAGAGCCAGCCCTGGGTGGAACAAGTAGCAATGTCTCCAGTTAAGGTGGCCTGACACTTCCCATTATAAGTGCTGATTTCAGTTCCTTTATAACTGGGTTTGGCAGAAATCTGTTTTTATTTTTTATATTTTGACAGATAATATCTGTGTTTAATCTTAATTTTTTTAATTATTATTTTAATTTTAATTTTTATCTATTTAAATGTTCATATTTGCAGAAAATTCTGGGGGGAGGTCGTACAATTATCAAATGAGAGTAGATGTTGAGATTCAAAAAGTTAAAGCTTTATAAACCATTAAAACACAAATTTTCAACATCATGTCAAAATAAACAAAGTAAATATTCTTAAATCAAATCTCACTGGTTTTTGCTATTCATTCACTAGTTCATTTGTAACAAGCCTAATTCATAACTGGTTGGAAAACCATTCCCAGAAAGTAGTTATCAGTGGTTCACAGTCATGCTGGAAGGGCATAACGAGTGGGGTCCTGCAGGAATCAATTCTGGGACTGGTTCTGTTCAATATCTTCATCAATGATTTAGATAATAGCATACAGAGTACACTTATAAAGGTTGCAGACAATACCAAGCTGGGAGGGGTTGCAAGTGCTTTGGAGGATAGGATTATAATTCAAAATGACCTGGGCAAACTGGAGAAATGGTCTGAAGTAAATAGGATGAAATTCAATAAGGACAAATGCAAAGTACTCCACTTAGGAAGGAACAATCAGTTGCACACATACAAAATGGGAAATGACTGCCTAGGAAGGAGTACTGCGGAAAGGGATCTGGGGGTCATAGTGGCCCACAAGCTAAATATGAGTCAACAGTGTAATACTGTTGCAGAGAAAGCAAACATCATTCTGGGATGTATTAGCAGAAGTGTTGTAAGCAAGACACAAGAAGTAATTCTTCCACTCTACTCCGCACTGATTAGGCCTCAACTGTAGTATTGTGTCCAGTTCTGGGCGCCACATTTCAGGAAAGATGTGGACAAATTGGAGAAAGTCCAGAGAAGAGCAACAAAAATGATTAAAGGTCTAGAAAACATGACCTATGATGGAAGATTGAAAAAATTGGATTTTTTTTAGTCCGGAGAAGAGAAGACTGAGAGGGGACAGGATAACAGTTTTCAAGTACATAAAAGGTTGTTACAAGGAGGCGGGAGAAAAATTGTTTTTCTTAACCTCTGTGGATAGGACAAGAACCAATGGACTTAAATTGCAGCAAGGGAGGTTTAGTTGGACATTAGGAAAAACTTCCTAACTGCCAGGGTGGTTAAGCACTGGAATAAATTGCCTAGGGAGGCTGTAGAATTTCCATCATTGGAGACTTTTAAGAGCAGGTTAGATAAACACCTGCTGGGATGGTCTAGATAATATTTAGTCCTGCCATGAGTGCAGGGGACTGGACTAGATGATCTATCAAGGACCCTTCCAGTCCTATGTTTCTATAAAAAACTAGATCACTGTTTTTTTATTCTAATAATGTCTCAAGCAGCATTTTTTCTTACTTCATTTATCTGTAAAATTTGATTATTATCATTGGAAATATTTTTGTTAGCTTGTGTATGTGCAATGGAATAGACATTTACCAACATTTACTGATAGAAAACCTAATCCTTCCAAGCCTATTTATAACTTTGCAAACTTTAACCAGGTGTCTGAAATTGAACATTCCAGGTGTCTGAGGTTAGGGGAAAATACACTGTTTTGCCTTGGTTAAATCACTTCTTTGAGAAGCTCTCGCACCTCCATGTTTTGGAGCAGGGCTTGTCTTTGTGTCAGGGATGTGCCTTTTGCTATTCCTGTGAAAAAAATGCCCAACTTTGACCAATTTAAAAGCCTTTGACAAATCTCAGTTTGCACATGCTCAGTAGAAGTTTGTTAGAGTTCGACAGCTAAATTCCCTGAAGATTATCGCTGAACTGAGTATATTCCAGCCCTGGGACGAAGGAACCGAGCAGGACTTTTTCTGCATTTGTTGTTCCAAGCCTCTGTGACACCCAGCAGGGGAACAGAGAGCAGGGAAACTGCTCTCAGTTCTCCCCCTGCTGGTGCGCAGGCAGCAAGGAGGAGGAAGCTGCCTGATTCACGTTCAGAAGGGAGAAGAGCTGGGACTTGATCCAGTTCTCCTACATCCAAAAACTCAGTTTGAATCCAGACTCATCACTGAGGTGTCTTTCTTAAAGCTACATCTGAGGTGATCAGGCTCAAGTGTAGGGGGAGTGGGTTAGGATGCACCATAACTACAAAGTACACAATTATAAATCAGATCATATACATATTCTAAGACAGACTAACGCATGCACATTACCTTCTACATTGTATCACATGCTTTATGATTGGCTTACTAATTTTGTGAACCAATCCCTGTAGAGATCATGAGCTATCCATGCACTACAAAGCATGCAAGTAAGCAAAGATGCAACTACACGTTTACCACAAATTAAACATTTCTTATTATTATTTCTTTATCTACGAGCTACACGTTGTTTACAAGGCCACTTGTGAATTCATGCTTTGTCCACTGTTAATCTCTGTTCCCTTACTTCTGTTTTCTTTCATTGTTCATGCAAGACCTACAGTAGGAAAAGGGAATAAACTGGGACAAGGAGCATGGGGGCCTGAAGACTGTTTCATAACACATACACACAAGGGGGCCAACATTCTTTTAACATAGTTTTTGGATGCATGTGTGTATGTTATATGTATAACTTCTGTCCCATATATATCCATGCAGATTCTGTACCATAATAGCCAAACGTACAGAAGTTACGCAGAATATGGTGAGCCTTTGGTAGGTTGTTTGTTTCCATTCAACAGCCAAGAATACAGTATGCTTATTCTAAGTATATTGCAGAGCTACTTTCTTTAAAACAGTACTGATCCTCATTCCTCATGCCCTAAAGCAATGCCTATACAGAGCCAGGCCAAAAACCCTGTCTGAAGCATTTGCAAATGAAAGGCATCTCAAAGAATATGCAAGTACAATAGGTCCCCCAGCGTAAAATTTTTTGTATCCCTGAAATCACTTTTTGCTCCCTACTTCAGTTCTCCTAGAACTGCATCCAACCTCAGCCCGTCTCCCTGGAGAACAGTTGTATGTTCCTCTACCCATTCTAGTTTTACAATCCTGTGTGGATCATTTGATGAGCATGTGCCATCTTATCGGTATATTGGATACATCAGCTCTGTGCCTATGGATTTATTTCCATTTGGACAAGGGATAATTGTGGGAGGTACCAGAATGTAATTTTACTGTCTGAAAGTGCTGCAAGACTCAGACTGAAATCCGCAAAAAGAACAGGAGTACTTGTGGCATCCGAAGAAGTGGGTTGTAGCCCACGAAAGCTTATGGTCTAATAAATTTGTTAGTCTCTAAGGTGCCACAAGTACTCCTGTTCTTTTTGCGGATACAGACTAACACGGCTGCTACTCTGAAGACTGAAATCCCACGCCCTCGTGCTGGCAAAAGGTTATACCTTTCACTGCTCCACCACTTTGTGTTTTTAGGCACAATGCCATAAATAGTGGGAAACTTGAAGAAGCCTGCACAGTTTTCCATAATATCACTTTCCCCTCCATATGAGAGCTATTGCATAACTACGCAGGTTTGGTAAACCACACAGAACAAGGGCTGATTATGAAAAATAATTCAGTAGCATAAAAGAAGAGGGGATTCATTTTATCCTGTTCCAAGGCAAAGCAAGTTTAGCCTCTTTTTCAGTGCAAATGTTGAGCGCATTGTTAATGGACCTTCACATATGATCTTCCCTGCTGTATTGTGGTAGTGTCACTTGGGATTGTCAATGTGAATAGGTTTTTCTTCAGTCTCTTCCTCTTAGATTCTCCTCCTGTAAAGAGCTATGTACATTTCATTAGTTACTTATCTCCACCACCTCCTAGGTTAATTTTTCCCCTGGACAAAGCGTGGAATATTTTTGTGGACAAATGGTGTCTTTCCAGTCCACTGCTGGAGCACAACCTCCTCGCAGGCGAGCCTAGTGAACGCATTTTGCTAACAGCGTTAAGAGCATAATCATTAACTTGTTTTCAGATAAAAGCTGTGAAGCAGAAGATGCTTATCTCTGTTTTGCCTCTTATCAGCAGGCGGCTCAGCAGTTACTCCTCACCTCCAGACTACCTGCTGAATGGAGGTGTGGGGCCAAGTTATCCACAAATGCTAACAGCTGTGTCTGGATGTACCAGGCATACCAAAGACCTTGTCTTCTCTGAGCTCTGCCCTCTGGGTGTGCTATTTACTCTCCCCAACTGTGTCTTCAAGGGAAACTTTCATAGGGGGAGAAACTAAACCATGACACACCAGAGAGAAGAAGCTTATGGGAAAAGCTGTATACAATATAATAGATAACTTCTCTCTAGGCTATTATTTCCCCCAACCATACTGTAGAATTTAATATAGAATTATAGCCCTTCTACAGAACTCTAGAAGAGAGTTTAAATAAAGCAAGCAGGACTTATAATTCTCTATTAAAAGTACAGGTTTCAGAGTAATTTTTATAGAAGTCTGTAAGTCTCAGCCCATTACAGTCTATGGGACTTTTCTGTAAGGTGTGGGAGGTCTAGTGGCTGGAGTGTGATACAGGGTAAGTAAGGACTCCTCGTTTCACTTCCCATTTCTGCTTCTGACTCGCCTTGTAGCACTGGGCAATTCACATAACCAGCAATTCAGCTTTACCTATCTGTAAAAGGGAGACAACAACACTTACCTACATCTCAGGGGCACTGGGAAGTTTAGCGTTTGTAAAGCACATGAGGATCCTGATTATGAATAGTCACACTCAACACTTGTGCACTGCTTTACATTTGCTAACATCAGAGGCTTGACACACAGACATCAGGGAAATCCAGTGCTTTCATCAGCACAAGAACTATCAGAAGCCTGCGATGTGTGTGCACGCACAGTCAAAGCCACAGTGGTGTGATGGGATGGATTATATACAATTTTTCCTAAAACATGTTTGAATGTAAATCCTGTGAAAATCTCTCTCTGGATGTTTGGGTTTATTTGTAGTTACATGTATTAGCAACGCAGGGCTAGAGGAAGAAATGGTTGTAGCCATTCACACAATCACAGTTTGGTTCTATGGAATGCTGCCTGGGATGCTGTGTTTGTGGGTGGGTGCCGTCTGAGACAGATGGCTGTAAATATTTGGCAAGATATGTTTGAGGGTTTCTCTAAACCTTGAGGTTACATGAGGTTTCCTGCCACTCTTTAAAAATAAGCCAGACAAACAGTGTTTGTTGGCTGCAGTGGCCTAGGTATGAAATTAAAGAAATAAATGATCATTTCTTCACCACTCACTGGGTGAGAGATTTCTGCTATCAAAGTCACTCCACTGGAGTAAGACTCTTGAGCTGGGGATCTGGGCAAAACGCTTAAACAGGTGCTTAACTTTAAGCACATGAGCAGTCCTACTAAATTCAAAGCAGCTGTCCTCTGTGCATTAGTTTTCCTCCCCAAAGTCACACTCCTAAGTTGTTTTCCTTCCTATTGGAATGGCTAGAAACCAGTGGAGACTCCACCACTGGGACACTTAGGGCTCTGCCCCGCTCAGAAAAATGTGACAATAAACCCACAGTAAGGTAAATTCGCCTCCCTCCATCCAGTTGTGTGTGTCATTCCCACCCAGTGCTTCAAAACGTGGGCCTAGATTTTGTGCACATTCCAATAGGGGGTGCCAAAGCAGAAACAGGGCTTCATGAAACAGCCTGTCAGCTACAACCTCCCCCCCCCCCACACACACATACACACACACCTCCTGCCTTGCCTTTTGAACAGGCCCTTCATTAACTAGCACACATAGAGTGTGCCCAGTCTCAGGCAAGTTACAGCAGCCACTTAAAATCCTGAACACATGATCACACTGAAAAGAAATAGGATGGGGAGAGAGTCCTGGAACTGGCATAAAACGAGGGAATCCGAGCCTTCGTGCACAGTTCTGACCTCAGCTGAAAACATTTTTCCTCTGTGGGTTCACAGATAGCAAAATGAGGAGCTACCCTAGTAGCATTGAGTTCAGTTCACGTGCATGTTAATTTGGAAGCAAGATCTCTGTTCTCTGCCATTTGCTTGCTTTATGTTCAGAATAATAATTTCAAAAGGCCTTCAGCAGTCTAGAGAGGTAAAGATATACACAAGCAAGTTACTGTCAGGACTTGAAGCAATATTTTTAATAGAAATATTTACTAAGTCCCAATAAAGAACCGCTACTCAGTGACTTCTCCTCTGTTTTTTTTTTTTTTTGCTAGGAAAATGCTTTTTCTATGGTCACTGAAAATACTCAAGTTTAAAATATTCTTACAATAAGTTTGTGATCTGCAGTGCAGCCCTGAGCAGCCAGCGCTGTCTGTAGTTAGTTGAGAGAATCACATCAATCATAGGCATATTAATTGCTGACTAGAAAACTCACTCTCCTTCTGTGATAAATAAGAATGTATTGCACAAAGAGCTTAATCAAAGAAGGTGTAATTAGCCACATTTGACTGATGCAGAAATAGGGATACAGAGCAGGTAAATGACTTCCTCATGGTCACACAGCAAGTCAGTGGGAGATTCCTAAGCCAGGTTTCCCAAACCCCACTCCTCTGTGCAAATACTGGGCAAGCTCTTTCTCTAACCCTTCTCTGTAATGCTGTGTAAAACTTTTAAAGCATTATTGCAATGGCACAATACTCCATGCATGGATTTATATAGGAAACCATCTGCTCCCCTTTGTTTCATTAGCACAGAAAGCATGCCTGCTTTGGGAAGGAGAATTGCTGTTCATGGGAAAGAGTATTTTATGAAATAAATGTGTGATTTTTAGATGTTTGTTTTATTGAAGTATTAAATATCCGTGCCCTAATTTGGGGTTTTAAGCTTTGTTAATGGCAAGATCCTCAAGAACTGCCATACATATGCTTCTTTGAGATGTGGAAATATTTATTGGTAGACATTTTCGCCCCTGATCCTGGCATACTGAAATTAGAACTTGTACAAAAACTAGGGAAATTATTGACTGTTCCTACAATATCTTTCAATTTAAAGTGAAAAAAAGAGCTGACAATAAGTAAGCCAATGTGCCCAGTACATCCTCTCTCTTGACAGTGGAGAAATTACTGTTGTGAAAGTATCCATGTTCTCGCTCACTTCTTACTCATTTCCAACAACAATGCACACCATATTTTAAAAGGTGCAATTAACCAAACCAAGTGGCCCTCTCCCCCAGCTAAAGGAAAAAAGGCAGAATGTTGTCCAAGGTTAGATTAACATTGAAGTCAGAGAGTTTGCAGGTGTGTATCTGAAAGTGGATTTTGGCCCGAAGTATCTAAACTTTCTTCAAAATCAAAGAAATCACTAAAGATTCCCTAGGCTTTCCTCCAATATAAACAAGTAATGAACGAATTAAGTTGCAGGAGCCTGAATTGATTGTCATTGACACATAAATGTTTTATTAATCAATGTACTTTATTGTTCATATAAATAATCTTCTGATGTAATTCTTATTAAACATTAAGTTAGTGAAACATCTGCATTTCATGAATTACTTGTAATTAATGCAAGTCTTATGGAGAGTAGTTGAATTAAATAATGAGGAGGGGAATGACTGATGTCAGGATCATTTAGAGTAACAGTTTGGCATGGGAAGTTAAGAGAGTGGCTGTTGTAGCTTTTCCAACAGGAGGAGCTGGGCTAAGAGAGGGTCTGATCTATGATCGTTCCTCCAAAAATACACACAAGCCCTTTCAAGCTAGTATTTCATAGCTCCTTGAAAGATTAAGTTTTGAATGATTCATACTAGGGTCCCAAATTTCAATATCTGGATCCATTCAGACCTGACAGAAATGGCACTGGAACTCTAGCTTCAGCATTTGGTTCTAGCAAACGATATCTCGGTTGGTGGAGCTTATGGCAATGGTGCTGGGGTGGCGACACACAAGAGAATGTATTACAGCAGATCCTGCACATTCTTACTCTGCAAGTCAACCCCTAGACTTCATCTGCCCTAGATGCCCTAGAATTGATTCTCCTGCCCATGGCGAGGAGCACAGTTCAGCCTGCTCCAGGCATGAAAACATACGGGATGGAAGCTTTGAGTTATTGTCATGAGTGTTCCTTTCAGTTTTAAAAGGAAGTAATGAAATGAAGCAGACAGCATCTATTTCGGAATGCTGGTCTTCAGTTCTTTCTTGATACATTTGCATATACCCGAATTAAGAATATGTGCTGTTGATAAATCAGGGAACAGAAAGAAAACATGAGTTGATTTCTAGCGACATAGTTCAAAAAGTATCAATTCAGGAACAAAACTCTATATTTGTTTCATACGAGGATGTGATGTTGGATGGACAACTTGCTCTATTTAAAAGCCAGGACCAATTTAAGCAGCATGTAACATCAAAATCAGGTACCACGGGAACAAGACCCAAGCTGTGAATTATGCATATGCAGATGGTCAAGCACTTTAATTTCTCCCAGTGGAAGAAGTGTGATTTTTTACTTCATTAGAATAGTAAAGAACAGTTGTAATGTCAGATGTGACAATTTCTTTAGCTCAATGGCACTTGTAAGTTAACTCTTGGAAGAAATTTAGGCATAGTCAGTATCCTTAGAAAGAACATGAGAGAAATATCACCAAAGAGCCAGAAGTGTTCTAACTAAACATGTGCTTCAGAAGCTGACCATTTGTTTGAAGGCATATGTAACATTTGTTTAAATTCCCATGCTATTGAGATGATTAACAAATAGTTGATTTGTCTGGTTTTCTCATTTTCTTCTAGTAGACGAAAACGGATACAATAAATCCTCCAAGTGTATATTGAACTAAAGTTCACTGAGGTCTGTTGGATCCCAAAATTCATCATGAAGGTGATTTTGAGAAGATCAGATAAGCAGGAATTGTATCACACAATGGGGAGGTCTGGGTTTAAGACGATTGCTTATCGTTCACCCATTTTGAAAACTACTCCACATAGTATTCTTAAACTTTAAAAATCCAAATGTCAAGGTTCTAAAAGTCAGCAGTCTAATCCCTCTTCCAAAATTTCAAAATATATTCCTATGACAGATGAAGAAACATGTAACTTGTCATGCAAACCCGGAGACACCGCACAAGCATATAAAGAAAAAATATATAAACACACTTTTTTTCCCTTTGGCTTAAAGTTCATCTCATGAGAGGTATATTATTTGGAAACACAGCAAACCCTCTATCCACACGTAAAATCTTTTTCCTTGTGCTGTTTCATTTTCTTACAAAATTAAGTAATTTGATTGAAAAAATTAAAAATACTGAAATCCATGATGTTTTTTCATTCCACTGTTAGGTTACTGTCTTAGTAATGTAATAAAAGTTGCTTATTATTATTTAATTTAAAAAAAAAGAATCCATCTAAATTCCAGCTGGTCTGTGTGATCCATTCTGCTACAGGCAAAACAGCAGTGTTTACTCATTCCTGTATTTGAATTTGCTTGTAAACCTGCACCTGCCTGAATTCTATCCATGAAAATACCAAGTGCTTTCGATGAAACATTCATTTTCCTTTTGAATTCTCTGCATGAGCTGTCCATAAAAAAAAATTAGTGCTATTAATCTGAATCTGGATTAGGATTTCTGTACTATGAGCTGATTTTCTGGGCATCAATATTTGCAGAAAACATGCCAGCTTTGGATGGGGTGGTGTTCTTCAAGCCACAGAAACTGTTCATCAGAAAAAATCACAAGAAAAGAGACTTGCAAATGACAGAGACAGTTTACTTTTCATTTAATAAGGCTCATAGCTGGAATGTATGAATTATCTTCAGGCATTTAGAATGTACTGAAAATATTCCAAACAGTTGTGTCAGGCTGAAACTCCTCCAGTTTTTTGAGATGTTTTGGTCAGATTTTTACAGTTATAGGCCAAAATTTTCAAGAGTGATTAGTGAAAAGGAGTCCAGTCCTTAGAAAGTGTTGAGCACACATCCTCCGAAAATCAGGTCCCTTTAAGGTTTCTCAAGTTGGACACTCAAAAATTGAGGTATCCAAAACCATTAATCACTTATGAAAAGCTGAGCCACATATTTTATCTTAATTGTTATGGTATGACTAGGGGAAATAAAGAGTACCAAGCCACCCACTCTACTTACCCCAAATCTGGACAGGGGTTCAAAAGGCATAAATGAACCTTAGAACAGTGTTTCTCAAACTGGGGTCGCCGCTTGTGTAGGGAAAGCCCCTGGTGGGCCGAGCTGGTTTGTGTACCTGCCCCGTCCGTAGGTCCGGCCGATCGCGGCTCCCACTGGCCGCGGTTTGCTGCTGCAGGCCAATGGGAGCTGCTGGAAGTGGCGGCCAGTACGTCCCTCGGCAGTACGTGCCACTTCTAGCAGCCCCCATTGGCCCGGAGCAGTGAACTGCGGCCGGTGGGAGCTGCGATCGGCCGGATCTGCGGACGGGGCAGGTCAACAAACCGGCCCGGCCCGCCAGGGGCTTTCCCTACACAAGCGGCGACCCCAGTTTGAGAAACACTGCCTTAGAACAAAATCTACTCAAAATTATAAAGAGTTTTCACAACAAATTTTGAAAATTCCAACGTAATTTGTCCCACAGATGTTGAAAGGGAACAAGTTTTCGTTTATTTGAAGTTTTTATCAAATTTTTGGTTTCAGAAATATTTGGGCTTTTAGTTTTAGCCCCTCTCTCTCCTTTTTTCTCTCCCTTTTTCCATTTTTCCACTGAAAAGGGGAGAGGAAGGAGAGAGAAAAAGATTTGGTTTGGAGTTATGCAACAAAATATTTAAAAAAAAATACAAAAAAATAAATATACTGTACTGTGAGGTTTACTATATTAAAGGGTATTTTAGGATGAAAAAAATTCATTCAAAAAATTTTAGCCACTAACATTACCTAAATCTTATAGATTTAGATAAGTATACAGAAGAGTAAGTTTCATAGACACTTGGGAAAGGATAAAATAGCCCCAGAATCTTCTGCTCCTTCATTAGTAAAAACCTTGCACATCACCGATGCCTCATGTCATTCTCCTTTCTCCTTAAAGTGTAGGTGTAATATCCTCATTATGAAATTGCATTTATTATGCTCTTTTGCCTTTCTCACCTGCATTCTGCCCACTAATCCCTCACCACTAGAATTTTATTCCAAATTTTTAATTTATTACAGATTTTAAGCATTATCAATTAACTTCTCTTTGTTTTTAAAACTTTAGAAAAATGTTTTATTCTCCCCCCAAATCAGTGCCGTAACAAGGGCGAGGTGAGTGAGGCACTTGCCTCTGGCGCACAAAGCCAAGGGGCACAGAAAGCGGCGGAGAAAAAAAAAAAGCCGCTGGCACGGAGATATTTAAACCCAGGTGATCTCCCCTCCGGTCCCACCTACCGCCCCCCGCGCCTCCCCCAAGTGTCCCCCGGCCCCGACTTGCTCCCCCCACCCCCGCCTTCCCGGCCTGGAGCAGAGAGTCCCTGTCTCTCCCCTGCAGCTCCATGCTGCCTCTGTGCAGCAACTGCTGCCACAGGGTCCTAGTGCCCCCCATCTCGACTGCTAGGGCAGACCCTGCCCTTCCCCCTCAGACCCTTTCATTTTCCAATGGGACTCTCCACCAGCACAGGGCCCTCCCCCCACCCGCCCGCAGTCACTGCTCCTGCCCCATGCTGGGCAAGGAGGCAGCCCCATCCCTCACCCCAAGTGAGGCTACAGTCAGGGGCAACAGCAGGGGAGGAGGCGCATGCAGCACCCCCCTGGAACCCACCACAGGGGAGGCGAGGGAGATTCCTGGACCTGAGAGGGGCCCTAGGAGCACATGCAGTGACAGTGGTGGGGGTGAGTGTGCTGCTGCGGAGGCGGGAAAGGGGGGCTTGTCCCCCAGAGCTTGCTGCTGCCAGCAGGGAAAGGGCTGGGGGGAGTCCTCCTCTCTGGCCCCTGTCCCGGAGCAGCCTGCCTGCACCCCAAACTCATCCCCAGCCCTGCCCCACCCCAGAGCCCACACCCCCAGTCAGAGCTTTCACCCCCACACCGCACCCTCAACCCTCTGCCCGAGCCCCTCCAGCACCCCAAACACCTCATCCCCAGTCCCAGACAGAGCCCTCACCCCTCACACTCCTACTCTCACCCTGAGCCCCTCCCACACCCCAAACCTCCCATTCCCAGCCCCAGACAGAGCCCTAATCTCTCCCTCAGCCCCTCCCACACTCCAACCCCCTCATCTGCAGCCACAATCCACAGCCCTCACCCCTGCACCCCATCCCTCTGCACCCCTCCCATCCCCAAACTCCCTCCCAGAGTCTGCATCCCAATCCCTAGCCCCAGCCTAGGGCCTGCACCCCAGACCTCCTCCCTCACCCAAACTCCCTCCCAGAGCCTTGGGCGGGGGGGTGGGGGGGGCGGAGTTTGGGCAGGGGCGGGTTCTGGGTGTGACGTTGTGCAGTCTATATGGTTTTATAAAAACTTGATAATAAGTCAATATAATGTAACTGGGATAGTTTGATAAAAATTTGACAATAAGTGAATATAATGCAACTGGGATATGCTTCGTGCAAAAGGTCTCTTGTAAGGTATCATTACAAAGTGCATAATCTACTAAGTATGATCATCTGATTTGTATAAATGTACCACTCTTGTATCTAAAACTAGAAATATAAAATGTAACTCTGAGGGCCTATTGTAATTATGTAAAGTGTGGGCCATTAATGATGGTTTGGAATCTTAATGACTCCCATTGTCTGCAGATGGCTGTTTACCTGTGAGTCTCCCTGTATATGTGTGTGCTGGCAAGTGAGTAATGAAGTCTTGCAGTGACATGTGATCATGTCATCTGAACTGGAATGCATCTTTAACCTGGTGCTTTTCCAGTGAGGGGGGGTGGAAACCCAGAGAGACAAAGGGTTCCCGCCTTATGCAAAAGATATATAAAGGGGTGGAACAGAACAAAGGGGGGAGAGGAGCCATCATGGAGAAGCCCCTAGCTAACACCTAAGCTGGAACAAGAGCTGTACCAGGGGAAAGAATTGTGCCCAGGCCTGGAAGGTGTCCAGTCTGAGAAAAACTTACTGAAGCATCTCTGAGGGTGAGATTATCTGTATTTAGTTTGATTAGGCATAGATTTGCGCATTTTATTTTATTTTGCTTGTGACTTACTTTGTTCTGTCTGTTACTACCTTGAACTACTTAAATCCTACTGTCTGTATTTAATAAAATCACTTTTTATTTAGTAATTTACTCAGAGTATGTATTAATACCTGGGGGAGCAAACAACTGTGCATATCTCTCTATCTGTGTTATAGAGGGCGAACAATTTATGAGTTTGCCCTGCATAAGCTTTATGCAGGGTAAAACGGATTTATCTGGGTTTAGACCCCATTGGGAGTTGGGCATCTGAGTGCTAAAGACAAGCACACTCCTGTGAGCTGTTTTTGGGTAAACTTGCAGTTTTGGGACAAGTGATTCAGACCCTGGGTCTGTGTTGAAGTGGACTGGAGTGTCTAATTCAGCAAGACGGGGTGCTGGAGTCCTGAGCTGGCAGGGAAAACAGAAGCAGGGGTAGTCTTGGCACATCGGGTGGCAGCTCCCAAGGGGGTTTCTGTGATCCAACCCGTCACACTGGGCACCACCAAAATTTCTACAAACTTGCCACCCCTGATCCTGCCCTGCAAACCTGAACTCCCAGCATTCTCAGGACACATGCTGATCCCTAGTGGCCACTGCTGATATCCAGCACCTCCCTCTTCTCTTAACCTGTGAGTCCCTCTGTGGACTGGAACTGGACTGGAACCAAAGACCATCTTGGAAGCAACATTACCAACCCAAGCAGTCAAAAATCATGAGTTAGACCCCCCAAAATCACAGGCTCTACCACCGCTGCTTCATTCATTCTTCAGCAGCAATTCGGCGGCAGGCCCTTCCCTCCGAGAGGGACCCGTCGCCGAATTGCCGCTGAAGAGCCGGCCCTGGGGGAGGGCGCAATTTTATATTCTTGCCTTGGGCACAAAAATACCTAGTTACGGCTCTGCCCTAAATTATACTGGCTCAAGCCTTGGGAACATAAGAATTGTCAGATTAAATCAGACCTGAGGTCCATCTAACCCAGTATCCTGTTTCTGACAACGGCCAGTATCAGATGCTTCAGAGGAAGGTGCATTAGGGAGACGTGGGATAATCTGCCGTCCACATTCAGTCTCATCCTGATCTCTAATACTTAGAGATTGGCTTAAACCTTGAAGCATGAGATTTACTATCCCTTCCCACATTTTTATCAATAATTATGCTAACTCTGGTTATTCATATAAATGTCCAACCCTTGTGGAGCAATATTCAGTGCCTGAAAGGTGACAGGTATGATGTCTATTAACTGTCTGGATTAGAAATAGGATAAGCATTGTTACCAGCCTTGGAACTTCATGAGATATGGGACTTTTACATCATGATGTTACTGACAATAGCAATGATATTTTGAGTAATATTTAGATGTTTCAGAAGTTTTCACAGAGCATCTACATGAGCATTGCCCCCAAAGGACAGATGTGTATATCTGCCACAATTTTACCCTTTAGGGTAACTGTAACAATCAGCAGGGCTACGAGACAAGAAGATTTTCTTTTTTTAACAACTCATCTGTTCATTCCTAATCTAGAACCTGATCCAGAAAGCCCTTCCTCATGCATGCAGACAACAGGCCAGATTCTGCCCATAGTTACACTGGTGACTTCAACAGGGCTACTCCTGTGAGGAAGATTTTTCAGATTCACAATTTTAATAATAAACATATTCACAATGAGAAATTAATTTCAGAGCAGGATTGATGGCATTCACTTCCAATCTGAGTCGAGAGTTCAGCAATATTTTGTAATGAATATTTGAAGTTAACTCTGCGTTCAGACCAAAAGTTAATTTTAAGAGAAATGACGGACAGTGGCCTCTCTTTCCCACTGCTGAATTTCAGCACACCTTGTAGATTATCAGATGGTAGGTCTGGTTGCTGGGAAGAAATTGAAGAACTCAGCTCCTGCATTACAGTCAAAGCCATTTGTTTTGTTAACTATCTGTGAATGTTACAAAGTGATAATCTAGCTGAGGATACATAGATTCACAGCCTTCTTGAATAAACACTGTACTTCCCTATCTTGAACTTCTAAAGGCACAGTTCAAAAGAAATAGCCAAGTTCATTTTCATATGCTGAAGCAGTCAGTAATTAACAACACTTACTAAAACAGACAGGGCTTTGTTACTAACCTAGCTGCTTACTGGGTAGAATATATTCAGGCACCTAGCTGGTCGTGCTGATGTGCTTGAGCACAATACTAAAACTGAAGCTCTACAACACACTACATCCTCAAAATCGGGCCATGTGTAACTTGAAAGCAATACATTCACTTTGTGCTGGCCATCCGTTCAGGTGCAAATTTTACCCCAGAAGAATATTTTCCAAGGGATCATACAGATTAAAAAAGGCTGTCTTGGCCATCCACGCACCTAGATATTGCTGAATTGCCCCAACACAGTATGCTACTGTTACACTCACACGGACACACCCCCAGAGCCCCGACCAGGGGTATTCTATTTGCTACCCAAGATCCATAAACCTGGAAACCCTGTACGCCCCATCATCTCAGGCATTGGCACTCTTACAGCAGGATTATCTGGCCATATGAACTCTCTCCTCAGACCCTATGCTACCAGCACTCCCAGCTATCTTCGAGACACCACTGACTTCCTGAGGAAACTACAATGCATTGGTGATCTTCCTGAAAACACCATCCTGGCCAACATGGATGTAGAAGCGCTTTACACCAATATTCCACATAAGGATGGACTACAAGCTGTCAGGATCAGTATCCCTGATGAGGCCACAGCACGCCTGGTGGCTGAGCTTTGTGACTTTGTCCTCACCCACAACCATTTCAGATTTGGGGACAATTTATACCTTCAAGTCAGTGGCACTGCTATGGGTACCCGCATGGCCCCACAGTATGCCAACATTTTTATGGCTGACTTAGAACAACACTTCCTCAGCTCTCGTCCCCTAGCGCCCCTCCTCTACTTGCGCTACATTGATGACATCTTCATCATATGGACCCACAGAAAGGAGGCCCTTGAAGAATTCCACCTGGATTTCAACAGTTTCCACCCCACCATCAACTTCAGTCTGGACCAGTCCACACAAGAGATCCACTTTCTGGACACTACAGTGCAAATAAGTGATGATCACATAAACACCACCCTATACCGGAAACCTACTGACCGCTATACTTACCTACATGCCTCCAGCTTCCATCCAGGACACATCACACGATCCATTGTCTACAGCCAAGCCCTAAGATACAACCGAATTTGCTCCAATCCCTCAGACAGAGACAAACACCTACAAGATCTTTAGCAAGCATTCTTAAAACTACAGTACCCACCTGGGGAAGTGAGGAAACAGATTGACAGAGCGAGACGGGTACCCAGAAATCACCTACTACAGGATAGGCCTAACAAGGAAAATAACAGAACTCCACTGGCCATCACGTACAGCCTGCAGCTAAAACCTCTCCAGCGCACTATCAACGATCTACAACCTATCCTGGAAAACGATCTCTCACTCTCACAGACCTTGGGAGGCAGGCCAGTCCTCGCTTACAGACAACCCCCCAACCTGAAGTAAATACTCACCAGCAACTACACACCACACCACAGAAACACCAACCCAGGAACCAATCCCTGTAGCAAACCTCGTTGCCTACTCTGTCCCCATATCTACTCTAGCGACACCATCAGAGGACCCAACCACATCAGCCACAGCATCAAGGGCTCATTCACTCATTCACCTGCACGTCTACTAATGTTATATATGTCATCATGTGCCAGCAATGCCCCTCTGCCATGTACATTGGCCAAACCGGACAGTCCCTACCTAAAAGAATAAATGGACACAAATTGACATCAGGAATGGTAACATACAAAAGCCAGTAGGTGAACACTTCAATCTCCCTGGACATTCTATAACAGATTTAAAAGTAACTATTCTTGAACAAAAAAACTTCAGAAACAGACTTCAAAGAGAAACAGCAGAACTAAAATTCATTTGCAAATTTAACACTATTAATTTGGGCTTAAATAGGGACTGGGAGCAGCTGGTTCATTACAAAAGCAGTTTTGCCTCTCCTCGAATTGACACCTCCTCATCTATTATTGGGAGTGGACTACGTCCACCCTGATCAAATTGGCCCTGTCAACACTGGTTCTCCACTTGTGAGGTACTCCCTTCTCTTCATGTGTCATTATATAATGCCTGCATCTGTAACTTTCACTCCATTCATCTGAAGAAGTGAGGTTTTTTTACCCACGAAAGCTTATGCCCAAATAAATCTGTTAGTCTTTAATGTGCCACCAGACTCCTTGTTATTTTTGTGGATACAGACTAACACGGCTACCCCCTGATTCTAAATGTTTGGTCATTTTATACAATACCATCGTTCATTACTAAGTTCATGTCTACACAGCGAGCTTCCAGTAGCACAGCTGTACCGATGCAGCTGTGCCACTGTAAGATCACTCATGTAGCCACTCTAAGCTGATGGGCGAGAGGTCTCCCGACATCATAAAACCACCTCAGTAAGCAGTGTAGTTATGTGGGAGGGCAAAGCTCTCCCGCCAACATTGCACTAGGCACACTACCACTTATGCCAGCAAAACTTATGTCGGTCGGTGGTTGTTTTTCACACCTCTGAATGATGTAAGTTTTGCCGACATAAGTGATAATGTAGAGATGGCCTAAGTCAGAGCCTTAATGGATTTTTTCCCTATTATTAATGTTTAAAAAAACAAATATTATTACGCTACCAAACTCTCAGCAAACAATGCTGGCATAGGGCCTTCCACAGGCAGAGTTCAACCTCTTGATTGTCCTTCCCTAATGTTGTAACTGGTGGTCTCCTGGTGTTGGACTGTTTGCCAAATTAAAACCTTTTTTCTATAAGCAAGTTTTCTCTGCTGTGTTTGGTGTGGTGTGCATGCACCATTCACTCCCAAAACACTTCTTTAAGAGTCTGTCACAATGCTCATTGAAGTCCATGGGAAAACTGATCAGGGCTAAGTCCCTGTCTCCAAAGATGCATACATAGGCACATTTCTGCCAGTCAATGCAGATATCGTGTAATGCAGTCCCAATACAAATGGGCACACTTCCCAGTTACAGAGAGGGTGACCTCAGCAAGTTTCATTTGGTGTTTCTCCAAACTAATATCTGAATAATCATTATTACGGCAGAACTCTGAAGTAAGGGAATTCCCATTTCACAGCAGAGATTGTACATTATTTATTATTCTTATCTACCAGAATCACTGAACTTCTGACAGGTGACTGTATCTGTTTTACACTTGAAGAATCCCTGTTTGTTTCATTTCTGGCATTTTTATGGGTGCTTTTGACCAAGTGTAGTCTATGAATAAAATTAGAGAGGACCATTTTTTTTCCTCCTTTGTGGTTGAGATGGTTCAACTTTGTTCACATTTATCCAGGCATTAAAGTCCACCTCCCTCCTAACTTTTACCTCCAGTCCGGTTTCATGCATTTCCTTAGTGTACACTGGTATCAAATTGATATTTTGGTTTTCTGCACAGTGAAACTTGTTAAATACCCTTCCAAGGAGTTGCGCTCTAGGCGCTAAGGTTCATTTCTGCTCTCTGAAAAGAATGCAGTTGCAGGAATGTTTTAAACTAAGAATCAGAAACGTTGTACTTTACTAGAGGGACCAGACATCCTGATATTATTGGGATCGTCCCGATATTAGGGGCTTTGTTTTATGTATTCAACTATAGCCCTCCCAACACCCCCCAAAAAAGTGTCCTGATTTTTCACACTTGCTATCTGGTCACCCTATACTTTACTCCAATTGCCTCCAAAGGCATTAGACTCCTCAACACGTTCACTGCTGTGCTGATGACAAGTTAGTCCTGCCTAGCTATAGGAATATGGCCTAAGAAGCCAAAGCACAGCTAAGCATGCACAGCATGAGCGAGAGTATCACACTCAAACAAGTCTCTTTGGACACACCTACTCTCTGCCTCCCTTTTCCCCTGAACACTTGCAAATAACTAAGTGAGCCTTTAAGGGGCTGGAGACTTATTACAACTCAGTGCAGACGACCATCCTTAATGTTTAATCTTGTGTGTGTCCACATGTAGCCGCCATTTGCATTTATGTTGCAGGGCAGCAGTCTTCCACTCCCCACTGCACACCTCAGAAGGATTAACAGCATCAAGGCCTGTTATCGTGTTTTTCCTTAGATGTAATGGAAAGTCTAATTGTGACTGTGGTGTCATCTCCTGGAACAAGATGTGTCACTAAAGGCTTATCAGGAACAGCACCAGTTTAAATCAATGTACTTTGAATTCTACTAAGATCACAGTTTTAAGTAAAGAATCAATCATAATTTCATCCATCATCAAAAATGTTCTTCACAGCATCACATCCTGAGGAGCATTTTCTTTCCTGAACAATTATCATAACTAAGAACTCAATCTTGCATTTTTGTGCACTTCAGTTTTAACCTTGGATGCACTAAAAATAGCAAGATTAAGCCTTGATCTAGACCTCATAGAATTCAGTTTTATACAAAGATGCATTGAAAGATACTTGTATATAAGTGCCCATTCTTCAATTCTTTTCATGCATATAGTCTTTCTCCCACTCCCAAGTTTGACTATTTAGTCAATGGGAATACTCATGTAAAGGTAGCAGAACTGAAGTACCCTTTTTGTGGCAATAATCTTCAGCCTTTATTACTCCTCCATATCATGGGTACAGATGCAGAGCCAATCATCATTTCCTGTGGCCATGGTGACACTGATATTTGCAACTCCACATGAAAAAGTTACTTTCACGCTGACAGTATTTTATTAATCTGGTGGAAGTGGAATAGGGTAGAAATTAAAATAGTAGACTCATCAAGGAAAGCAAAGACAAATCAAGTGAGTGTATGCAATGAATTCGTCAGAGGAAGTAGATATAATGACCCAAACAAGGGGAGGTCAGGTCACATAATAAGCTATTGAAGGAATCAGAGGAATTATAATAGGAATCATCCAGAAGGAATCCTTAAATTGGTGTGGAACTTAAAAGAGATCAACATTCCTTGACAGAAGAGGTGGGTTCTGATCTGATCTGAAGTATTGGCATTTCCTTGAAAAACAGAGGAAAAGTTATCCCAAGGAGAGCATTTCACCGGAAAAGAGCTTACAGGTGATTACTGATGGATCAGGTGCTACTGTCTGAACCAGAGAGAAGGAGCTGGAGGGAGGGAAAGCACTTGTGATAGACTAAGTGAGATGTCTTATGGCCCCTGCTCAAAGAAGTGTAGGAGCATGGAAATGGAAAAGTCTGACCCAGTACTGCTGATAGCAGGCAAAGGAAGCTGAGGAAGAGTCTGGGGAGCAAAGGAGTAGCACTAATAATTCCTCATCAAAGGAATGGTTCATTCTGACATTCTGCAAGCAATGGAAGAGCTGTGACATGGACACTGTGCAGGAGACACCAGCCAGCAGGCAAGGAAGATGTCTCTGATACAGCACCTGGAGGCAGGAAAAAGCAGGGCTAACAGGGCTTTTTAAAACATTCTTTAAAAAATAAATCAAAACAAGCCTATCTTGTAATAAATGTGAATACACTTTTCAAATTCTCTTCTCAAATCCCTCTAGAAAGAAGTAGAGTGGGGGAATGGCTCATTTTTACATGTCGGCTAGAAGATGCAGTGCTCTCAAATATTTCTCATGCTTCTCAAATATTTGGTGAAGGTGATATGAGCTGAAGCTCAGATTGTGCCTTGATTAGGTCCTTTTGCACAGCCAACATGGTGCACAGAAACATTAAGCCAGCCCCAGTGGAGCTGAAGTGCATCCCACCATCATGCGGTGAATTCTTGGCTTCCCCATCACCAACACAAGGGGCATGCAGGAGCCAGCTGGTAAGGGAAGGGGCATGGAAGGGATGATGCAGTTTGGCCTGCAGAACATTCCCTAGGGGATCATTCTAGCTAGCACAAATTTGAGCAGCCCTGTGACTGCTCTAACTGGTTCCAGAGGATGGTTTTCCCCCACTCCCAGCCTCCAGCTGATCAGGGGAGGCATAAAAGGTAGCTTAGAGCCATCTCAGCTACCCCCCAACACTCGTCTGCCTTGAAAAACAGCAATTACTTTTTTTATTAAGAACTAAATTCAACAACATAATCAAGTTAGAGACAGCATCTGGCTTATTCCACAACTCCACCCACACAAAGTTCAGCAGGCTATGGAGTTACACAGCACACTCAGCCAATGAAAAATAACTTAGAAGCATTACGTCATCAGACCAGACCCTAAGGGCACATCACTGTTACCTAACAACTTCAGAGAGTTGATTAACCCTTTTTTGGGTGTCAGTAAAATCACACTCTGCTTATTTGTAGTTATGTAGCTCGACAGGCACAGCAGAGGGAAAGGATGGCATGCAAACCCTCCCGCCCTGCGTGCGTGAACACACACACCCACAGACAGGCTGAAGTGTGGTATTTAATTTGTCATGCACCCAGCCAGGGGCACTTAAAAATCCCTCAGTAAATAAACAAGATAAACAAAAAGTCTCGCAAAATAATTGAGTGTCTTGGGTTTGTTATGAAATTGCACAGTGCAGTAATTTAAAACTGACTCATGTTACATCCTTTGTTTAGGAGAAAAGATGTAATTTAAAAGGAATAAGAGGGCAATGAGTATAAATATGACATTTCTATCTAAGGCAGGCTGTATGTTGGGGGCATTCAACCTTGACAATGTCACTTTAAGATTCAAGCAATACACTGTGAAAGGGATTAGACGTATTTTTTCTAAATTCACTTACTTATTCTGTTCTTGTGTCTTTGCATTATAACCACATTCTTTCTGTGTATCTTTAAGCGCATCTCATCATTATGCATGTGTTACCAGCTCTGAGGCATTTAAAGTGATCTTTTCAGTCTGAAACAGGATAGAGACTGCATACTTTCCCATACAACCTGTCCCTTCCATACGCCTGCTAGCAATGGATTTTCATTGTTCATAAATCCAAGTCTTGTTTACACTGGAATACAGGAAAAGCTAAAGGAGACTGCAAGTGTGTAAGCCATGGTGGCTTTTTTTTTTTTTTTTTTTTTTTTTTTTTTTTTTTTTTTTTTTTTT
>NW_020664418.1:26060551-26072985 GCF_002925995.2 Terrapene triunguis
TTTTTTTTTTTTTTTTTTTTTTTTTTTTTTTTTTTTTTTTTTTTTTTGGCTTTTGCTGTGAAGTGATAAATGATTCTAGGTCCCCTGTGGGTTAGAGGGCACCAAACTTCAAATAACTACAACATCCGATAACAAAGTTTTTCTCCATCATTTGCAATCAAAACACCAAGAACACAGCCCTCTGGACCCCTCATCCTTCATGTTCAATTGTAAATCCTGATTAAATAGCTTGCAGGTGTCAGGATTAGAGTATATTCATTGGGAGCCTAAACACAGCACCAGCTGGGTTCCTCATTTGCCAGTTGTAGTTGCTTCTTTGTTTTGAAACTGTTGACAGTACAACTAAAAATATTCCTTTGGGTAGAGACGGAGTTAAATAACAAGCAGGATGAGTAAGAGAACAGCTGTAGATATTTTTCTGTGTTTAACATACCTGCCTTGTTGATTTATAGTAAGTCCCCTATATAATGTACATTCTGTGTAATCCAAAACATTTAACCTTTGGAGCTGGGGCTGTGATAAAGCTATCAGACACAGGAAAGGGTCTTGACAGGCCTTGTATTACCAACATTTTTCTCAAAGGAAAATTGAAATATAATTTTACCCCACTTTCAGTATACACACTCAACATGCAATATTATGTTATATCTGATGCTATCAGCCTTAACAATATGCTGGGCATCTACATAGCAGCATGGAGAAGTAATTTTGTCAACCCTCAAAATTTTACTCCTGTGAGAAGTCCTATTGACTTTAGGGTGACTGGTGGCATGAATAAGGATTTTGGCAAAGAATACAGTGACAGTGACTACCTTTGCTTTGTGCTCTTTACGCACACAAGCACATTATCAACCTGTCAAAACTAACCCTATTAATCATCAGTTTAACTTTAAAATTCCATCTTACCGATGAGTCATCACTGAAACACTGTCCCACTGTGGTACTGGGGCATTGTTTGGTTGGTACTGCTATCCTGAGATACAATACCAAGGTCCTGACCACTTGCAGTCAAAGATCATGTCACTTTCTTCTATTTTGTTAAAGCCAGGGTATTATCCAGATTGCAGTTTGGAATTACATTTTGGCTACCTCAAATTTCCTGTAGTTTTCAAACAGTTTTTTATCTTCCCTTCCCATCCTAAACCCTTATGTAGAATAGTTACTATGTTGTAACCCAGACGTTCCTTAATTTCAATGGTTGCCAAAGCGACTTATACCGAATACACGTAAGAAGGAAGGCAGTATATATAGAAAATACATTACTATTCTTGCTCTAAAAATAGGGGGGGGGGAAGAAGTGGAAAAAAGAAAACAGAAAAATTTTGTGGTTTTTTAAATTACATTGCACTCAAGCAGAACAGTATTTTGTGGGTTTCAGATAATCAGTTCACAATAAACTTAAACAAGATATTGGACATTTTACACATTTGTATTTATGCATGGAAAGGATCCTGTAAAATAGACATGGGCCAAATAGTACTAAAGCAATTTGCACAGTAATGAGGCACTCACTTGCTCATGACTAATTGGACTTGCTTTTCCCAACATCAATTCTCCTGCAGAATTCAAAGCATACTTCAGAGATTATTTTTAATAGGAAGTTTTTTAACAGGGTTAAACTTGCATTGTGCTCTGATATATTCTTCCAGGTAAATAACGTAATAAAATAATGTCAGAACATAAGAGGGTAGGGTGGTAGAGAGAGTTAATGCCAGGGTTTAAAATAACATGGATTTTACCCTGTTCACATGTCTGACTGGCAGAGCAAGGAATCAATTTACAGCGAGGGCCATAGATCACAGATTTTAGGGGAGCCTGGGGAATGATTCCCCCAATTGGTGCAGTAGGGTGTGCAGATGAAAGAGCAAACGGTTGTTGTTTTTCTCTAATGGTAACACTGTATTCTGAAATTACACACAGCAGGCAGGAAGAACCAGCACAGATTGCAGAGATACTGCAGGTTTGTGCACTGAAATACATTTTGTAAGGCCCTGGGTAACATGCTAGCCTTTCACCTTCAGAGGCCTGGGTTCAAATTTAAATAAGGTAACAAGTGAAAGTGCATTTGGTAGTTCTCTCCTCACCCTTACTGGTCATTAGTCCTCATCACAGAATTACATTTCAGTTTGTCAAACTCCAGGCCAAATTCTGTTCTCATTTACACCACTTTAAACCTCGAGTAACTTAGCCTTGGCTACACTGGCGCTGTACAGCGCTGCAACTTGCTGCGCTCAGGGGTGTGAAAACGCCCCCCTCCCCGAGTGCAGTGAGTGCAGCGCTGTAAAGCGCCAGTGTAACCAGCGCCTGCAGTGCTGCACGCTCGCTCGCAGCACTGCAAGCTATTCCCCTCGGAGAGGTGGAGTACTTGCAGCGCTGCGAGAGAGCTCTCGCAGTGCTGGCGGCGCGACTACACTCGTGCTTCACAGCGCTGCCGTGAATTCTCAAGTGTAGCCAAGGCCTTTGCCAAAGTCAGGGGAGATGCTCTGGATCTATACAGATTTTAACAAGAGCAGATTTTGGCCTTTCATCTTCACTTATAACAACCAGTTTTGCTCTTTAAGTTGCGTTCCACCAGTGATGCAACATATAAGCATAACAGAAAGAACTTGCAGCTTTTATTTTTCAAATCTCTTTCATATGTGCATTTACACCAGACTATCAACATTACTGGTGTAGAACTAGAGTACAGTATGTGAGTGCAGAATCAGGTTTCCCCATCTATACTCAATGTCCAGGACTGGAATCGCAGGGGCGAGGCAGGCAGGATTGTGAAATACTTGCTCAGACCCTGCTTCCAAGATGCCTAGTTCTGTGCTTTCTCATTCACGGACAAACAATTCGAACACAACCAGACTATAATTCTGCCATTTCAGATGAGGTTGCACCTTCCCCGGGTTGTACGTGAGATTGACTTTCACTAATAGAAATTATTTGTAACATAATTTTTGACTGAATTAGGTTTCAAAGTGTGCTAGGCACTTTCCAAACATATTGAAAGCCAGTCCCTATCCTGAAAATCTAAGTGTGATTGAATATATAATAATAAAATAATAATATACATAATATATCCAAAGGCACAGTGGGATCCTGGTCCATGACTAGTGCTCGTGGCGCTAGAGGAATACCAATAATAAATAATAATATAATGGGAAAAAGATAATGGTTTTAAAAATATTTCACTATTTGCCTCTCTGCTGCCCTGGTGGATTGGTACCCCAACATGCCCCCATTGAGGAATAGGAATTCTTAGACCCACAGAGGAAAGACCTGAAAGAGACCTATTAGAGCATCAAAATCCATCTCTTTGGGGTCAGTCTAGCATTGTTCCATACAGGGCATTTTCTAGTGTTTTGTCTAATCTCATTTTAAAAATCTCAAGCAAATGGGCTTCCACTACTTTCTGAGAGAGTCTATTCCACAGCCCAATACATCTCATTTGCAAGAAAATGTTCATAAATCTTCACTCAAAATTTGCCTTTTCTTAATTTCCATTCCATTGCTCTTTATTATACTCTTGTGTAGCACATACAATATTCTAGTATAGCCTTGGTATTAATGTCCTTTAACAAATCTGAGACTGTTACTTCCCCCTAACCCTTTGGTTATCTTTTTGCCAAACATGGCTGCACATATCAGACCCAGCTTTTGGAAGTGACCTCGGAGTTTGCACTTGCAAGTAGTCACAGGCACAATCTTGCAGGTGCAAATTGCTGTCAGTGCATTTTATGATATTCAAATATTCCTGAGATGTATCTTGCAACATGCCATATGGAGTATAAAGCTCAGGCTAAGCCTTATCTGCAGTAAAAGTTGTTCCACAGTTACACAACTCTGTCTCTGTCCTCCTCTAATAATACCCTGAGCTCTGTTTGCTGAAGTGTCTCAAACGAACACTAGCACTGAGTTTAAACTCCTCAAGGGAAAGGTGAGGATTTGATAAACACACAGGTCTTCTTGCATACAAATACATTCCCTTACGTAGGCCCCCTGCAGTCTTTCCCATAATCTCCCTGGCAAACAGTGTCCCCTATTTTCCTCCAGTAGAGATATCATAATGATGTCTGACAGGCTGATGTGGTCAAACCCTATTTCAATGTATTTCCACAGGCTAGACATAGTTTCCTGTGGGATGGGGCTTTCTGGACAGGAGGAGTAGGGCTGTAGGTTTTTGTCTTAAATTATGAGGCCATTTTAGGCAGAAATGTTTTTCCTTCTCTGCCCCCAAATCTTATTTCCCCTGATTTACAGGGACAGCAAGACTTTACAGCAGCAAATGCACTTTATTCTCAGTGCCTTAAAGGTCTGGCTAAAATTTACTTCTAAAACAAATTTCTAACAAATTCTATGTTCGTTCAAAAAATATTTTTACATTAAATTGAGAAATCTTAATTATCGTGAGTTAGAGACAAGAAGTTTTGCCAGCTCAGAATGATTCTTTCAAGGCTATATTTTTAGAAATATCTAGCTAGTGTCACTTTAACCCATTTGAGAAGAAGTTCCAATTTTAAGAGGTCTAACTGCTTTTTATTGTGACGCTACTTCATGGTTATAAATATTTCCTGAATACTAAGTTGGAAAAAGCTATGTGGCATAAAACTCCAACAATATAGCCAATATATTTCTTCCAGCTGGGCACCAGAAGTATTTGTGGGAGGTCACAAAATGGACTTCATCACTGTGACACAGAGACCCCTGGAAAAAGGGAGCCCCGCTCTTTGCAAACATCTCTCACTTCAGACCTGATAAAAGGTATGCACTGCACACTCCTTTCAGCAGTGAGTGGAGTACATAAACTACACACTACCCTCAGCACGAATATAAATAGCAGTGTCGCCTGTGAGACATTCCTTAGGCAAGTTGAGCAAAGACACTCCTGAATCCTGTGGGTATGTACATGTACATGCAAGGCTCAGTTGTTTAGCTTTTTGCTATACTAAGACTTTTAATGGGAAACCATCAGCGACAACGACAAATAATCAAAACTACTTAAAGGTAAAAAGAAAACTTTTCAGCATGACAGGGGTTTGTTATGTCTGTGAATAGAAACAAAAGGTGGTTTTCAGGGTAACACAGAGGAAGGAGAAGCACTCTGCAGACATTCACTGAGGAAACCCTTGGTGGAGCAGGGGGTACTTTCATGAATATTTGGATTCTGCTTCTTGAGATAGCAAGCGAGCTCTGCAGTGAAGTGAACTTTGTGAGGGAAATCTATTTTATTATATAGGAAAGGTAACTAATGACAAGCGTGGACTCAGGTTTGTGGTTTATGATATGTTTTGTATTGTAACCATTTGTTTCCAATACTCTCTTGTTTCTAGTTACACCTTCAGTGTTTTTTAAATAAACCTACTTTTGTTTTTTTACAAGTGCTCACAAGTGCTATATGGTTTACAGGAGTGGTGGTTTAAGGTAAAACTGGAAAATTGGGGAACACTGCACCTTCAGGTGCAGAGAATCTGGGATTTCTGTGAGTAGCCAGCGTCAGGGGCTGAATATCACAGGGGGACAATTCAAAGGGAATCAGCAACTGAGGTGCACCTATTGTTAACTTGCAAGGTGAAGTTAAGGCTGGCATAGCCCAGAGGAGAGTGCTTGAGTGGCTGAAAGGCTGGTGGTGACAGGGAGCTACCCTAAGAAAGACTCCCCTCTCTCCAGAGGCAGAACTAACAAGGTGACTCAGTCTTGGATGCTCCAAGAACCATCACAATAACCCTTGTGAAATATTCCTGCTCCATGAAATAGTTTTGAGCAAGTGCCATGGGGAAGAACCTCAGAAACCCTTGACAGGTTGAGTGTCGCTTACAAGAACTCTGTCTGCATGCCTCAAGCCTGCTGGTGAAATACTAATACTAGATCACTAGAGCCAAACACGTACCTTACATATTGGTCACAGATTTTCTTCCCCCCTTCCAACATTCTGAGCTAAAGTAACAATGGTAATCCTAGAACCATGAGTGCAAAGAAGCCTAGCACAAGCTATGACATTCTTGGCTGAGAATTGTAGCCTGAATACACATCTGAAGCTCAGTGGTTGCTTGCTAGTCTTGCAAGTCTTATAGGGCATTTTGCCTACACTTAAGATGGTAAACTGGTTTCAGAGATGGATTTAGAATGGGAACCTGAACGCTGCTGGAGAGGGCCACCACTTCTGTAATGAAAGGTCACATTCGTCTCATATGCCTCTTTGCCAGGTTTCACTCCGGGAGAAAATAATGTGTCAAAATTTAGCAATTACACAGTAAAAGGGAGCCATAGGGGCCTCCATTACTTGTGACGACTAAAAGGACAGAAAAGGACCACAGCATGCAAATGTTCCATCCTACAAGTAGGCACTCAGTTTGCGGACAAGCCCCTACTAAATAATGGCAGAAAGGGATGAATGCAATGGAGTGACAGAACATAAAATGCCAGTAATGCATTTGCATTGAGTGGGCCAGTAACCAAGGTGTAGGTTACTAACTATTGTTTTCTTCTTCTGATAGGATTTTTTATTTTTTATTTTTGGGCATACTCCCTCATAAAAGAGAAAAAGTGGAGATTTACAAACCTTGTCACCTTTGTTGAGATGTTTTAACATCATCTGAAAGGCACCAGTGAGAATATGAGCAACGATGACAGATTGCCACATCATCAGACAATGGATTCAAGTAGATATTCTTATAATCACCATGATTTAAAGTCTGCAGCAAATGATGTAAACAATCATGATTTACAGAAACATTGTGTATTTCTACTTAAGAGGTTTCCTGTATGCATGGACAGTATGCAGCTCTCTTAATTCACTTATAAATATGCCATCCTTGTAAACTACCCCTTTCCATATGATCAATGGGCTGGTCCACACTGGGGCGGGGGATCGATCTAGGAAACGCAACTTCAGCTACGAGAATAGAGTAGCTGAAGTCGACGTTTCCTAGATCGAACGAAGTTTACTTACTGCGGGTCCACGCGGCGCAGGCAAGCTCCCCCGTTGACAGTGCTTCCTCCTCTCGGTGAGCAGGAGTTCTGCAGTCGAGGGGGGGGCGCTTCTGGGATCGATTTATCATGTCCAGATGAGACGCGATAAATCGATCCCAGAAGATCGATCTCTACCCGCCGAATCGGGCGGGTAGTGTGGACCTACCCAATGAGACAATTGGTTCATCAACACAGCCAGAAGAATATGTATTTCAGAGATTTACTCCATAAATCTGCACAACCCAAGCTTTTGTTCAACACAGTCTTAAAGGTGATAGAGCAAAAATATCATATACAAGTATATAAATTATATTTGCCAAAAATGACGTCTGTGTTCTATTCTAGCTCCACAGATTATGATTCAAAATGTGAGAAATAAGCATTAATTTTATTTAAAGCAGAAATCAATGTTTAAACCAGGGGTAGGCAAACTTTTTGGCCCGAGGGCCACATCTGGGTATGGCAATTGTATGGCGGGCCATGAATGCTCACAAAATTGGTGATTGGGGTGTGGAAGGGGGTGCAGTCTCTGTGGTGGGGATGAGGGGTTTGAGGTGCAGGAGGGTGCTCCAGGCTGGGACCAAGGGGTTTGGAGGGTGGGAGGGGGATCAGGGCTGGGGCACAGGTTCCCAGCCAATGGGAGCTGCGGGGGCGGCATGCGGACTCCTCCGGCTGCCCCTACACATAGGAGCCAGAGGGGGGACATGCCGCTGCTTCCAGGAGCCACATGAAGCTGAATGGAGCCACGGCATGTGCGGAGCGGGGCAAAGGGAGACAGAGTAACCTGATAGGACAAGAACTATTCCCACTCTGTCAAACTGCACATCTACTTCATCTTTCCACCTGTCCTTCTCAGGTGTATATGAGACTTTGTGTGGTGTGCGTTTCCTGACTCTTTGGGATCACTAAAAAAACCAAATAATATAGTTGTTTCCCTACAGTACATGCCATTAAGAATAAGTCATTCACCATCAGCCGTAGTTAAATGTACCATGGTATTTTGTATTCTCAGTATAGGGAATACCAAGGATAGGTAAATATCACATTGTGGCACAGAGAATACTTGCTATTGTACCTTGTATCCCCCCCTTAATAGCCACCCTGGGCAAAATTATTTTCTCATATCGGCACTGTGGATTTCAGTTCCAACATTCTGCATGTATGGAACTCCCTCAGAATTCCCACTAGGACTTCCATGCATCTAAAAAGAGCAGAATATCAAATTCTAGATCTGAGTACAGAATTTTACCCTTAGTCTGTAACAATATCTGGTGACTACTTTATATACTGTAGTTCCCTCAGTGCTACTCTCATAAATCAGACAATACACTTTACAGGTATACTGTACACACCATATAAAGGGAACCTTCAATTAACATGATGTTACCCACCCTTATCAGACTGAATATGCAGGTAGCATGGTAAGAGGTGGAACACTTTTGGAGCATAGGCTATTGCCATATGACCTCCTGAACCCTCTACTTACATTAAATTGCTACCGTAGTTACCTTCTGTCTGACAAGATGATGACCACAAAGACTATTCTGAGGCAACTATCAGTGTTACTCTGTCTCTGAGGTTCCAGATACAGAACCTTAAGTCAAGTTTTAAATAAATAATTGGCAAAACGAGGTATTTGCTGATGAAAGTGTGTTGAGTATTTTAGGTCCCATCACTACAGAACTGTCCTCATCTTGAAAACTCTTTCAGACTGCATAGCTGTGCTGGTTGGTGCTGGACCTGGTGCACAGAGTTTTCTGGATTTTAGGATCAAGAATGGTTGAGTCCTGACCTGTCCACACAGGCCAGAAAAATGGTGTTGCCAGATCAGTTCTTGAAATTCTTTCAGTTCACAGGCTGTGTTTGTATGTTAAAGAAGGCTTGCCTGACCTCAAATGTTTCTAACAAATACGTAGATTACCCTGCTACAAGACCCTAATCTAGCAATACACACTTGATTAACTTTCAGCATGTGATTAGGTCTATTGAGATCGCTGATTGCCCTGTTTTTCCTGTTGTTCTCTCTCCTGTCACTTTGATTAATTATCTGTTTTTGTAATAGTTGACACTAGACACCTTTTATGATAACATTTTTAGCTCCATCACATGCACGTGTTAAATTTGCAAGGAACACCTAGCATTGTGTATCCCTCATTCAATTCCTCATGTTTGGCACCTTAGGTTGTCACTTTCATTCTTACATCTGAATGGCAGTGGAGTTGTTTTTAGAATCTGAATATTCTGTCAGTAAGAAAACATCAGTCAAAGCATGTTCTGTCAAAATCAAAGGCAATCCATAAATGATGGCTGTAACCCCATTATATGGTCACTGATTTTTTGTGCCAGCTGATACAAGACAATAGGGAATCAGAGGCTGACGAGCAAATAGCACTCACCAATGATCAAAATGACCATGCAATGAAAAACTAGAGAGTTATAAATGGTATCAGTCAATGTCAATTTGTATATCATAAGAAAATGTTTAACATGATCCCAATTTGTATAATTGTTTAATGCCAGCAGAGAATACTACCCATCTGAAGAAAAAGGTGACTTTTAGCACTGACGACATGAATCTTACCAACTTTCACAGACGGAGTAAAATTAATTTAAGACTCAGGTCCAAGTTACCCAGACCTGAGTCCAATGGATTTCTCTCACTTTGTTAACTTGTATTAATTTCAGCAGACTCTGCCTTACACTGGCAAATTGCTGCTGACCAACATAGGTCATTATTTTGTGAGTTAACACAAATTTATAACTAGTTCATATTCTGTCTTCCTGAATGTATCACAAGATATGGTGAGACTACTGTAAATTACTTATAAAGTCACAAAAACAAACTATACAATCTCCTAATATTTAAATCAATGAGACTTAAAATATGCTGTTTCACAGCATTTATGCCTGATTTACCTTTGAGTATTTTCATCAACGATGATGGCCAATTTTATTTAATGCAATCGAAAGCTCTTTCATGTAGCATAATTTAAAATGACCACATTTTTCAGCAGACGAAATGAGAAGCTGTCAATGACATTTAAGCAACCTCAGGAGTACTGTTGAGGTTTGGCTAAATAGTGATCAGATGAAAAATTTGTTGGTTAACTCTTACCAAGGACGTCCACACAGAGTGAAGTCTGCACTGAAACACTGGATAATACTTGTCATTTTTTTTTCAAATGAATGTTTTTCATTTGGAGATTATATCATGAACAGATGTACAGATAATGTTAATAGTCCCTTCTGGAAACATTAATCACAAAGTTTTACTTATTATTTGTTGTAAGTATTTAAAAGTTGAAGTCTTTCCAGAACTGTCACCATTGAAATATTCCTTTTGCTAAGAGTTAAGCTGCAAAACTGCGATTATTTTACAGCACTAGTGTCTTTTTTGAGGTTTTTATTTAAGGAGGAAAATGGTATCAGCATGGTAACAAGGTGGACCAACAGCAACAATGTGTTTCTACTTTAAGAAGAAGTCACAAAACCCAACTCTACCAAACTGTTTTAATGCTTCAGTAAATAGTTAGCATCCACAGAAGAAAGATTTTGATTGTCAATATGATATTAACATGATACTTTCCATTCCCAGCTGACTGAGCAAACATTAACCAGATTCAGAGTAAGTGAAGGGCAAGGCCCTGTTACCACAGAGACTTCAGTCTCTACTCCACATGGATTCCCACATGCAGAAAGAACACTTTGCAGGTGAGCTGCTCTGCTACCACTTTGAAATACTTGTGTATGTGTGCTGAAATACTTAACAGCTGTGCAAAAATGCCCAAACAGCTGGATTAAAAAAACCTAAGAAAGTATCTAAAGCAAGTCTATTAGTCTCAGACAATGGCCTATTGGTCATTTTGCGGGCCTGGTCAGGAGTTCCAAGTTCTTTTCCCAATTCTGCCATAGACTTGCTGTACACCTTGGGCAAATCACACAGGCCCCAATTCAGAAAAGCACTTAACCACATTCTTGGGTCCATCCCTATTGAGGAATGCATGCAAGCATGTGATTAAGTGCCAAGCACCCACAACTCTAAGTGAAATCAATGCAGGCTGCACGTGCTCATCATCTCTGATAATTAGACCCTATTAGCCTCTCATTGTGTCAGTTTCCACACAAGTTAAATAGAGATATCTACTTCACCTGAGGCTTAATTAATGTTTTTAAGCCATTTGATAAAACAAAGGTTATTAATTTGTTATAATAGTACCATAATGGTGAGCGTCTAGATAACAAGAGACTTTGCAATAACATGCCTTAATCATCTGTTCTCTTCAAGAATAAATAGATTGAACACTGAGTAAAGGAAGACCTGGCCATAAGGGGATGTTTCCATTACTTGATTTTCAGGTGATCTGTTTTTAGGATCACGAGAGCTCTCTGAATGTAATGTACACCGTATTGCATTTCAGTGAAATGGATATATTCTGTACTCCATGCAACAGAATGCATTAATTTGTTGGATAACTTAGGTTGTTCCTTGCCAAACTGATCCTCTACATGGATCCTAAAGCATAATTTAAACTTGAGTGTGAAAGTGCAAACATGCACTAAGGATTATTTTGACACATGGTATCCATCATTTGGATTTACTCCTTTTCCAAAATAAACTTTCGTCAGTTTCCCTGTGTGTGTGAATCTTCGGAACAAAGGCAGGGTGTAGTGTCATCAGATACAGACCTTTGAGTAAACCAACATTATTAATGAAGTAGAGTTGGTGGGAAGCTCTCCATTTTTATTTTGGCCACTAGAATCACACTCGTGTTTTAAAAGGGAAATTGACTTTATATGATTTATCGCCTGGTTCTGCTACCTCATAGGAGTAATCCTACTGATATCACTGAGACCACTTGGGTGAGTACGGACTACGGGTATGAATAAGGATTTGTAGAATTAGGCCCTCATTAAGAGATATTCTGCATGGTAGAACACAAACACATACATATATTGCACCTGTGCAAATCACAGGACATGCAGTTTGCAAGGATTCATGTGAACTTTTTCTTAGGCGCTAATTCAAGCGGATTTACATACCCTAGGTTTTGCGCAAATATCTCATTATGCCAAAACTTGTAATCCCTATTTAAAGCAAAACAACCTGTCATTTCCCACTCACAGGCTATTTATGCACATTGGTTTTATTGCTAGTATGAATTCCTCCATAGCTGATCGATTTTTTTTAAACACAGCTACAATATGGAGCAATTTGCTTAAGAAATACATTTGATTTGAATTTGATTAAAAAACAAAACAACTCCACATCAGAGTGCATCCATCCAAAGCTCTAGGGCAGTGGTTTTCAAACTTCTTAGGCTACGCACCCCTTTCTAAATAATGTAGTCTACTGCGTACCTCTATCTGAGATTGACAGAGGTGATGTGTTGAGGGGGGGCATCCGGGGTCACATGCCCCCTCAGATTCCTGTTTTCCATTTAGCAACAGCTTGTAGAGGTTTTCAAACTGTGGAGTGC